>NC_091821.1:73632925-73932925 GCF_038994185.2 Dermacentor albipictus | reverse complement strand
CCCGAAGCGACTGCCGTCCGCCTCGAACCTGTAGGGTCGTCGTCGCCCACTGTGTGGCACGTAACTTTCAAACTGAGGCTTGTATTTGGTTTAAACTTGTGTACAGAAGCTTCGACAGCAATGTATTCGCGATGAGTAGGTACCGTTTCCGAAAGCGATACTCAGATTCTCGGCGTGTAGGCTTAGAGTGGCTGTATTGGCTGAACATGGCCTCGAAGATGTTTCGGCGGCCCCCGCGGATCTCAGTTGCCGTAAGTTAATGATTGCTTGTTTCTACTCACTCTAAATGGCGCTATCGGTGTAACAAAGACTTGTCATACGTGTTTTTCACTGCGAATGAAAATGGAGATCCAAAGGAAACGACTTGGCCACAATGGCTGTTGTTTTGTCCGAATTGGATGATGACGAGTGCTTGTTTCATCGAAAGAAGTCTTGTTGCGCTCTCGTGTCCGCGTAATCGGTTAAAGTCATGTCCCACAACGCGGCGCGGGGAACTGCTCCACGATATGTAAGAACAAAGGTACCTCGTCGCTCTGGTTCATTTCAGTCGCTCTTGTTCGAGTCGCGCGCGCGCGCGAACAGACACGAACGGTGTCAGCAGCGATGAAGCTGTTTCAGAAAGATCCCAAAGCCGCGCTTGTTGCCAGACTGTAGAGCATGCTAGGCTAAATCCGCAGCATTCGACCCCCAAAATCCGGGTGCGAAAAATAGCTCGGCATTTTACGTCCGTGGGGGTCGCGGACGACGCGCGGACGGCACAAATCTGACGCGTGGTCACGTGATGCGCCGTCCGTGGTGAAAAAGACGGATTTCGTCCGCCGTGTGGATCCCACCACAAGCGCAGCTTTCTCGCACCGACTGGCATGAGTAGCCCATTTCCTTTCGCACTTCTCTAAGGCAGTCACACAATTTCCGCGGGTCGAACGAAACGTCTTTAAGTTGCTCATGTGGCGACACCTCGAAAGTGTGCGACTCCGAAAGCAGACGACCTGTTCTAGTGGGATGTTGGCGCTCGTGCAGGCGCGCGCCTGGAGCCACATCGCTCACAAGGGACCACGTGGTTGTCTTCAGCGAGCGGGCTCGCCGCGGCATTCCTCGGGATCTACGTTTTGTTGAAGACGCGCTACATGCAGCTGTACCGCGTTTGCTATGAGCACAACAGGGCAGGCGTGCGCGTTCGCGCTCATGTGCTCCAGTCTGGCCGTGCTACTTGGTGCCGACCAGCTTTGTCCTGCACCAGTTTGACGGACAGTAGCCACATGCTCATTACGCAATAGCTCATTACCAAGCGAAGTCTGAAGGCGTCTAGCCACGAGCGGCCAGGCATGAGCGCGCGCTGGCAAGCATACGCGTGGTCCGACTTAAGGTTTCGCGTGGTTCGAGGCTAGTTCAGTGTTCAAAACTAATCGAAATCGGTGAGACCTGACGGCTACGGCACTCGTAAGCAATGTGATCAAAGTTCCTAGACGGGCGGTCGCGGCCGAGCGTGAGCAGACAGTAGTCTGCTTCAGGAAGTACGTACAGAAAAGTTTACATTTACACCCTTTGAGTTGTATCTTGCCACACAAAGATGAACGTCATCCGTCTTTTCCGCATTTCGTTTCTTTAACGCTGCGAGCCCTGTACTTCCCAGTAACGAACGGCATGCGCGTTATCAGCATGGCATAGCATTGGCGACAGGAAAGTAGCGGGCGCGGCGTTTTCAAGAAAGGAAACGCAAACAAGGCAGATGACGATTATCGTTGTGTGGCAGATATGCACCCGAAAGGGCGTAAACTATTATTACAGTGTAGAGTAACTCTTATCAGAATTCAAAACGAAGATTTTCGGTTACCTCAGTCTGTTTAATAAACTGCGCCGCTAAATATGCACAGAAACAGCAGGAAGAAGCGCAATGACCCCAAACGATTTCTGATTTATGTTGCATATCGGCCAATGGCAGCCCCGAAAAGGCGAGAAGGCCTCTGCTGAATATAGCGTTCGAGAAAAAGGCGACTGCGCGCTCCGCGGGCTAAAGCCCCTTAAACTTTGTGTAAGGAGACATTGCACTAGCGCGTAAAATGTTTTTCATGTTCCTGTCCGTGTCCTTTTTTACGCCCTATGTCCCCTTATACGAATAACCACCAACTAGCCCAGCTCACTGCCTTAAATGAATTCCTTAAACTTCGTAGAGCAGAGAAACTCCTCCTCCGCCTTCACTCCTTTCTCCTCTCTTTTGCACGCTCCGTCCTCGACCCTGGCGCCGCCTACACTGCTAGAGCGTAGCAATGCCGCCAACATGTGCTCCTCGCCACTCCTTAGACGCTTCTCGAGCAAAAATGGCGCTGATGCACGGCGCGAGGGCCCACGTGATGCTATTAGACCAATAGCGACGCGGCGTCGGCCTCGGCCAGAGCGCACGAGGAGGAGGCGGCATTCTTCAAAGCGTACCGCTACTTTACGAAGTTTAAGGGGCTTTAACGCATGCGAGTCCCACGCGCCGCGCACGAGTGCAAAATTTGGCTGAGATACAGCAGCGTATGCTATCCGTAAAATGCGTTTTTTAACCAAACCCGAGGGGTGGTTCAGGGCCATCTGAATACTTTGTCATTGCTGTGAGTTTAAGCGAAGTAATTTCTTTTAAGGGGGATGGGGGCGCTGAGCGATAGGCATGGTAACTTAACGCACCTACGGCGAATTCCGCTCGAAACGTGCGGTTCCAGCTATCATCGGCGCCGCCAAACCACGCTAAGCGCACAAACGAAGCAAAATCCTTCAAAACGGATGCCCGATATGTTCCTGCGTATGCATACACAAGGATTCTGAGCACGCAGTTCAGCAAAAGTACGTTACGCTGAAATTACGTAACCTTTATTAATTACTTCGAGGAACCGTGCCCACTACGCACAACGAATGCTGGGGGATTCACAATCGCAACTTTCAGTTGGTATTTGCTATTGAAGCGCGGTCACGTCAGCAACAACCATGCAACGACTGATCTTGAATATAAAGCATACGACGGGTAGCGGCTATAGGCTTTTAAACCCTTTTAAAATGCATGAACTGTCTGATAGCGCACCACTAACTTCGGCACGAGTTGGCGCCGCGATCGAGTTGATTTTTCGCGGCGTGATCGTGAAAATGAAGGAACTTGTCGGTGGTATAAGCACTTGTTGAAAGTAATTTCAGACCACACAAGACGCCCCACAAATTCTGTCCGATACAGCTTGGCAGGTCGGGGCGAGCGGCTTCGGGGCAGGTTGCATCAAACCGCCTGCAGCAGCTGGGACGAGTTGACTCGCTCGGTCCCCCAGACAAAACGCTCGTAAACGCGGTCGTTCAGGGATGACGACTGAGTTGTGACGATTAACGAAGCAAGGAGAAACCGATTTTTATATACCCGCTGTGGCCCCGAGCCTCGCTAGCCTTTCTGTTCTGTGCGAAAAAGCCGTCGAGCGATAACGCCGATTTTCGCTTTGCTATACCACTAGCTCACAGGAGTGCGTGGTACCTCAATTTGTAAACGTTGAGTTTAAAAACTCTCCAACACCTCTACCAACCGCTTTCTGGTCTACGACCGACACGACAGTTCTGGCCTGTACGTATGCGTATGGGCAACCACGCTCAAACTTCGCTAGCCAACGCAGCACCGTAACCCAGCCTAGTGAGCGGAGCCGCCAGCGACACATCTTCAGGCTCCTGGCTTGTTGGAAAGTAGAAGCGCATGCGCTCCCTGTAACGCGCATTGCCATTGACATATGTTGGCGGCACGCATCGGGCTAAGCGAACGTGGATACAGGCGAGCGTCTGTTATCGCCTCATGTGTCTTGCCACTTTCACGGCCTCTATCGGACGGCGACAGCTTATTTTAGTTGCACGCCTCCTATCCAGCGCTGGTTCGCCGTTGCATTTTCACTGAATAACGGAGCGATCACATGGATGGTAGCAGCAGTGCAAGTAGTGACATCCCGTGGCTGCTGCTTGTTCAACAACTAAACCTCATACGTTCTTGTTTGGTCGAAAAAAAGAAAAGCCACAATAAATTAATGATAACGTTAATGCCGACGCATCTACGCCTGTGCCTAAGTTCGGTAACAATTCGGTAATAACGATTTGGTGTGATCTGGTCGAACTAAGATTCACAATATGGCGCCACTAGCGCTGTGTTGTCACACGCCGTTTTCTGCCAGCTTTCTTGGTACACAGAAATTTGAGAGGGAAACACGAGCTCGGAGTAACTATTGGCTAATACTTTGACCGCTGGCTTGTTCCCGCTTTATATAGGTAGTTACGAAACCTAAGCGCTAGCTCCAAGAACGCACGCAAGCACATGCAACGTTTAACGCAAGGCTGTTGACGACCAAAACATCCAAATTTCACAAGTCTCCTTATGTTCGTTTATCTGACCCGACCTCTCATTATGGCACTATGGCATGAAGTTTTTATCGAAATAGTGGGATAAAAAAAAATCTCGTAAAAATGGCACTTTGTGGTCTTTCCAATTGTGTCGAATTTATCACTAAAGAAATATTCCACATAGTAATTTGCTGCAAAAGTAGACAGTAGATAAACCAACAGGCCCAAATAAAAAAAAAAGTTCAACCATGACAAGTAACGCGCTCGCCCACCCCGAACCTCCAGCTACGGTTACGTCAGAGCAGACGTTACAACCGATTACAATTACATCATTCAAAATTATTTGATTACACTTACCGATTACTGCCCCACGAAAATTATTGAGGATTTAGTCAAAATTATTCGAGTACTTCGGCATTACTTTTCTCCAACTTTATTAACATTGCATAGATACAGTAACAAAAGCAGGCTTTGTACTTTATCTTCTGCAGCCCTTCATATATAGCTTAATTACACTAGCTATTACTAGCACAATTAAGCTGCAGCGACACTGAAAACTCAGTCGAGGACGACAAAGAGAAAGAAAGGGAGGTTAACCAGTTCGTCAGATGTGCGCGCTGGGGGGTACAAGGCGGTGTTGTATACGGATCTTGCAGGCAAGATTGCCGTTACTAAGCGTCTCGGTCCTCTATAAAGCGCAGCGTGCTTCATTGTTACTTGAAGACGCTCCCGCTTGGGCCAATGAAAAGCTGAAAAGATGGCCCCGTATGTGATTTCCTGTTAACGTCATAAGTCGCCTTCGCTATCAACATGCACGCACGGGTTTAACGAGGAAACAAATACTGAACCACCGGGTTTGCCTGTCTGAACATGCGCAATCGCGAGGCTACTGCGCGGCAATATCTCAGACGGTCTACTGTAGGTTATGCCAAATTCAGGTTCTCAAGGTTGCCTCGCTTGTTACAGCTTGTCCCGTCAATAAAGTAATAGGCTGCATGTAATTGCGAACGGTACTGTGTAAACAAAGTAATCTTGCATCACAAAATTACCAATAAATGTGATTACAAGTTATTGCATGTAATTCGCTACGTAAAAGTCTGCTTCAGAGAATACTTGGCCAAAACTTGGCAGTGAACTTAGACCGGCAATTTGGTCTTTCAAAGTTTCACATGTGATGTCTACAGTAACTAACCAAGAGGAGACAGTACGAGCCTATAATACTGGACGTCTGATTGTACACCGGGAAACTGGAGCAGGGGCAGCACCTTTGCTTTTTATGGAGATGGGGGACGTTTCCGACAATCGTGCAAGCATGGCAAGACACTATAGCACGCGCGTCTGTCGCGGGATGTCTAGCGCAAGGCTCGTGCGCGAGAACGGCTGAATTCATTCAAGAGCCGGCTAGTCGAGGCTGAAAGGCGGTGTCAAGTGTTTATTACGAGCTCGAATTTAAGCACTTAACGCACAGGCCTATCAAAGACGCATGCAACCGAGTGGAAAATTCTGGAGGGCTAAAATGCTTTTGACAAAGGACGCAATGGGCAGAACAATCTTGCAATTCACTCCACAGTTCGAAGCTTTTGGTTCACAGTGTGGCTGCCGGTACGTACCCACGTGCTGGGCATGAACCCGAAGAAAAGGGATGGGGCTCCAGTCAATCACAACGGGAAGTGCGATGCGCGGACGGGTGAAGTGTGCCGACTGCAAGACAACTCAGTTGCGCCAAAAACAAGTCCAAAGCACTTTCGCGGTTCGAGGGTCGGTGTCGCATCCTGAAATCTGTGTAAACTGATTTACGACTGAAATTATGGTCAACATGGCAAGGAAATCTAGGGCTTCCTATGCGAAAACCAATTCTGAAACGCCGCTACTTGAAACATTCGAAGCGAAGCGAAAAAATGTTTCATTTACAACCCGGAGACCCGGAGCGGCAGCCAGCGACTGCCGTTCATTTCAAGAGCCACATTGTACGCTCGTGTCGCTATACTCAACCGAATCTTCTGTTTGCCCGAAATTATCCCGGGGTTGGTAATGCGGTGGCGAAACTAGGCATTTGGTGGGAAACACCACGCAGTTTTAAATGTCGGAAGCTTCTTTGGACGCAAAGAGGCCTACCTCACTTGCACATAGCTGTGCATAACCATCGGCAGCACATGCCCGCGTGCCCCTGGATAAGAACATTCGGTAAGCACGCGGCACTGCGCGCCTTGCCCACAACCCGGAAAGTACTCCAACATCAAGCGAATGGATACGCGCGCTATTTCGGCGGCGGGACACCTGCCGAAGGACACGCGAGGCAGTCTGCGAGTGCCGCCCGCACTCCCGCCGCAATCATTCACAAAATTCTACAACAGCTTGCTTTTCACGGAAAACCACGACTAGTATAAACAGGCATAAAAGTCTGGCTTCTAGTCCGAAGTTTTTTAAAACGCGGTCGAATCGCTAGCACGAGCAGTTCAATGAAAATACGACTTAGCACCACCAGCGCTCTGTTTTATCACTTGCGATTACACTTGCGCCTAACCAGACTAACGTAGAAAACTTACTCGCGCACGCTAATCCGACAGCACACATACAGGTCGCTTCGCCATAATCTGTCGCCTTTACCTGTACCTGCCGACGTGTTAATTTTATTTCGTAAGATCCCTCAGGGGGAGCGGGATATCGGGTACTTTTCCTTTCTAAAGCTTGCCCTGAGCGCACGTCTTTTCAGGCATTCACACTAGAGTAACCAGGATTTAACTTTAGACGCCGCACACCAAGCAGCATAAAATATGGAGAAGCAAATACTGACAGGCGACAAGCCGTTTCAAGATCACAGTTACTTTTTCAGAGATTTAGCTGTTGCCAATTTTACCTCGTTAAAGAACATGTCTGTATAAACGAGCTTTTAAACTATCCCTCTTGCCTCCTTTCATCACCAAAAGACTTTCAACGGAAGATACGGAAACCCGACGTGCGATACATTTTCGCAAACAATTATTTTTCGTAAAATCTTAACAGGCCCAAATACTTAACCTTTACAAAATACCCGGGGGAGTTTGCAGATATGCGTTCCCGCGCTCACAAGTTAAGTAAAGCTCAGAACAGAGGACCAGGGCAAAAGGCATTTGGGTTGCCTCATCCGGTGTGCTATTCTGTAGAAAAGCACCGCCGATAAGAAAAAAGAACGAAAACCCGGTTTTGAGGCTTCCAGCAGACTTGAGAATTCGAGCTATCGGAAGCCTCGTAGGAACAACCGTGAAGGGACGTCTTGACATGCAGTACATGGATACGTAGTAACTATCGAACGGTGCAACTTCTTGGATGGCAAAACAACCTAACGCAAAAGATAATCCTGTCAAAAAAATTGTTTCTCGCCATTAGCTTATGTAAGTTGTTTTTCTACAACACTTATTTTTCCATAAAAAATACTTCGTTAAGCGCAATCGCGTTCTGTTGGAACGGATCGAAACCCCGGGAAGCTGATCCCCGCAAACTGTTAAATTATATTTTAAACTAAAGGCGAAAGGTGGATAGCGGCTTGCAATACATTACTGCTAAATTACTTAAGCTGCCAAATATGCATTAGCGAACTTTGGAAGCACGCTGAAACCTAATGCCACAAAGCGGGTAATTTCAAACAGTCCTAACACATACCCTCGTACTTTTCTTAATTCTTACATTGCTGTTTTAACTGGCCTGTAGAGTAGTGCCCTCAGTCTCTACACAACTAAAGGGAGCGGAAAGGAGAAGACAGCGAGTAATCACAAGACTGGTAAGAAAAACCGTGGAAGGGACGCCTGGACACGTCAAAACGCTCAAATATCCGACTTTTTGTACTACAACAGAGCCGAAACCAAAACAGAAGAAATTGTTTCTGGCTATTAGTTCATGCATATTGCTTTTTACCCACTTTTTTTTTTCTCCATGAGCTTAGCTCGGCAAAGTTGCTCTATCGGTACGAATTAAACGCCGGGAAAGTGTTAAATGGCTGCTCGAAATGGTCTGCAGAATAGCGCCCAAGGTTTCTCCACAACTAAGTCAGATGAAATTATATAACAGAGAGAGAGCGAGCCTTTGGACACTGATCACGAATTCGAGCGATCGCAAGACTGCTAGGAAAAACCGTGGGTCGCCTTGACATTTACGACGTACGCACGTAATCGCGTTCAAAATTTTGAATTGCAACAATTAATGCATGTTGGTTTTTACCACTTCTTTTTCTCCGAAACCTTGGCAAAGTCACGCGAACTGAACCTCCGGACAGCTTGCACCCGCAAAGTTTATCAGTTAGAACTAGCGCCAGATGGTGGACAGCAGTTTGCAATATACACAGTGTGTCTACTAAATTTCAAGATTGACAACACTGCCAGATAACCGGTGGAGCCACCAAGCGGTAATTGTGTGTAGTTTTTAGTGTCGAGTGTGTTGTGCTTTGTGTGAAGAATTCAAGAATTTATGTTCCGAATTTTGTGAGGTACAGTGATTTCAGTGAACTGTGTTTTGTGTGTTCATCATGGACAGTAAAGTGGAGCAGAGAGTAGCCACCAAGTTTTGCGTAGAACTTCGCGAAACAACCACGGAGACAGAGGACATGACTCAAACAGCTTACAACAATGATGCTTTTTCTCGAGCGAACATTTTCGTATGCCATCGTCGTTTTCATGAGGATCGGGAGGTGGTTACGGACGACCTTAGACATGGCCGTCCGACAAACGTTCGAACTGACAAAAATGTGGAGAAAGTACGAAAAAGCTGGCTGAAGATCGTTGTCAGACCCTCAGGATGATTGCGGAGTACTTGAACATTGGTAAGGATACTGTTCGGAAGATCGCAGAACAAGATCTACAGAAGAGGATTTGTTCCAGATTTCTGCCCCACAGTCTGACAGAAGAGCAACAAGACCGGGCGTCTTCGTGTCAGGAGTGCGCGGTCCAACAGGCCGAAAATTACCGAGAATGGACAGAGACAATCCGCAGTATGGGTGCGGAAGAGTTCCCCACCAGAAAAACTCCACATCCAGAAGTGCGAAGACAATGCTAGTGATGTTTTTCGACTGGCAAGGTGTTGTGCATAAAGAATTAAATGATGGGGTTTTACGTGCCAAAACCACGACCCGATTATGAGCCACGCCGTAGTGGGGGGGACTCTGGAAATTCGGGCCGCCTGAGGTTCTTTACCGTGCGTGCATAAAGAATTGATTCCACAAGGTCAAACTGTCAATGCTACCACGCACAGAGACATTTTAGCACGCTTACTGCAGAGAATGCAACTGGTCCGTCTAGAAATGGTTCATTCGGGCGCCTGGCTCTTGTTGCACGACAATGCACCATGCCACAGAGCCATTCAAGTACACATTTTGAAAAAAAAAAAAAGACAAAAACAGGTAACATGTTTCCACCATCCGCCCTACTCACCTCACCTGGCCCCAGCAGACTTTTTTTTTTTTTGAAAGGTCGAAATGACACTGAAAGGAAAACATTTTGACTCAATTTCAGACATCCAAAGGGCTGCGGTGAAGGAACCCAACACTGTTGGACAAGAGGACTTCCAGAAAGGAATCCAGAAACTACAGAGCCGTGCAAGTGGTTGTATACAAGGAGGGTCATATATTGAATATTAGCAGCCAATCAAGGCAATTCTCTTCTGCATTATTTTCTGATAATGCCAGTCTTGAAATTTAGTGCACAAACTGCGCTACTAAAAAAACTTAGGGGGCCCTAAACCACGCTTTATCGAAGTAGAGAAAGGCATTTGAAGTGAAAATAGGCTATTTCAGAATGATATTGGCCGCAAAAAGTACTTCAATGCGTTCAGCAGAAGCGGAGTTATTGGCAATCAAACACGGCCCCCGCTGTGCTCCCGTTTCTTCTTCAATGCATTGCACAGTGCACTGCGAAGGCTACGGCGCAGCGAGGTGTGCCCACAACGGTCCGCCTTCTAAATGTCACCGTGGCGTGCAGTTCAAATTTCATTTCGGATGTTGACGTAGACACCACAACTTCCGCCTTTGGTGCCTACAAGGTGCTAACGGTAAGCCACCAAACGCGGTTGTCCTCAGCGAGCCGCAGCGTGATGTCAGCTATCGGCGAATAGCAGTCGGATAAGGGAATGACTAGATAAAGCGTCCATAAGAGTGAGTCCAGGGCCTTCTGTTGAAAAAAGAGCGTTTGAGAGAAAAGCAACTTCGCGATCCGCTTACGAAGCTCCACGCGCTGCGTGCGACAGCAGAACATCGCCGAGATGTTCACGGCAGCGTATGCTACCCGCGGACTATGATATTTCACGAAGTCCGAGGGTGTATTGGGGCCCCTTTAAGCTAGCGAATAAATATTGGCAAACTTCGGGAGAAACGTGGGCTCAAACCCCATGGCGGCCGCGTTATCTAGGCTAAGTAGTAGACCGCCACTATATGCAACTGTAGTACGTATGCGCAGCGCTTCCTTTGTGCACTACAGGGTTTGAGTGCGTGCTCGCGCTCATATGCTCCAGTCTGACCGTGCTACGTAGTGGGATTGGCTTTGTCCTTCACCAGCTTGACCGAAGGATAGTAACGACCATTGTGTCGAAACGGAACGAAAACGTAACCGAAACGTTATTTTGGTTCCGAGTGAAACCGAAATATTTTTGATCGGCTTTCGATTCAAGGGGAAAATCGGCAATCCGAAATAATCGACGTCAGCCAATGTCAGAGCTAGCGCGTATCTCAGGGTTTCGCATAAGCGCGTATCTCATGCAGGGACAATGCGAGCGATAGCCGGTCGAGCGCTCCACTAACCTAAGCCTGCCGCTCGATGCACTAACCGATCGGCATCGCAGCAAAACCTAGGCCTCGCGCGTTGAAGAGCTTATCGTTCGTTTTCTACGGGTACAGCGCTTTCTTACAGAAGCTTTATTCATTTTATCAGAACAGCAGTGCCGCATTTCGGAGAGTACCCTCAATGACGTGCTGCTTCCGAGATCGTGCTCAGTGCCTTGACTCAAGGCACTGAGCACGATGACAAAAATGACAATAAATGAATTCACGCATTGCGTAAACGCCCGGCACCACATGTTCACTTAAGAACTTGCCACATTTTTTTTTACTTTGTATTTAATGAGCAAACAGGAACACTGCGCAGTCATTCGACTAGCGCTCAGTATGATGACGCACACTTCAGAGGTGGCGCCCTCTCGTCTATTTGCCGCGTCCTCCTATTCTTCCACGTCTGCCATGGGACGTGGAAGTGGCGAAGCGAACCGTTCGCTTTTTTTAACGCGTGCGCTTACGTGACAAACTACATCACGACAAGTGCACGCTATTTTTCTAGCATCCCCGCAAGATGGTCCCATTTTTGTCACTCTGTGCTCTGACGGTCTGCGGTGACGACGCAGTTTCGCCACGTGGATTATCTTCCGAGTGGGATTGACCGATGACGCCTGGTTTCCTTCGGAGTGCAGTTTAAACGCCCTGTAGCAGTGTTTACATGCCGCTTACTGCATCGTTTGCAATGGCACAAAATAGCAATGCCGCGGTTTAAGCGCCGCAGAAAGACATTGACGTCAACGGGGGAATGCTATGACATTGACTACTCTGGACCAGCGAGAGACACGCCAGCGGGAAGCACAACGCATTCGCGCGTACCGGAAGGCGCACACTGCCAACTGTGCCTCTCGAATTCGTGAAGCTGAGCGCGTCACCAGTTACTGGGCTGTAAAAGACACTTCCGAGTCACATCAAAATGTACTACCCAATAGTGATAGACACTGTAAATTTATGGCCTTGCATTTCTTAATGTCCAACAAAGCTGCAACTATTACTATGAAAACACGTTTCACTTTCGTGTGATGACCGATTCCTATGAAAGAGATGAACAAATTCTTTACCACCTCCTTGTAAATAGAGGCAGTACCTTCGAATATGTCCCCACCGTAACACAGCCCTAGAGTGCGTGTGTATACGTAGGCTATCTAGCGATGCGCGGAATGCAAACCATCTGGTGCTGCAACAGGCAATCGAGCTTTGCATCACGTGACCGAACTCACCCACTGTTGGAAACACTTTCTGGTGTCCTTGTCAAGCTATGCGCTACGGACAGCACCGACGACCACACGAAACTGAAAAAGCTAAGCTGGTGCATAATATATAGCATCCTGTTTCGAGATTGGGCATCCTGAATGAGGAAGGGTGGACAGCGGTTTGCAATACATTGCTACATTCCTTGAATCTTTCCGTAACGCGCCCATTGGGCATCGTTAGCCCGCTAACGATGACTGGAAACGCCGCTCACGGACACACTGCGCTATCGGACGTGAAGGAGAACTACATTTTTGTTTGCTAAGCAGTTCGCTTTTGTTTTTCTCACCCCAGGCGGTGATTTTTTTACGCACTCCGAAGTATTCGCGATCGTCAAAATAGAAAGCAAAAATGGCCGCCTCTGGGAGCGGCGCACGCGCGCGGCTGATTTTATCGATGGATCGAGCACTAAAAAAGTTTACACCCTTTGGGGGCTTATCTTGTCCCCTAACAATAATCGTCATCTGCATTGCTTGCGCTTACTACCCTCTTGAAAACACGGCGCTCGCGACTCTCCTGTCGTGAATGCTGTGTCAAGCTGATAACGCAAAAGCCGGTTGTGGCTAGGAAGTACCGGGCTCGCAACGTTAAAGGAAATGCAGGCAAGACAGATGACGATTATCGTTGGGAGACAAAATACAACCCAAAGGGTATAAACTTTTTTTAGAGTGAGCAGCAACGAGTCTGAGGATGCTACACTTTCGTAGGACGTCTGACTCAGAGCGACGACGACGCAAGCCAGCCCGGAACATCGGCGGCAGCAGCCCGACACGCCAAACTTTAGTGCTCGAACTTATTTTATCCCACAACCTTGAATCTGGTAATTTATATCTTTTTTTTGACATTCATCTCGTTAATAAAACTTATGCGTGAAAAGTGCATTCATTCTACTTTTTGTTTATGTGTTACAAAACATATCGAGTGCAGTAGTTCCTTCAGAAAAAATCTGGCGTTACCTATAACACCTATTTTCCACATGGTAGGGACAAAAACGCGCGTGCCCCGTGCATTGGGGGAGCGTTAAAAATCCCCTGGTGGCCAACATTATTCCGCAGTGCCGCACTACGGCGTGCCTCATGATCAAATCGCGGTTTTGGCACGCAAAACCCCAGAATTCGATACACACGATCGAGAAATGTGGACCTGCATAGCCTCTCAGATTTCCTAGTGCATCATAGCAATAGCTTTTCACGCTGATAGTCATATTCTGGGAGCGAATGGTAAACATGAGCTTCTGTAATGGGTGAATTTCTGTAGTGAATAAACTACCGTAAGAGCACGTAACGCGCTTACACGAGCAGCCAAGGGCCGCATTTCAAACAAATCACTTCGCGTCGGTTTTGTTATCCACAAAGGCGAGTGGCTGAATCCGGCGTTAACGGCAGCGTCCGAACCAGTGGCCATGAAGCGAAAATACAAGGGCTGAGTACTCTTACAAAACCTGGGCGAAGGGCCGGATTTTGAGCTCAACGATTCTTTTCACGCACGGCCACCGGCTTCCGCGTCGCCGTGCTGCCGTTACCACTGGAACCGGCCACTCGACGCTACGGATACTAACGCTTGTAAGTATAACATAAGTGGTTCCCCTCTCGAAGAAGTGACTACTTGCAGATACTTAGGGGTCCACATTAATTCTAACCTGTCTTGGAAACCACATATTACATTGAAAGTAATGCTAACCGCATGCTTGGGTACCTGCGTCGTAAGTTTTCAATGGTCCCTTCTCTGAAACTTCTTTTATAAAACTTTTGTTCGTTCCGAACTAGAATTTGCACCAGCTGTGTGGGATCCATTTACGGAATGTCTTACTAGTCACCTTGAAGCTGCACAGAATCGTAGCGCACGCTTCATTTTTACCAACTACTACCGTCTTTTCAGTGTTTCATCTATAAAAACAATTGCGTTAGGGCTTCCGTCCTTTACGCAGGAAAATAGCACGTCTTTCCTTATTTCAGGAGGTTTACTACCATAACCCTCGTCTTAAGTAAGAATTACTTTCCCACCCTTCATTCATATAAGCTCGTATTGACCACTGTTATAAAGTGTTTGTTCCTTGTCACGCTAACCAACACTTTCATCTTTCGTTCCTCAAACCTATGATTGGAACCACTTGCCCACCTCCATCGTACATATAACGGACCCCAGTGACTTTAAAAAATGCGCTTGAATATGTTACGTAATATTTGCTTTGTTTTTTCTTCTATTTATTGGTACCACTCATTTCTGTAACGCCCTATGGGCCCTGAAAGTATTCAAAGAAATAAATACATAATCGAAGGAAATTGCTTGAAGGCCCCGCTTTTCTTCGCAGCAAAAATACGGCGCCAAACACAAAATTAGTTATTGAAATACATCGGCGGGGAGAGGGGGAAGTGCGGCGTCAGCTGCACAAACCGTCACTTCGCACAAGAGACAAAACGTGCGTTGTTCTGGCATCGGACGATTCATCGCAGCCGCACAGCAGACAGTTATCTCCGAGGCAGCACGAGCGTCTAGCGTGGACAGTGCACGTTCCTGTCACCAAAACAGCCATTCTTGTTTAATTTTGTTTCCCGTCCGTTTACACTAATATGGCACGGTAAACTTATGGTGCAATTTCTAAAATAGATGTAAAGTTAGGGATGTGACCTCATACGAGCGACACCTGGAGACATGTTTTGTAAGAATTATCCTCAGAGTATATTGCACTCATTTCGTGGAGTGGCCGATCCCAGAGACAGCGGAGACTCGCGCATGTGCGAACCAGTCATGAAGTGCACAATGAAATGAACGCGGCTCCAAAGTTCGACTGTGCAAGGACACGCTACTTCTTTGGAACTCTAAACATCTATGCACACTGGAGATCGCGAAAGCAGGTCTCGATTTTTGCTACAGCAAGAAGAGAGAAGTTAATAAAAAAGTTGCTGCATCTGCCAAAACAAGTTGCAATAGATATTCTCTAGTTGCACCTCCTAGAAGGGACCTTGAGCTTTTTCAAGCTAATTGGTTATGTTTCACGGCTTGTATGTGCCCACAGCATTTATAAATTACATTCGTGTTGGAGATAAATAATCTCGTTCGGTGTTCGCGAATCTTCATTATGAAAAACGCCTACATCTAAATGTGCAATATCGAGGGTTTCAACGCTTATGCACATGAGCAAACGCCTTTCCCATCGGCTGCGTTCGCTAGCTTATTATGCGTGTTAATATAAAGTATGGCTAAAATTTTGATCTATCGGTTGTAACAACCATTTCGCTGTCATTTACTATTATAGCTTTTGCAGCCTGTTACTGCGTTGTTTCTAAATGACATCTTTCAAGGTACAAATGATTTATATTTACTACGTGCGGCTGATACAGTACAAAAGGAGGCAGGGGCCCTATCAGGCATGTAATGTATTTAGTTTTCATACACTGTTGAAAATTTTCGAAGAAACAGATGAGACAAGTCACAGAACCCCTCTCAACCACACGTTCTGAAAGCTTAGCCCGACATCGACGCTAACTGTTCCCGATCTCGAGCTCGTAGTGAGGCATACCGTGGTTTGAGTTACGGCAACAGTGATGAGGTGCATCCCCACAACAGCTACAGTACTAAATAACCGGCCCACGCACAGGGCTGCCGCACTCGTGCAATGTGCCCCGCCGTGGCTACATTCCGGTCGGTTATGTCTAATATATCTTTAAGCGTAGAGTTCTGGCAGCTTCTGTAATCCTGATTTCAGCTCTCCCAAAAGAATAATGCTCTCCGCGCCAAGGTCCTGTACTTCTACGTTATCGCTGGCAGCGCTGCTCGATGTCAGTCAATCTGACTGGCGCCAAAGACATGCGCCGGCACTAATGAAAGCAGACATGTTCTAGCAGTGGTGCAGGTACAGGATCAGAGTTGTTCGATATAACATAAGCAATAAATTCCGTACTGGCTACGTTTAGCGAGTTGGGGCTATTAAGGTCGCACATTCACAGTGTCAGAATTCTCTACGTCACGTCCGTACACTTGTCATGCGATGTGCTGGAAGTTGAAATGCCGTCTGTCACTAAAATTCCCGCTTAAAAAAGCGAAAGCTAATAACTACGCGACACGGCCCTTAATAAACCAGACGTGCTAACGGCAAACTCGCCAAAAAATTCCTCATGAAAGTAGCACTAGCATGACTTTTATAGTTAACGCGTGAAGACTCAAGTAACGAGATATGTACATCACTCGCCCATGCTGAGCACGCTGATCAAACTTTATTCAGTAAGATTGGCTCATAACAGCAGAGGAAGAGAGGGTGAAGTAATGAAGTGGGCCAGCCGTCGAAAGGTGCTCCGCGCTACACCATGCGAAGGATGCCATACTTTACAGCGAAGAGCGTTCGCTAATCGCCGCCAGCCTCCGCCGGTGGATGGATCTTCATGGCTGGCGCCCGTAAAACCAGCACGCCAACGAGCATGCTCTTTATCAGTTCTCGTTGGAGGATGGGTTCTAATTTTGCGTTAACCTACCATTTTTAATAACTTCAGAGCTCGTCTGAGGCTACTACCTGTAGCCATAACGTTCTAAATGTCATGAGAACGACCAAAGATCGCCGTAGAACCCCCCATATTAAAAAAAGGCGGGAAAGGGGAATAAACTCCACTAGCAAAACTAAAATTCGCCTGACGAAAGATCCCACGCATATTCAAGAAACCTGCATTGAAGAACAGTTAAGTGAGATGCGCGGCGAGGTCCACCAGTGACCAACGGCGATAAGCCCAAGATAACAATGAAGCGCGCCGATAATTGTATGGAAAAGAGGCCGGAATCTAGTGGGGGCAAAGCCAGCTGTTGGAAATAGTATCTGTTCACGAGGTTGCGAGTTTGCCCAGTTGCGCAGCAAGCAAGCAAGCCGATTACTCGTAACTGCTACTGGTTTCAACATCTCGCGCTGCGAAGAGCACTACTTTCTGCGGTGCAGCCAGCGGTCACATTGATGTTTCTCGCCGAGTTAAGACGCACCAAAGCACAGCAATGTGCCTTGGCGCACATGTGATCACAGTGCCGCCATGCAAAATGCCAGTGCTGTGAAGTGAACTCCCGGAACAAGTGAAATTGTGGAATCTGATTTACCAATGTGCCAGTGCACGCCGAGAGATGACATGCTTCCTTTACCTAGACAATCTTTCGCACAATCCGATAAAAGCGCAAGCGCTGCTATCGCTTTTGGGTCCAAAGTTGAATGACACTACTCCGCATTGATAGAGCACGCACGACTTAATACAATTGCTTGTTTTTTATTAACGAACGTTGCCCTTGTATTACACTATTGTATTACCCCCCCCCCCCCATCCCCGAGGCTTCGGAAAGCTCCATGTGTGATGGCGCTTGCCGTTGTGAAATAATAATAATGATAATATGCGACCATGGGCCACCCATCGCAGCTTCGCGTTAATATCAGTTTTTGCAAGTCGTTCGAAATACTAAAAGCAGAACACAGTCACTCGTCTTCTGTGTCAGTGCAGAGATACGTTATCTATCCGGCGCGGTCCACTGTTATCTGCAAGAAATTAATCGGACGCTGACGCACTGCCCGCGATAGACGTGCTCACATCCCAGCGTTACGCATATATGAAACACGGTGGACCGATTGTACCAACGAAGTAACAGACGAGCTCATGTGGTCAGCGAAAAGCTGTACCAGCAAAGCTTGAACATTGTCGGAATGATTGCCGTTCGTGTTCCATTCAGTTAAACGATTCTGGTTTTACTTGAACGGTTACAATGTCGCACGAATTTACGATTGCACGACTTCTTTACCGCATCCGAATGCGTCAGTACGCCTTCCATGATTTGTACATATGACCGCTAAAACTCCAGAGAAGCTTGCAAGCCCGCCTATTTGCAGAGAACAGTTGCCGCACAGGCAGTACACACGGCAGCTTGAGAAAATGGCAGAGAAAAACGCGGGATTTTCTCATACCGCGTGTGCCTGTGACGACTATCAGATTGTTATAAACTGGGGACTCGACATACACTTATATTTTGCTTACCAAGCCTCACAACCATGACGGAGTTAGAAAATTTGCACGATAATGGCCAATGCGAATAATTTACCAATTAAAATTAGGGACCATGCTGTAATTGCACGAGCTGAAATCCAACTTTTGCTAACGCTTTGTGCCTAGATCCAGTTTCAATACGGGCTACACATGGCGGCAACACCTGGAAGAGCGATGCGTTTCACCGCAGACTGAATACTTATTTCTAGAACTCGGTGCAAGGCACACAGTTTCCAGCAAGAGGTCACGCTTTGAGCACTGGCCGACTTCAATTACAAAATGAACTCTAAAGACAAATGATCAAATTTCATTAATAGTCGGGTTGGCGATTATCTCGCAAATCCTGATGTCCGCCGTTATCAAGCGAGAGTCGTCGCAAAAATATGTGACATCGCATACAAAACAGTCGTATAAATAATAATAATAATAATGCGAAGAATAAAAACGCAAAAATGATCACCTTAACCGACCATGGAAGACAGTAGCGGCTGGCGGCCAGCGCCGGTGGTAGACGGCGCCACAGTGTCATGCGCTCACAGGGTACAGCTATCTGCGGCTACGCGCGTTCGAGAGCGCTACTGTACACACTGCCAAATTTGATGGCCGCTTTAGCCGTAACAAAGATTGAACTCTTAATTGTAGAAGTCTATCGAATTATACTGTGGTGTTTGCCATTACGATACAAAATTTCTACTTAAAAGCTTTGTGGCAGCGCTTTAGGCGACGACACAGAAACTGAAAGCGACATCAAACTTGTTCACTCATGGTACTGAAAGGCAAGCGTGCAAACACAAGTAGTGGACAACACTAACGCCTTGCAGTACCATGCATGCCCGCCAACTTGCTCAAGGTCCGGAATACTGGAGGCTCTGTCAAGCTCAAAAGCATATTTAACATCGCTGGTAGGTTATCCCTAAGCGTAACCTTAACGACAGCGCATCACGTGACGGCGTTACTTAGAAGACAGGAGGTCCATTATTACTATGCAAAATCACGCCGCGCCGCTACCACCTGAGTATTTTGAATGCGCAAATTACGGGCGTTACTGCGCACACCTGTATCGATCGCACCTGTGCGCCTCTAACACGAATTCTCTGTGTAAGAGTTGCGCAGCTGCAAGTACGTCCAAAAATAGCATAACAGGTAATGCTTCTCTATTGTTCTTCAAAACAAACGGAGACAGCTTAGCCCCCCCCCCCCCCCCCCCCTCTCCAAGATTAACCCACCAAACTCAAAACAAGTTGTTTCGGCCAGCACTTTCCATGCCACGGTCACCAACACTGCTTGTCTAAAGTGCGCGCAAGGCTCCCTGCATTGTACAATTCGAGACTTTCTTTCTCCCTTGTGTCGCATGAATACGGCGGTGCTTTAGTGCTCGTAGGAGCGTCGAGACATTACGAACAATTAACGTTTTATTTTATCCGGGACATTTTATGCAGCACTAGCGGTAGCACACATTTTCACAGTGGCGATGTAACGGAAGAAAAAAAAAAAAGGAAGGAAAAAGTAAAAGTGAAAAGTGTGTCGTGTAAAATCCACTCAAATGTTTTCAGAGGCATTCTGTAGTCTCGGCTTAGATTTACTAAAACCAGGACGTACACCAAAAAAAAAAAAAGAAACTAGAGGGCGATTGTTAAGTCGCGTATTACCTTAGGCGCTGACCAATTGGCCGCGATAGTACGCCTAGTTCCTCCAAGTGTCAGCAATTCGCCAGTGCGCATGGTAGCATCCAGCAACGTCACTAGCAGAGCGAAATGCAAAGACCCGCCAAAATTCGAGCTGACCCGAAAACTTTATTCTTTTCGGTGCCAAGGTCAGATATGGCGCAAAAGTGATAGCATGCACTCAGGTGCCTTTTAAGCACGTCGCCACTTTCAAACTTGGTTATTACTACTACATTATTAACTCACGCAGGCGAAGGAGGGAAACTTTGACGCGAGTAAAATCAAGCAATGGTTTTTCGACGAGTGTCGCCGCAACATAAAGCACTTTGGCTCGACATCTGGTGCATGTTCAACTGTTGGCCTGGTACCGTGTCGGGCCAGCATTAACAACCTTCTATTAAGGCACTTTCCACACAATCGCCGTTCGGTTCCTCCAAGGAATGATAGTTACGCCATGAACATCTGCGCTGGAAGGTTTAGCAGCGACGGCCCCAAAGCTTATATAAAAAGTCTTCCGTAAGCAGCTTTCCCAAAGAGGCACACATTCATGCACAAGCTCACACCTCTCGCGAGAAGAGAAAGTCACATGAGCAACAGAGAACAGGTAACCACAAGAATATTTAAAATGTGCTCGACTGCTAATAATGAAATCGCATATTGAAGAGGCCGACAGCCGATTTGGACGACTTTACCGACCGCCCTATTTTTCGTAGCGCAACGGGAAGCTAGTAATGGAAACAGCAGTTGCTATAAAAAATGCCCAGATAAAACTGCAGCAGCAGTGACAACTGGTGAACTGCACATTACAAACTTTTGAGTACTGGCTAAGAATGCAGCTTTGGCGGCAAATTTTTTTTCTCGGTGATACGGCCATACGTTAAAACCGCCTTTAAAATGCTAGCAGAATGCAGCAGAAACTCCCCACGACAGCTGTTTTCCCTTGCCTTGTCCGACTACCCGATGCAGCCTTGCGCATTTGCCGTCGACACACACAATACGTGCGAGTAGAAAATCCTCGAGTACGAAGAAAGGGGAAACGAGCGGAAGCGCATACAACACAGCATGCCATGCGAAGCACCAGCTGGAGGTATATATGTCTGCGACGGCTAAAACATAAAATACTCGCACACTGGCAACGAACCATCTGCATTGCCATTTTCTTCGGGTATGCATTTAACTTCACAATCAATACAGTATCATGCCGTCCATGCTTATATTCGATGTTTCGAGCTATTTAGATACGGCGAAAAGAAGTTTTCTTACTGTTATTTGGCCAGTGACAAGAATGTAAAGGCCATCGCCGTCATAAAATTGTGCGAAGGTCTCTGCCATAGTCTCATCCTTCTCAAGAAAAGACGAGCACATAATTAAAGCACTTAGGCTTCGCAAATACATTTTACTGTTATTACACTGCCACAGCCTGAATAGGTAGCGACTTCTTGGGAGAGTACTGCCGACAAAACACCACAAAAGTCTTATTTTTATAAGCGACTATGTCGACCACTTCCCAAGCTGGAGCAACAAGTTGGAGTAACATTTCATGCCAAACAATCGAAATTTTGGTACTACTAGACATTGCAATGAGATTGCCAATGCTTGGACGCTAACTATGTGCAGATATGGCAACAGGAGTGCTTCATCCATGCTCATAAAGAACCATGCTAACAGGCATTGCAAAAGCTTGGATGCCTGGCAAGGGTTACAAGAGACGAATGGCATATCAAACTATTTAACCTTGTCAAGTATTGCGCGTGCAGGTAAGAGCTGACAATTTCTGCAGGTTTTTTTTTTTTGCCTTTGTACTTAGAGAATCTGCAAAGACCTCGACATGCAGCTTGTTTACACATGCTGCAATAGAAATGAAATGGCAGAAAATCTGAGTACTACTACAGAGGCCAAAATGTCTATTATAATGTGTTGCAAATGCTTGAGATGTTACCTAAATAACAAAGCAAATAGTAATGATTTATAAGATTGACACATTATCAAACAACACTCATTTTTGCAGCGTGCTTATTTTCCAAGACAAAAACTTGAACATTTGCCACAGCCACAATGTTCTGTGGGCTCATTAGTGCCCAGGCCACACTGAAAGCTTCCTACCCTTTTCACTGCCCATGTGTCCATTCATGCAACTCAAAGCAAAATGATCATTAACCGAAGGGCAGGCAATAGCTAAAATTGTGCTGGAGGTATGGAGAAATCTAAGAATTTTACAAGCACCCCCCCCCCCCCTATTTTTAAAACTTCACTGTAAACATTCAACAGATGAAGGGGAGAAGCAAAACCAGGCATGTCGCACTAGCCCATCCTCGGAACATTCACAAGAGGAAAGCTGTCCAATAGTTTTTTCATGTTAATCTGCCTCCCATGTCACCTTCCAGGAGTCAAAAAGATAATATACTACTGATAATTGTGAGCTGTTAATAGAACTGATCTGTAGAGCCAGAATGTTAGCTGCATTTGCAAATAGAAAAGGTTGTCTTTTTATGCTTCCCGACGAATAAACTGCAAATATTAAAGTAACACAATGGTAGAGAACAAGGCTATTAAGCCATAGTTTCACTGTTACAGCACAACAAATAAACAATAAGTCTGTCTGGCTCCCAAGTATTTCTAAATCAAATGGAATGAAACATGCAATGTTGTCCAGGTTAAGCAGTCACCTATTCAGTGTTTCAAAGACTTCAGGTATGTTAAAAGGCTTTCAAAGTAAAAAGATGCTTCTCTCAGTAACAACGCTGACAGACTACTTAAATATTTTATGAACTATTATATTTAAGAGTTTCATTGTCATCGGCAAATTGAAGCAAGGTTATACGTACATGCAATACCAACTAACTTGCAGACATCAAACAAAACTGTTTTCAGGGTTGTAGCACAACATTCTGGGTGAGCGAAACTGAAGCTCACAGGTGTGCACCCATGCCACTGGGATACATAATTCAGTGCTGTGGCCTTGTTTACATAACACTGCGAACTAGCCCCCAATGGCACGGAGTGGCGTAGTGCGCGTGGACTAATGAGTTACTGGGCTCAGCAATGGGTAGCTTATCTCTGAGCAGTGACGATGTCTGCAAATGCAGTGCAATTGTGTCTGAATTGATACGATGATAAAAAATAATGTCCCACTGAGCAATGAAACCTAACACCAATCGCAGGCCACGGTGTGTGACGCACCCCGCTGCTTAGTGACATACTCCAATCTGATCAAGGCTGTGGCTAAGCGAGCTCTTCAGCCACTTTGCGTAGATTTTGCGGCCTAAATCACCTATATACAGTGTGTCCCAGCTAATGTTAGCCAAGCTGTTCAGCGGAAAAGGAGAATACAAAAACATGATGCAGGATAAAATTATAAAACCTAAGATGGTTGGTCCTCAGAGATCTGATGACCAAACACCGTAGGTGTTAAAATCGTACCTTGCCGTGTTCTTAATTTTTTTTTTTCATTGAAGAACTCTCAGATCTGGCAACTGCCACTGCTGAAAACAATGACACCAAAAAAAAAAGCATCTTTCTGTTTCAAGCATAAATTTAAAAGTTTGGTGAAACATGACAAAGCATACTCAAGCATAAACAGACGTCATATTTCTGTTGTGAAATGCAATGTACTAGAAATACAATATTATCATATGCTAGCGAAACTATGCAACCACTGTTTTAGGTGAAGGTGTGGGAGTATGTTCAGAAGAACGAGCAGTGAAATTAAAGCCACAGCCTATGGATTAACTTAAAAAATGGACACATGTAAGCAAGAAAAGGCGTACATGCTGTACACCATGTTTACAAAAACTCTAAAGAACCCACATTACATGCAGAAGAGGGAAATGTAGACAACTTGTGAATAAAAGATTTTTATGCTGCGACATTAGCGTTTTACGAACATTTTAAGACAGCCACAGGCGGGGTTGTCATCCCAACTGGAATGATGCATGAACAAGCTGAGCACATGGTCCGCCAATGGCTGCCTCGTGGAATCTGTTGTAACCATAAAAGTGGCACCAATGGTGGCATCCAGTGCTGCAAACATTAGAGTTGAGGGCTACTTTTTGCTTGTGTTCTGATGTTTCTGCAACCAATACCTTGGGTTTGCATGCATTAATTGCCATACTTCAGTTTCCCTTTAAAGTCTAGAGGAAAAATGGTGCACTCGAAAAGTGTAGCACCACCCCTTACTTTAAACAGCAATTGTTTGAATGGAAAAAAGAGAAGAATGACTGCCAATATATATGACAGGGTATAGTAATTCACATTACAGCAATGAGCATGTCACTAGCTTTTGCTCCTAAATTAGTCTACGCACTAATACTGTCATTAGATATGGAAAATGTGTTTCTCTGAGTAGAGGGATTGAGCCATGCAAACATTTGCAGTCATAAATACTTGCAACATATAAGCAACTGCATGAATTTTACAGTACTATAGTTTCAGTAAGTAAACACAGTGAACCATTCAAATCATGCACTTACATGTAAGCAGCAAAGTAAATGCTGATTTACAATATTCAAATCAACAAGCTGATACTGTTAAAAAGAAGCAGGCTTCTTGGCAACACTATTAAACAAAAAAATGCTATTGCCTTAGGCAGTTAAATTTGCACACGTGAGGCCACCTTCATAAAGCTTTCCCCAGCTCTCAAAAATGCTGTCTGAGGCATTCTTTTGATTATGCACTATAATACTTCAGCCTATTAGAAAAAATGTTGCCATGTAAGCGCATGGTGCAAGGTTGGACATTTGAGAAACTCGCACCAGAAGGCAAACCCTTGCTTGCACAGCGCGGGTGCTGAGAGATCACACCATTGGTGCAAATATCAAAGTTGGATGCAACAAAAAAGTTGCATTCATATTTTAATTAGCAGTATATAAAGTAGAAATTACTTACAAATGTGGCTGCTAAAACAACAAACTGAACCTTCAGTTAACAAAGTCGTGGTGGATGCCGTTAATACATTATGGAAATTTTGTTAGTGAGGTTTCCATTCTTTCGCAATGTTAATGGCTTCACATAATCGGAAACAGTCCCACTGAAAACTGCATTTGCATTCTTAAAGACCTTGCCTACGCGAACTAGAGGAACCTAACTGTAGGAGCAGTAAAGGAACAAAACCTCAGAGTTAAGAAGACCACCAGCACATAATACTCAACCACTTTTAGTTTTGCGCACTTGTACACAACTTATTTATCACACGATGCATCCTGATGCGTGGCACTGCTGAAGCTGCCTTAATCACAGATTAAGAGTTCGAAAAGAATGAATCATGGTAGACCTGAGCTAGTTGGTTTTGTGCACGAAAATGGGACAACTGTTTTCACAGAAGCTAAAAGAAGTTTTGGTCAAACGTTAAGCATGGGTACTCAGTGCAAGTCTTAGGACTTGTATGATGGGTCGGGTCACCAGCAAACACGCATTTTTATCGCTTGCATAGGTGGAAGTATGAAAACATGTGAGCTTCTATAGATATTTGACATGCCAACGTTTGCGAAATTTATTTCTTAATCAAAAAGAGCATTTTGCTGAGGCATTCTTGGGAAATCATGAATAAAAATTGAGAACTTGGAACTTTGTTAACTCTGAGTTGGACTGTGCTGAAGAAGCATAGAACAAGACTGTACTCACTATATTTAAAGACAATGTACGCACTGCAGCTTTGATAGCATCGCTGCAATATTTAGGAGTTAGCTGTGTGTCCTACACGTTGGCCGCATAAACGATCACCCTGCGCATACAATGGAGACCTTCGATGGTTGGTACTGCCAATAACAGATCACGGAAAATGGAGCCGATTAGCAAAGTGCTCACTCGGGAGAAGTTTGCCCCCAGAGAATTGACTTGAGCTAGCTGGCACAAGAGATCATAGAAAAACTGACAATAGTATGTGCGCCTGTAGGTGTAGCAACAGGCTGCGGTCCCTCAACAGCTGTGGCATTCTGCTGCTATGTGTGGGGGCACGGGATTGAATATTGGCAGCATTCCGATATACAAAAACGTTCATGTACCTCGATTTATGTGCAAGTTAAATAAACAGAGGTGATAAAACAAAATCCAGAAGCCTCCACTGCAGCATCAATCACATAGTGAACGATAAGATGTTTTTTTTAGTGTGAAAAATTCATTTACCAGTGTTCTCATACCTGCACCCCCCCCCCCCCCCTGATCTAAAGTAAAATTCGTAAAATCCCGTAGTCATGACACAAACGGACTAAGGGAATTGCGCATGAATTTTTTTAAAAGCTCATCCTGAGCACATGCCTCTGGTGGGGAAACATACGCATTTTGTTAATGATAATTCACCTTTAGAGACTAATGAGAACCCCACTTCATATACATTACTGTAACCTTTTAAGAGACTTTGTTGCCAATTTCACATGCTTAAAGATTTGTCTCACAGACATGCTGCTGGAATTCTTTCACCATCAGAAGACTTCCCAACCGAAGGTTCAAAGATTGACAAGCAAAACATCGTGAATAACTTTAATAAAACTTGGAGCAACATTAGTAGAGTGAGCCCTAACCCATAAACATAACAGAAAATTGGGAAGAGTTGGCGGGCATGGATTGCTTTGTTTTTATAATGGCACACAGGATGCACACTGCTGCCGCTAGGAGGACAACATATTTTTTTGACATTGTCATAGCTCCACTTCGTGTCATGGTGCTCATTTGCGCACGAGTGCTTTTCTTTTCTTTTGCCACTCATCAGACGTGCACATTACACCTGCAGCAGCATGCCAAGCCTGTCACTGGGACAATATCTCCAGTTATCACTAAATTTTCTCTCGCACACGCTGGTCGATGTACTGATCAATGTATACAGCAGTCCACTGTTTAAATATCAGAGTGCCTGGCCACCATTAGATGCCATCTCCAAGCAGCTGCTGCAATAGTTTCGCGCAGGTGCAGCTCAGCTCGCATCTGCTTCCTCTCTGAGCAGCGAAGGCCAGTGCTGAATCACCACTACCCAAGCTGCTTGTGTATTTTTCCTTTTCCTTGCAACCATATGCTTTGAAAATTTTTTTTCAAAAGTGCAAAATTACCTTCGGTTGTTCTGCTGGCTAATACTTGTCTGCCAGCGGCCTAAGAGGCTGACATTTATAAAGTCAGGTTATGGGTGTTAGAAGGCGTTCCCCAACTTCGACAAGGTCAAATGTAGGGCTGCAGCAGCAATGACACTGCAGCCCTTTATTCGCCCTTCTTGCTTCATAAACAAATGCCTGCCGAGCAAAAGGTTTGATTCCTCGTGGATGCCTGCAGTTGCACAGTGGTTCAAGTGGCGGTTGATGAAAGCCAGTGTATTGTTGGGCTATAACTAGGCAAACGAAGTCAATGTGCTATTCCGAAAATAAAGAGGAGGCACAGACAATCTTCAAAACATTTTGAACCCAAACATTTACAATTTTTTCTTGCAGCAAAACTTTAGGTACTACATCAAAGTGCCTGTTACTAGTAATAAACACGTTATTGAGACCCCAGAGGCTACAAATACCCCATAGTTCCTATGCCCTGCGCTTTCAGTTGGGATACGCTTTGGAGGTGCCCGAGTGTTTGTTGTTCAGCCGACACACCAGTTGAATAGTGCTTTAGTGCACAGGCATTGCACAAAATACACAGGGATTTCCAATTGTTGCTGTGCTGCCATCTTCCAATAACAGCAAACGATAGCGTGAAGTAATGAGAATGTAGGACAGCTTGTCAAGACACTCATAAGTTGAAACGATGAAGTGAAGATTACTACGCAATATTTTGTGTAAGTGGCCTGACCCCTGGCTATGAGATTGACCAAGCAGTTGTCAGTCAACTCCAAAAAATATGCTAGTGCTGCTTTGTAACAGTTCAAGTCGAGCACCACCCACAGCACTCGCTGCACCTGTGCGAGTGTTTTTGCAGCCACCACTAGCGTGGCACCGAGCAGGGGCCACATACTCCAGTACTCTTTCTAACATTAGGCCGTTCTGTACATGATTTCCTTGCGTAAGAGATGGGTAGGCTATGTGGCACAAACAACAGTGACCTGTGTTCAAGAGGCCATTGTTCAAAGCTATCGAGGTCTAGGATTACCATATTTACACGATTGTAAGTCGACCACTTTTTTAAAATTTGAAAGTCTGAAGTTGGGGGGTCGACTTACAATCGAAACCAAAACATGGCCCCGCCAAAAAACCGAGACCAATGGGAGCTACAGTGTAGTTACAATTTTATGTTTGCTCTATGGCCCTACCCGTATCTTTTCGATATCCCGCGTGTTTGCTTTTCGGAAGGGTTTTTCAACATTTTTGAGAGTTTTACAGTGCACGCAACACTCATGGGGAGGGTGTCGATAGTTGATGGAAGCGCCACTGTTCCCATTTGCAGCAGCACCCTCAGAACGGCAGCGCTTGCGGGTAGTATCGGTAGTTCATGGAAGAGCAGACACCGCTCGCGGGTTTCTCTTTCTCTGTTGAAAGGCATTGGCATTGGTTTGACGCGTTCTACTTGACTGCCGACTACGTGCTACTTCCATGCTTCCCCAGTCGTCATGAGTGCTCCAGGCCCACTAATCGCTCGGCACTCGTTCACAGCAGAGTTCAAGAGGGCTGCCATCTTTTACACCAAAGAAACAAATCACTGCGCAGCGAGTCGTAATTTCGATGTTTCTGAATGGGTGTTGCGAGAGTGGCGACTGCAGCGAAGCGGAATTTTCACCTGTGACGGCAAGTGAGAAGTTTCCCATGTGCCGAAGCCTGGACGCTCTCTGGAGCTGTAGGCTAACTTGGGGCGTACGTCGCTGAAGTGCATGATCGGTCCCTGCCAGTGAAGTGCGACATGGTCATGAAACAAGCCCGGACCTTCGCCTTTTAAGACCCTGCTCCGCTGTGAGTACGAGTGGCTGGCGGCAGAAGACCGCGAAATTACGCCAACCAGACCTGTCAAAAGAGCCTCCCTGACGGCTGAATGTGTTCCACAAGGTGTCATGGTGCGGTCGTTTGCCAAATGTGAAATTTAGCTGGACAACGACGCGCTGTGGGACTGCAGTAAAGATGACGATGCCAGCACTAGTGAAGACCAGTAGTCCAGTGACCATGTCAGCTACTAATAAATTATCGTTATCGAATGTGCCCTCGGGTATGCTCCTTTTTTTTTCCTGTCACGCGATATGGGGGGGT
Source organism: Dermacentor albipictus (assembly GCF_038994185.2). Classification (NCBI taxonomy): domain Eukaryota; kingdom Metazoa; phylum Arthropoda; class Arachnida; order Ixodida; family Ixodidae; genus Dermacentor; species Dermacentor albipictus. Next base: position 73,903,743 of record NC_091821.1, on the reverse strand, counting down.
CGACCTACATTCGAGTCGACTTACAATCGTGTAAATACGGTACGTAGTGCCAGGTTTCAGAGACCATATAGAGAAAATGTATTTTTTGTCCACTACTGCAGACCAGAGTAGCTTTAGGACTTGGCTATTACTCAATTATTACATGAGTTCGCACAGCTTGTGATGCCCACCTTATATTCACTTTGAACTCCCAACAGCCCTACAAAAAATATCATTTGTAACAGTATTCTTACTATCAAAGTTTACCACACTGTTGTTTACATTTAAAAAAGTACAAACTTCGCAATCTGTTAGCTTACAGTTATTTAAAAGCAAAACAGTTACTTTAAAAAGTGACGAGAGGCTGTGAATTTTTATTGGAGTTGCGTTAACTGCAAAGAGTTCACATCTGAAGACGAGTCAGCACAGTTCAAATAAATTACATAACAAATGGCCGGCTGCACTGTTCCGGCTGCAAAGTGCCGGCTGCACTGTTCACTATGTGACATTGGATAAAAATTGGGCTTATAAACGGGTACTACCATGTTACAGTGGGTGCTGAACGTCCCTTAATTTGCAATTAGTACATAGTAGTTATTTAGACCTTAATGAATTAAAGCAGTAACAAATATTGAATTAAATGACAAATATGAATTAAAGCAGTAACAAAAAAAGGATAAACTTTAGCTTTCTAACCAAATTCCTGCAGTGCAAACATAACTTTCCTCCAAATTTTTTTTTTACAACTTTCAATGTGCCTACAATTTTTTTTTCCTTTGTATGACAAAATGGTGGAATTCAGTAAGGAGTTATACCTCGAAAACATTATATGTCCATTAATTCTAGCAGACAGTAAGCACGCTTAAAGACAAGGCGGGGGGGCTAACGATTCTGCCATTTTCAAGTTTGCAAAATTCAGACAAATGGCATCTATTAACTTGCACCATTTATGGTACCTTCTGAAAACCTACCCTTCCCAGAATAGTTAAATGCTTCATGGCTACCAGTGTACCATAACAGTACTGGTGCTAACCTGCTTGTCATGCTTAGGAGGTGAAACCGGAGGGTCTGCATTAGTTGGGCTTCTCTAACTATGACCAAAAAATGTGATATTGTGGAAGAGCAAGTCAGCCACAATATAATGTTTCACATGAATGCAACATTAGCCTTTCTTTCCCCATTGTGTTCACCTTCTCAGGGCTTGGTGGACTCACTCAGTCTGGTGGACTCACTCAGAAAGAGAATCTTGGTGGACACACTCAGTCGGCAGTGGCTGAAAACTATTCTTTTCTAATCATTTCCTGCACATATGCACGAGGTAATTGAAATAGCATTCATAAAATCTTGCGCAAGGCTTATGTTTGTATGAAGGACCAGACATGCAATTCTCTTTTTTAACAGTGCTGTACACACAACAATGAAGAAACCCCACACTAACTGGTGATAACCTAGTGACTTGTACACTCATTTAAATGTGGTGTCCTTGCTTGCATGCAAATTTTGACTAATGTGCTCAGTGTGCAGCAGGGCATCTGGTATGTGGTAGCCTTAAATGCGAGATGAGTTTTGCAGAGTAAAATGCTTTTCATGGAGGCAAGCTTAAAAGGATACATGTCAGCAGCACCCAGCCTCTCTTGCCCCAAGCTGCAAGACTATGCATCTCATTTCTCCACTTGTGGCAATGTTTTCATTACTGTGGAAGCCATAAAATTTATTACAAGTATGCTTCTTTTAGAAACAAAAGCCTGAAAGGTATCCTGCAATCTGTGAACTGAAAGAACTGCAGACTTCACTGTGGCACTACACTTAAGCCAAATACAATAAGAATGTGATGCAGAAATATGGTTCATAATGTTATGCCTAGAAGAAACAGAAAAATAAATTAAGTTGCATTCAAAATTTGAGTAAAAATGACTGCAAGCATATGGTATAAGGAGAATGTTTATAACAAAGCAACCAATACTGCCTTTGCTAAAGCAAAGAATAAGCTGCGTCTTCCTGCATAGGCCAAACATTCACGCATGCCAGCCATGTGCTTTGCTCAGCTTAAACAGCAACAGATTTTGAACATGCTTTGAGAAGGGTGCACTTCAAACAAATAGCATGCAAGAAGTGCAAGAACACATCTATAAAAGTAAAGTAGCACAAAACAGTATCAAAAGTCAAAAATGGCCTAGCCATGCCACACTTCTCTCATATGTCTTGGTTTTGGGAATGCCTATGTGAACCCCATTAAGTATATTGACACTTGTTAGCTTTGCACTGAGGGGTGGGCTTGAGTCAAATAGTGGCGATGTATTCAGCAGTTTGAGAAAAGCTCATCATTACAAAGCAAAGAATAATCTGAAAAACTAACTATACCTCAATTGTAGCTGTTATCATGAACACTACCTATTCAGAACAAAGTTACTATGGCCACAATGGCAGATTCGGGATAGAAAGCCTACTGCATAAGTTTCAGTGGACATGGTAAGCAACTCTAGTACAAGCTGCATGGATGATAACATGTTGCTGCTTGGGAAGTGACTAACCCCAAATATGGTACCCAATAACTAAAGGTATGTGCATACAAGTATACAACTTACCTACAAATAAACGATTGTTCAAATAGCTGCCGCCACGCTAGTGAAATTCAGTATGCATAAATGAGTACAATGCCAGTGCATGAGAAACAAATCGATAGGGTTTGGCCAATTGATTAACATGCCCAATGTAATATATACAATGTTCAATGCTGTATTACCCTTTCTAACTTTAAAAGGGCCAACAACCATCAAGAACTTGTCATAAGATTTTGAAGGAAATGAAAAGACTGATTTATAAGGATAAAATCCAGTATGCAGCTACTTGTGGTTTAAGTAGGAAGTATAAATTTAAATTGAAAAAAAGTCCACAAAAACAGTTTGTCGCGCCACTTTGCAGTAAAACCTTGGTATAAGAGCTGGATGCCAATTACTGTTTGCAGGTCTGCTGTTATTAAGTGCACTATATATAGTGTTTAAATTTGCAGTTTTTATATTATACAGGCACTTTATTCTATGCATATTACTATATAAAAAACGGCCGCGCTGCCTTCGCAGCAAGAAGTGGAACTGTGGCGAGCGATGGCATTCCTGGGCGCTATTACATAAAACTATTCCAAACTTTTCTATTCCAATTCTGCAATCAGCCCACCGCGATTGATCAAAAATTTTTGGACCACCCCCACTTCACCTGTCTGTCACACGACGTCACGAAAACCGCGATAGCTCCCCATCTGACATGACTTGTACACACTGATTATGCATAATTTGACCGAACAAAACAAAAATAGTTATTCCCGATTCGACGCCTTTTTGCCATTAGCCCTCAGCTAATTGTCAAAAGTTTTCAGGCTGCCCCCCTTCAACTGCCTCTCACGCGATGTCACAAAACCGCATGAACTTACCGCGTCAAAGTGACGCGTATGCGTTAAAGATGCATTAATATACCGAACAGAACTTTATTTTCTTCTGAATAGCCGCAGGCTGCCCTGTTCTGAAAGGAATAAAAGATGGCTGCCGCCGATCGCTTCGCCGCTGGCTACTCGCCCCTGCCGGAGAGCATGGGTTTATTTGTATGTAATAAAACTTTTCGCGTGGTCGTGTAACGTTTTCGAGAACTTTCGACAAGTTTACGACCTCGTTCTGCCAACTCTTCTTAGCTCAGGATCCATTTTAGCGTCATTCTTAAGCTTCCGTTGCATGCCGCCGCGATTGTCGACGAGCCACCGCAAGCTAAGTAAGAGAAAGCAGACCAATCGCAGATGCCGGCATCACCCTCTTCATCCGTTTATCGATATTCAGTGCAGTGGCTCGGCCCCATCGAATCCCTCTGCACTTGAGCATGCTCCTCGCCTTTTGTCAGCCAATCAGATAAGACAAGCCGTTTAGTGCAGGCAATGTTATTCGTTTTTCAAGCAAACAAAAGTGACCTCCTATGAACGAGGGGAGCATTTGATAGGTTCGTTCAGACAACCCTGCCGGCGACTGCCAATGCTTGCGTCGGCGGTTACGCAAACTAGATGTCAGGAGATTGGAATAAAAACATATTGGAATAGTTTTACATTATACGGCCCCCTCTTATGTATGGCAGCGCACATGAGCGCTTTTGTATGCATGGGAGTGAGCATGTCAACCGAGTTCTGTGGTTTCGCAGCAAAATGCCTTCGCATGACCATCAACTTGATAAAATATTAATTTCTTACATCTAGGGCTGCACTTGCCTGCTTCCCACCAATGCCAGCGCAGAATCTGTATCGTGCTCACCTATCACTGTTTCCAGCATGTCACCCAGCATAAGACTTCATTACCACTACAGCAAGCGCAGATAGAGAAGTTCTCACAAATGTCCCAGAATGTTTTGCACATTACCACTCCAGTATTACATTTACTGACCAGTACGCCTACATTGGTTGTTGGTCCCTTTAAAGTTCGAGCACAAGCCATACCTAAATCTGGTTGAACAGGTCCTTCATTGCATGCAAGCCAATATATGTTTCTGTGAATGGCTATAACCCTCCCAGAGCTAGGAAACAGTCCTCTAGGCTATCGTAAAAAAATATCTTATTAAAATCTAAAATGAAGTGTCTTATACCGAGATTTTGCAGGCAGCAGCACTAAGTCAATGCAGTGCTTAGTTAAATAAATTTTCAAGCTTCTCACATTAGTATTTTCTGTGGCTTGTATGGCACATTCAATTGTTAAAGCGTGTACCCAACGGAAGGAGAGGGGTATGGCCTGGAAAGCAGTTGCATGTGCAGTGCAGGCATTGAGTGAGATTTGTTTTTTTTTCAAGTTTTACAATGCTTGGTTTTGCAAGCTAATAAAATAAGCATGTTTTCTTAAGCCTGAGCTATTACTGCCAGCCGAGACATGTACAGTCGAATGTCCCTAAATCGAAATGAGCTGTGTACGAATTATTGATATCTCAGCTGAACTTTTATCTTCTATAGGTAATGTGAATACCTCAACAATGAAAACCACTACACGAATTTGCCTGTACAATGAAAAAATTTAGGAGTCCCCGCCAGCTTATGTGATTCTGAACAATGAATACTAGATAGCGCTGCCGCGGACGCCTTCCAAAGACGTCACCAAGGTGCATTCTGCACCAGCACAAAGAGCTGCACTGACATGCCGATATTAGTAGTCCTGCACTGCTCCAGGAATCATTCAGCTTGCATGCACTTTTTGTAACGCGTAAACGGGCATGACAGCTGATGAAGGTATCACAGTTGCATAACTATGTAATAATATAATTGTAGCTAACGTCTGATTATGTCTTGAACGTCACCGAAGGCGACAGTGATGAAAATCCTGTAAGTGAACCATTAATTTTGATAGCAAGGAAGGCATAGCAATTTTTGACAAACTATACAGTTTTACTCTGCAAAGTTTGTTTTTCTGTGGCGCATGCTGCGAACCTTAGTACAATAAGGTTGCTTGCAGTCACAGATTCTGTCAGACAAAGTGCACAAGAAAATTAATGACCTAGTCCATTAATTCATGTCATATAGAAGCTTTTCGTTGTTGAATGTGCTTAGCGTGTTTTATTGTGAGTGGTATGATGCACGACTTTTACAACGCTGTGACCTGTATAACAAAGGATTTTTGAGACCCTCAGAAATTTGATATGAAGGTGCTTGACGGTAATTTGTGAGTGCAGCTACCAAATAACATGTGCACGGCAACTAATTTATGTAGCGTCCATCACGTACTGCTCTTACAGCATCCAACTTAAGGTTTCCTTAAGAAGTAGCCGTAAGATAGTACACCACTGACAGGTTACATATTGTTAAAGTGGCAGCAGCTAACAAAAGCAGCAGGAACAAAATTGTGTCAAGCAGCAGCAGACTGCAAAGCAACCCTGCAGGAAAAATTCAGTTCTTCAATGCAGTGCTCACATCACGTCAAAACGCATGGCTAAGTGATACGTACTGCCTGCTAAAGTGTACAATGCCAACAACAATTTCAGACCCACATTAATGGCCAGAACAAACTCAAGATGAGGGATGCGAGCTAACGAAAAGCATAAGCTGCAGCACTAGTTCCAGCCTTTCAAGAATAATAAACGTGGATAAATTACTACGGCGAACCCTGATGCCAAGCATTGTCCTTAATGTTACCAGGTCGATAATGCAATTACAAATTTAGGAAAAGATCACCGCAGCTTTATAGGGACACTAAAATCTGATGGCACAAGTAATTCTGACCAAGAGCCCCTAAACGGACGCTACCGCTAAGTTCACCACATCCTAGGTATGTCAGTAAGTGCAATAACTACACCATAAAATCAATCTAAATTTACACATCAGTGTCTGCTTCTGTGTGACAAGTATTGAGCAAAAAAAAAAGGGGACGTGTTTTATTTCCTTTACGTACCCGTATATTTAGATGCGAAATCTGAACCTCTTAACTGGGCGTGTCAAGATGCGACAGACAAAACAGGTGGTGGTCAAATGATGTGTCGAGTAGTAATCGATGGTGCAGGACGCGCACAATACACGCATCAAGCCTGCCGTCGTATACACGAAGTTCGAAATAACGTACGCCATACAGATTTTAAAAAAAAAAAAAACCCTTCCGCTTCGAAATATCACGAGCCTCGCTGTTTGGGCGGACGCCGCGCCAGAAGCCGAAAACAGAAGCGTAGTAAATCACTCACCATCGCAGATTTCGCTCAGGAAACGCGAATACTCGTCTATCAGCTGGTGTTCTGCAACATAGTCCGCATACTGCAAGAAAGCCGGAAGCGACACGTTAGCACGCAGGGTTAACCCTTCGCAGCGTGGCAAAACCGCATACTACTAACTTGCACGCATTTCACGACTGATTTCGAAGCACACCAGCCAACTAGCCTGTATACATAGTCGCTATGAAAGCAAGATACGGCCCGTTACGCAGCCACGGTGTGCACGAGCGCGCCATCTTGGACGCAAGGCATAGGAGCATGCATAGGAGGGAGGCAGTCTTATGGGCAGCCATCTTGGTACTGTGGTGACGCAGCGTTCCATACGCTTATATCACGAGCTCGACGGAACGCTTCCTAACGCTACTATTTTGTCCAGCGTACATGCATTGTCCCTTTATATGACTCATTTAATTACTTCACTCGGCACCACGGGCACTCAGCTCGAAAGCTGAAACACCACGCGGGCTTAGCGCGGTATTTCATTACTTTTTCACGCGTTAAATCGCATGCCACCAGTAAGTTTAATTGGGTATTAAAACAATATTTTTATCTTTTCCTACGGCATATAGAGAGAATAAAACGATGCGTACCTTTTATATTTTTATGGTATATTTTTGAATACGCGATCTGTTTAATGCTGGCGTTGCCTTTATACAACCCGCGAACAGGAAAAAGACCGTGTTTAGTTCAGAAGAGCTGGGGTGTCCAAGTCGTTCAAAGGAACAGTATTTTTTTCTTTTCGTGGTAATCCCGCGAGCTCTTCCTGGGTCAATTTTCGAAGTCCTCAGTCTTTCAGGCAACGGCCAGTCACTCTGCAAAACAAAACATGTACGGGAACATAAGAAACGTCGAATTTACCATCAAAGGTCACAGCTTCAAACGCAAGGGCGTACAGAACAGCACATTCTCGGGAAGACGCAGAACAAGCGCCCGTCACCTACCTCAGCGATCGCAAGAATGGAATGTGGCACGTGATCACCGTTGCCTATGCGAGATCACAGCCATGGTAGTCAGTACGATCCAATCTTCGTTCCTCTCTAAATCAAAACAATAGTAATTTATTTGCAAATGAAATTTGTTTTATTTAGCTTCGAATAGATATGTGTTGATAAGTTAGAAATAAATATTTTAGAGTTGGTTAATATTTAATTGAACGGCTACTGACGACGCCAAGTGACAATGCAAACGATGCAAGACGAAGCCAAGAAATGACTGAAGACAAATCCGCTTGTCAAAATGGCTGCGCTCGTGCGGCAGGCGAGTTGGGCGAGGAATTTGCGTGTTGCGTTGAGTTCTCCAGTTAAACATTTGGAATCATTTCGAAAGAAATCGTTAGATTTCGAGCGTTCCATATCCAAAAAACCTATCTTTGCTGGTTTCTTACGTTCATCTCAGGTGAGCACTTATGTGTGATCGATAAACACTTCTGCATGTATACAGTAGTGAGCATCCCAGAATGGAGGATTTCGTGATACTTACGGGGCCTTTGTAACTAGACGCTATTAAGCGAATTTGCAGAACCGCGCTAAGCATCTGTGCATCTTATGCCGCGTTAATATTTCATTTGTTTGCTTTCGTGAGATGTTTTCGCACCGAGTAAATGAAAGGTACTAGGTACAGTAACCGTAAACTTGCACTTAAAAAAAAAAAAAGCAGTAATAATAAATGAGTCTCGTAGTTGCGATGTGACGACTATGACATTTCATGTGGTGTAATTGTTTTGGCAGAGCTGCAGAGAGTTGTCGACGTCAGTTCGCCGTCCTTGTAAAGGCGATTTGCAAAATGAAGAGGTCGGAGCTGATACTGAAAAGGCTGACGGTGATGACAAGCTGAACGTAAAGAAGGTGACGCTTCACCCTCCGGAAATAAGCATCCAGTATCTAGAAAGCAAAGGTCTGTCCATGTTTTGTTCATTTCTGGTAGAGCACTTAGCGAAGATCTACTTGAAGCTATCATGGCAGAAACGCGCTGCTTAAACGATAACGTTGGATATATATGCCACTGATAAAGGTGCCTTAATACACTTTTACTCCAAAAGTGTTTTGTCAGAGTGTAAATGATGTTTGTAGCGCTAAAAAAGAAAAAAAAGGCTTAATATGCTTTTGAATCCGGCCTCTCAGTATTTGCTCAAATCTTGGGAAATACCTGTTTTCCACAGAACTTCAGTCACGTGGCACTTTTACGTGTATCGCGGCCTTTCTTTCAGGCTTGGAAAAAACTTACATGTAGCACTTATTAAGCAACAAAAAGCAGGATCGGAAATATTTCAAGATGGTCTACAATTTTCTCATTAGCACATTTGCTCTGTGTATAATATTTGAGAAGTGGATTAATCAATAATAACATAAATGTAAGTAGACAAAATACAAAAAATAGTCTGACTTGCTCCAACTATTGCAAACAACATTACCTTGGTTCTGTCCACCTATGTGGCATATGTATATTTTTTAAATTTTGTCACAAGTTACGTGGGACACATGGTGTAGTGTGAATATATATATGTGTGTGTGTGTGTGTAGGATGATGCTATGCACACTACAGAGTGTGCCCCTGCTGGAAATGGCTGGGTGCATGATGCCCAGGTGCCGCACGATGATGCTGCGACATCCTGTGTAAGACTTGTTATTTCAGCAGTACAGTAGCTTGCCTATCGAAACCTACACTAGCCAGCTATACCGAGTCTGGCTTAGACTTTTATAATTCGTGCACCCAATCGCTGAGCTTCAGTTATGTTTTGTTCTAACCCAATTATTCCCAACCTATTTTTAACCTAGCCTTACCTAACCTTGCACCAACCTTAATCTATGTGATAACATGCGCTAAAAAAAGTTTCACCAGTGCAAGAATTGCCATTCCCTAGATGGTGCTGCATCGTCGTGCACTCAGCCATTTCCAGCAGGGGCGTACTCCGAAGTGCTCATAGCGTCATTCATATATATATATATATATATATATATATATATATATATATATATATATATATATATATATATATATATATATATATATATATATATACACATATACACATATCATTGATAGTGCAGTGCATGTGTAATGCGGAGGCTTTAGGTTTGGTTCCCACTGGCAACAAGTTACCTTTTCGTCTACTTTCATTCTGCCTTTTCCTTATTGTTTTCTATATGTCAACTTCAACCACAGCTAATTACCACTATGCTTTCCTTGACTTCATTGCCTGTTGATTTTATATGGTCGTGATCAACAAAAATCGCGCCCATCTGTTTCCCTTCTTGTTCATTCATAGCGAGTGTCTCGAATCTGGCAGCTGTGATGCCATTAGATAGCTTTCGTGGGTTTATTTCGCACATGCTTGCTCTTAAATTGGCCCTGCAATGCCATTTTCAGGTCCCCATATTTGCTCTATATCTATTCTGAGCATGTTGTAGAACAAAGAGTAAAAGGAATTATGAAATTTGACCCAAACAAACCTAGGTGATTGATCGGAGAAAACTCAGAATACAAGCAAAATGAAAGCTGCCCTCCATTCAAACATTTACGGCTTTAAGGAGTACAACTCACTCTCCCATGGCATCGTATGGTGCCGCCGAATAGCAGGAGCGCTTTAGCTGAAGTAACCATACCACGGTTGCCAAGCCTGCTCAACCTGTTGCTGACGTTCGCATGGCATCCACGATCACTCACGTGTGCGGTCAAATCTCAGAGGTCATGGCGTCGCTTTTCTGGTTACAACAGCGTCCATGAGGCAGGTAGCTGTTGGCACACCAAAGTGCTTGGCAAGTGATGCATCATTACCCTGGCTCTGCAATACTTAAAATGATTGTAAAGTGTAGTGCCGTAGATTTTTTTTGCATACTCTCAGTATCGTGTGAACGTCACTCGCACATTACATTTTTAACCAATCATCATAGCAGCACTCTAACATGTGACATCCTGTCTACGAAGTACACAATATCACTGCATCGAGGTGATGTCATCGGTGCTGCTCAACAAGTTTTCCCTGGCGCGTTGCAAAACCCCTTTAAGTTCACATGTTACATGACACTATCTGGTAAAAAAGGATGTTCCACATGTGCCCACCACGACCCTGAGAGGTGCTGGCTAACACTTCAGGACTATATCTGGTGCACATGTAGTAATAGAAATTGTCTTTGTCAAATTACAAATTATTTGTATAGCTAGCATAGTGTCTTTATCAGAATAACTGATACCCTTACCTCTAAATAACTTGTGTTATAAAGCCTTCAAAAAATTTTTCACCAGAAAAAAGAGATAGAAGAAACAAAAATTATATATGTGTGATGTGCAATGCAATCAATGGTATTTCTATGTAGGCGGGAGTGTTGTGGTTACGCAGCCTGCTTTAGCTGTAGCGTGAAGGATAGCATTTTGACATGTTATTACTGACATTTCATTACTCAACTACATGCACTTGAAGAGCACAATTCTTGCCCTACCAAGGGGAATACACTTTCCTTTTCAAACAGATCTTTTTTTAATCACCTGTGGCAATTCGGATTCTGCATCTTCTGGTGGATTATACTTAAGAGGCAGGCGTTTGCATGACAAATCACCGTGTCCATGTGAATGCAAGAAAAAGTGACAGAAGAACATAGCAGTAATTCCCTACATCTGCACCTTATAGAAATGAGGGCACTGAGGAAACATAGAGATTGTCTTTTTACATCCAAATATGTTGGCTAATTTCTTTTGCAGAAAGACAAATCCACACTTCCGAAAGAAATACTGATATAAGTTTGTTGCATGGTCGATAGGGGCGGTTTACAACATTGTATTGTCTTATTTTAAATCTTACATCAAGCAGACAGGCAGGTTTGAGTGATTGCAAGAATGTAGCAAAAAGGTTAACGAAGCTCTGTTTTATGGGTTTCATGTGTTACACTGACAAATATGGCGCTGCTTTCCCTATTTCGTAGATGCAAATGTTTAGGTAAATATAACTCCTAAATGATGAGATTAACTAGAGGCTGAATATATCTATTCTTCCACTGAGCAGTGCATCAGCAGATCTAAGGCAGATGTGTGTCATGTGAAGTGTATCGCACAATAGTTGCATTGCAAGTTTTATGTCTGTTTTTTATTTTCATTTTTTTTGTATTTTTGCTCTAAAACTTGTATTTACATGTGGTTGTATTTGCGTATAGATACAGCAGGTCTGGACATAACCTTTATTTTTGAATAAATTAGTGAATGAATATTGTAAGGAACCGCTTTATTCCAGCTGAGCTCGTGCTACTACCACGAGAATCAAGCTTTGCTGCTGGTTATGATATATACAGGTGAAGGTGATATGTGGAGATGATGAAGTTGAAAGTCAGGCATATGTTGCGCTCACAATATATATTTTATTTAAGAAAGTATGACTCCATGGTCTATGCTGAGGTACGGGAAAATGGGTAAGGTATGGAGAAGCAATTTCTAAGTCATGTCCATTTAACAGAAATCTTCATATACCCGTCCCACAATGTGCTATGAAATACATTTGCATTACAGTTAAAATTTTCTTAAAGAGCCTCTATCACTCGTACGAGGAAATTGTACAGGATGCCATGGCGTCCACATTTCGATCGTGGCAGAGAGCAGATGCACTCATGTACCAAGACTTTGGTTGCACATTACAGAATCCTAGGTGGTCAAGTTAATATGGAATTTCCAGCTACTGCATGTCTCGTAGCCCATGATTTGCTTTGGGACTCCCATATTTAAGTAGGAACTATGTGGCATGTCTGTACTTCTTATTAAAGCACTAAAATATTCTATCAAATGTGCACATATGGCCTGCATCTGTTACTCCAGTGTGTACGAGTGCAGACTACCTTGCATGCACTTCTGCTTTGAGGTCCTGCACTGTCCAGGTTCTTGTAACTCTTGTGACATGGTTTCTAATTCACCTCCTGGTGGGCTAGTATTACGGTATATGCACCTGGGGGCATGCTCCAAGGCCACTCCATTTATGCGAACTCCTGCAGGGAGCTGCTAGTCAGCATACTATATCAGAGGACTGGGCTGGAATAGCGTGAGGATTCTCTTCCAAATGATTTTTCTTGTTGTGCTTCATGAGTGATCAGAGTGGCACCCCACCCACAAATCACCGAGATCAGCTGGCTGTAAATGATGGATAAGAAAGGAACAGAATCAAGCAAACTGAATCCTTATGTTATACTTGGCCCTTTATTGAGACTGTTTATTTTGCCATTTCTTTTTTAAAGCAAAACACATATGATTGTTGACATAATGTTTTATTTGAGAAATAGCAAAACATAATTGCAGTGAATTTTGATGCACTTCACACAAGTGACAGTCACATCATCGTGTCATCTTTTTTGGCATTTTCTACACGAATTAACTTTGGAATGTGGCAGGACAGTGCTGTAGCCACATCCTCTACAACCTACATAAAAAATTAAATCAGTGTGCCTTTGATTTAAGGTGGAACTGTAGTCTTTTTGTATGATTGGTTTACTCATGCAAGAGATTATGTATAGCTTGTTTTGAGGCATACCAACTTGTCACGAACTTCTGTTCGCAGCCTACAAGGACACCTATGGTGATGACCCAGTGTGGACCATGTACCGAAGAAATTTCAAAGGCCAATTTCCACCACCAAAAACACGGCGTACATGCATTGTGAGTAGTGTGGGAAACCTCCATCTGGTTTTATTTTGCAACCAGCTGAATATATAGAATGTTTATTGACCATAATTTACAATGATGCGCAATGCTTTCACATTCATCTTGGCACCAATAACTAGAAGGACACTAAAGAGAAACAGTAATTCAGTTTAGACTTTGGTAAAGTATCCTATGAAAACTTTATTTTCGTTAATTTCATGATAAGAAATCGATTATTAAAAGAAAATGAAGGTCAAAACTTAATTTATTCAATTTCACACCTAAACGCTAGCGCCGGTACATAAATGTGATGTCATGAATTTCAAAATATTCTTCCATGCATTGGGGGCACATTAAATATCCCCAGGTGGTAAAAATAATCCGTAGTCCCCCACTACAGGGTGCCTCATAATCCAATCGTGGTTTTGGCGCTCAAAACCCCAGAATTCATTCTTCAAAGCATTTTTCGTATTTGAGCTGCATTAGCACAGTAAAAAGTAAGAAAATTTGCCATCTCCAATCTTTGGCTTCTTTAGAACACAATGTTAGTCCATCTTTAACAATAAAGAATTAGCAGGGTGTCGGCAAACAGTCAAAATTCATGACATCACGCCGACTTAGTCTTTACCTTTTGTCTGTTTGCTGGCTTACCAAGCCTTTTCTCGTGGTAAAAGTAATGTTTTTTGGTGTGTGAAGGGTAATCTACTAAGACAGACGAAATAATTTCTCTCTTTAGTGTCCGTTTAAGAATTGGTGTTTCACATTCGCCGCTATGGTCATGAGTGTGCTTGCGACTTAAAAAGGAAGTAACATATCATAAGCAGTTGGAAAAAAAATCACTTTGGTTGGTGTCTGTTTTCTGTTCTCACATATAATAAGTACACACAAGAATCAGGATAGAAGCCACTGCCATGATTTTGGTTTGATTCCGGCAGGTGCATGCAGCTTTTTCTTTTTCATTTGGAATTTCATCCTCTCTACCTCCATAGAGATGAAAGAATGTATCACGATGCGCTTCCATTTGCAATACCAAAACTAATATTTATGCGCATTTACGATGAAATTAGTCGTAGAAGTACCAGAGGCTGCCATAAATTATTCACTGCTGCTGTTACGCGGCAACTCGGATGGTCAGGGTAGAACTACTGGCCTTGTGCACAACCTATGGTTGCACTGTGATCAGCGCTTATTTAGTAATGTCTTTAAGAGGGCGCATTTGCCATGCGCTGTACTCTATGCAGAATTGCAGCACTTCCTTTTGCTTGTTCGTTCTCTCTGTATGTACTAGTATACTTAGTGTTGCTTTAAAATAACAGTTAACTTTTTATGTGCATAAAAAAGAACCATATTAGGCCAAGAACCAACCTGCCTCTCCTATCTTTTTCTTGTTCTCATCCGTCCACGTTAAAGCTACAACTGTTGCAACCGTGCATCCAAGCATGACCTCAGCATCAAATCAGCAGAGTTGCACAGTATGACACAGAACAACTTTACTGCCTCAATCATAAAATGTTACACTGAATGAATTGCAAAGCTAAAGACAGATGCACTTTGCTCAAAATTCCGCTAATTTCTTGCTGTAAGGGGCCCCTCACCAGGTCTGGCCATATTGAGCTGACATGCACAGTGCATACGATCATAGTTGCCGACTGCGGCAGGGCTCTGGGGTCCGAGCCCCCTCTGGAGTTTTCCGGGGGGTAGGGGGGCGCTGAGCCCCCCCCCCCTCCTCTGGGGGTGCCGAAGCCTTCCCCCCTCCCCCCCCCCCACACCTAAAGTGTCATTACTAGAGCTTTTTCACCCATATCATTTGAGGTGTCTTTTGACTTGCCTCGACCTTTTCACTTAAAATTTTATTGTGGCTAGTAGCTTACTACATCATTATTGGCGCGGATGTGCATGGCTTTTAATTCGTACTTTCACTTTATTCCTGCAAATCCTGACAATAGGAGGACAATCACATTAGAAACACCAGCGGCGGCTGCCTTATCCCTATTTTTTCACGTCAACATAATTTTAAATTGACACTGTAAGCACTATGTACATACACAATATATTTAAATATACACATAGGACAAATTTCATTATATTTTTGAAAGAGAAGGAGGTAGCCAATTAACAATTATTTCTAAAGGTATGAATAGCCTATGCCTTGAGAATGAATATGTTGCTGTATGTTCACCTTGCTTCCAATTGCATCGCATACTTTTCTGACCCTGAAAAAAACCTATAGACTTCAGTGATCCCTTCGGCAAAGTCTTTTATCAGTGGCATGAGAAATGCATATGAATGATATGTATCTCAGTATTGCTTCTCTTTCCAGTAAACAAGGCTAACGACTCTTGAAAAAAACTTCTCTAATAATTTATAAAACTTATTAAGGGCAGAAGCATCGTCACTTGTATGCAGAGGTCATAACTATATATAGGGTGTCCAAATGAACTATCATTCACCAAGATTTTTAGAAAAGAGCAATGCGTTGCTTGAAGAAAATGTAGCGCTTATTATTTCCAGTACACTGGAGTAGCTGCCAGTAATTTTTTCGTTACTCAGATTTAATTATGTCATTGTACTTAATTATCTAACTCCATACCTACTATTCTAATTATAAAAGTGTTGAGGTATTTGTAAGTGCAGATAAGGAACATCTAACTGTGGTAGCTTCAGCAACATACTAATTGCGTATTAAGTTTTTATTATTGATAAATAAACCCTGCGAAATATGGAGAATACCACGTGACTGTGCCCCTACCCGCATCATAAAGCAGCGCCCTTAAATATACTAAATAAAGAGATAAAGAAAAACAGCGCGATCGAGCTAGTGCCTTATCTGCCGCACCCCGGCCGAATGAACACGTCGCGTTTGGTGTTAGTTGGAAACAAGCTGTAATAGCTGTTGTCTTAGTGTAGATAAAGTACACTGACATTTTTTTTTGTTTTTTTTTTCCCACAGAACCTATCATCACAAAAGTAAATTGACAATGTTAGTGCAAAGGTTTAAAGGTGCGTTTCGTCCCAGTCTCAATGTTTTACTCTAATGAGTAGAAGGTAAACATGATCCTTGCCTTGGGAACTGAAAATGACAACAAGAGGGAGGCTGCAGATATATGTATCAGTCATGGAAGTGTGGCGGTACACCAAATGCATCGACTATCATCAGAAATTATGAAAACCCGAGACTAATCGGCAGCTTTAAGAAACAGTGGCGGAGGACTCCATCTTTGAGTCCCAGCGTATACTCACTGATGTTCTACCATTTATGGCCTCAAACACTCATGCCCCTCATGCTAGCGTGCGGGACATAGCCCAGGTACCAATTTCCAAGTCATCACTTTGGAGGATTCTCAATGACGGCCTGAATGGAAGAAGACGACGACGGTGCGAGCGGTCGCATGTTGCCTCGGCTCCTGCATTTTTCCTTTTTGTGCCTAACCAATCGCTTCAAGAGCCTGATTTCCTGCCTGGACCTACGTGAGTGTTATCGGCACTTCTTGACAGTTCCTTTAGCAACTCTGACGTCCCTTACGCGAGCCGCAGCCCTTTTTAGGGCTCTCGGCTGACCGTCTCGCTGCTGGGCCTAGCTCCGCCTAGCATGGGCGCAGGAACGGAGCGCGATGGCGCGCGCACTTGGCGCGAGATCCACGATAACCTCTCGAAACAGCGTCAGCATCCTTCGCCACCAGCATACCCCGCAGTGGCTCATAGGACTCAATCAAGAGCAGAACCGAAGCCCCCGCCGCTGCCACGCAGCGATTATAAAATCATCCTAAGAGTTCGTGGGGGCCTCAACTGCGCTGGAATCCATGCATGCATCCTCAGACAAGTCATCCTCAAGGCTGCGGGGCTCCCCATCACCGACTGCACCAGTTCTGACCAAATTCGTGTCAACACCATCAACAATACCGTTCTAATCAGCACGCCAGACGTGGGACGTGCAGATCTCTACCACAACATCCAGAGTCTGCAATTCAATGGTAACCCTTACGAATTTGCCACTCATGTGGCCGATCCCATCGATACCTGCAGAGGATGCATTCACTTGCCCCCAGATTACTCAGAAGATGACATCGCCTCAACCCTCCGTAGATGCAACCCAACATTGATTATTGGGGGTGCACGACGCCTGGGCAATACTGAAACCATCATGGTCATATTCCAAGGCAAAATCATCCCTTTCTACGTCAACTACGACGGCTGTTCACTTCGATGCCGCCCCTTCAGGCAGAAGGTAGAAGCCTGCACCCGATGCCGCGGGATTGGTCATCGCCAGGACGTCTGCACTAGTGCCACCGACACACTCTGCCCCAAGTGTGGAATGAAAGACGCACCCATGGACCACGAATGTGACCCGATATGTGTTGTGTGCAACGGCAACCATCAAACCGGCTCCTCACTGTGCAAACAAAGGTTCAAACCACGCCCTACACGTCCCAGGCATAAACAAGACACTGCACCCACCAACCGAACTCCCAGTCTCGACCGCACTCGTGACTCAAGCCGGCGAAGAAGTCGCAGCAAAAGCAAGGACCGCGGGCCTGGCTACGCAACCCAAGACGTCGCCTGGCCAGCTCTATCATCAAGCCCTACTCTCGCCAACTCCTCGCGCAACCCACCCCAGGTAAGCTGGGCTAAGGTAGCCTCTTCCAGCTGCTCCTCAAACCAGACTGCTACTAATGAATCCCTCCTTGAAGAAAATACAATTCTAAAAGCCGAAATTCAAAAACTTAAATTAGAACTCCAATTTCGTCACCCCTCTACTTCAACCTCTGAAGCCCCTCTCTCTAACACGACCCTTTCGACTCATCATCCATCAGCCCTACCTGAAACCTCTTCACACCGCCCTATGGACACTAGCCCCTCCACTGAACGGGAACCGCTTCACCCTCCCCCCAGCAAACGTAAAACTCCGAGCACTCCGCGATCAGAGGACACCCTGGACGAGACAATCTTAAATTATAACGACAGGCTAACCGCTTTGGAAACTAAATTCCATAATATACTCACTGCAATTGAAAAAATCAATACAGATGACACATCCAGGAATGAAAAGCTCGACAAATTTATTGAATTCGTACAAGTACACATCCAACAAACTACAAGTTGGATAGCTGGAGTCACCGCGAATCAACCTAACATAGCTGCACCTGCTCGATCCGCCTCCCCGCCAGCTCCGCTTAACAATGGCCAATAACCCGACCCGCTCCGAGCTTGAAGTGTGGCAATGGAACTGTAGGGGGTTTCGAAAAAAGAAAGCACACCTCCAGCAGTTTCTAGCCTCCTCTTCTAATCTCCCAGCTGTCATTGCGCTTCAGGAAACTCACGGACTAATCAGCTTTCCAGGTTATAATGTTTATCAGAACAATAAGGTCTCCCGGCCCGATACGGCAATTCTTATGCAAAAGCACCTCACTGCCAATCACTCCCAATTCGACAGCGTTGATATAGAGCACGATTTTCTAGAAATTATTCCTCGCAAAAATAATGCACCTGGCCTTTACATTCTCAATATCTATAGTCGTCCACAAGACAAACATCACCGCTTTGACTCCCTTTTCGCTCAAGCTATTGCCGCTGCCACCCACCACCCCCTCCTAATCCTTGGAGATTTCAACGCACCCAATCATTTGTGGGGTCACTCCGTTTCTACTCCTAAGGGCAGAGCCCTATGGATCCACATACAAGACCACAGACTCACATTACATAACGACATCGATGCACCAACCAGGCTAGGCAATAGCGTAGCTAAGGACACCTCCCCCGATCTTACGCTTACACACAGAATCCAACACGTCACATGGCACAACTCACAAGTTAACCTCGGTAGCGACCATTACATCATTACCATCACACTACAATTCAAACACAAACCCTTTGCACCCAAACGCCTCAGCCTTACCAATTGGGACAATTTTCGAGAGGCCCGCCAGATATCAGCTCCCACAAACATTCAAGACATTTCAGAATGGGTTCAGCAACTACACTCAGACGCCCAGACGCACACTACCACTCTGCCCCCCGAAACCGCTCTCACTACGGTTGATTCCAAGCTTCTACACATGTGGGAAGCCAAAGAGTCTCTTCTCAAACGGTGGAAGAGGCAACGGTTCAACCGAAAACTAAGACTCCGAATTGCCAAATTAGACCTCCAGATCCAGGAGTACGCCACGCAACTGGCCTGCCAGCAGTGGGGCCAGGTATGTGAAAGTATGCATGACAACCTCGATAACAAGCGCACATGGCAACTCTTGCGACACTTATTAGACCCTACCACATCGCGCACACGGCACAACCATAGCATAAACAAACTGTTACATGCACACAAGAACAATCTCAACGGATTCTTCGACGACCTCCGCCATAAACATCTGCCTCCCGCTCAGAAGTATGACATGCCAAAATATACTGGCGAACCCAACGAGCTACTTAGCGCCGCTATCACGGAAGCAGAGGTTCGCCATGCCCTCGCCACCCTGCGCATAATGTCAGCACCAGGCCCCGACCTTATTAACAACAAAATACTCCGCAATCTAGACGACAACTCTGTCACAGCCATTACGGCGTACTTCAATCACTGCTTTGACACAGGCACCCTCCCTAGCTCGTGGAAAGATGCCAGGGTAATTTTTATCCCAAAGCCAAACAAACCACTCAACATTTCTAATCTCAGGCCTATATCACTAACCTCTTGTCTAGGTAAAACACTCGAACACGTCATCCTCAACCGGCTTAGTAAATACATGGAGGACAACAATCTTTATCCATCAGAAATGGTAGGTTTTCGAAAATCTCTCTCATGCCAAGATATCATGCTTCGAATGAAGCATGACATCATTACACCTAATAGCAGTCTAGATACGCAAGCAATTCTCAGTCTGGACCTCCACGGAGCTTTCAATAACGTTTCACATTCCGCCATCCTCCGAGAGCTTAATCTCATTGGGGTTGGCGGAAAGACATATGACTACATATGTACCTTTTTATCCAACCGTACCGCAACGATACACATAGGCACAGAGCAATCCCTTTCATACGATTTAGGTAGCTACGGCACGCCCCAAGGCTCTGTGCTGTCCCCTTTTCTTTTTAATCTTTCTATGATGCCGATGGCGCAAGCATTGCGGTCTATTCCCGAGCTCAAATTTTCACTCTACGCCGATGATATCACTCTTTGGACGACTGGCGGTTCTGATGGAGAGATTCAAGACACCCTACAGGCCGCAGCAGACGCCGTCGTGGCTCATGCCGGGGCTATGAATCTCACATGCTCCCCTCAAAAATCCGAGCTGCTGCTTCTACCATCCCACCGGGGGGCAGGAAAACACATGTCTAGTATAGAGGTAATCCTAAACCACATCCCTGTTACTAGAGTGGACAGGCTCCGGGTGCTCGGTTTACACATTCAAAGCAACCGGCTCAACACATATACCCTACATACACTCCACACCACAGTCGATCACACCCTGCGCCTTCTAGGGCGAGTCTCCAATAAACATGGCGGACTAAAGGAGGCCGAACTTCTCCGCTTGATTCAGGCCTTCGTCATCAGCAAGATTACATTCGCAACACCATATCTACATTTCCTTAAATCAGAATCAGATAAGATCGACACTCTTTTACGCAAAATATATAAATTCGCTCTGGGAGTCCCCATACGTACCTCCACTGAAAGGCTAATGCTTACTGGAACTTTCAACACACTTACTGAACTCACAGAAGCCCACCTCACCTCCCAATATAGCAGACTTTCTAACACCGCAACAGGTCGGCACATTCTACAAACTCTTTCTATCACTCCGGCACCCATCATCAAGACTAAATACACCATTCCACATCACATACACGAAAACCTCTGCATCCCCCCACTTCCTAAAAACATGCACCCTGTGCATCACAAACAGCGCAGGAGGCAGCGAGCAAAGGCTCTCCAAAAACAATTCTCCACCTCTAAAGACGTGCTCTATGTTGATGCCGCCGAATATGGGAACAGAAATCATTACGCAATATCAGTCATTAACTCTCATGGCCAGGTCGCTGCGGCCGCCTCCATTCCTGGCTCTTCCTCGGAGGAGGCGGAGGAAGCGGCCATAGCCCTGGCCCTCACAATTCCAAATTCATCAGTTATCGTTAGCGACTCCAAAGCAGCCATACATAACTTCGGAGCGGGTAGGGTCTCTAAGCCAGCCCTTTCTCTCCTCTTGGCCCATCCTTTTCAGCAAACTGTGGCATTAATCTGGACTCCCGCGCATGCGGGCCTTGCCGGAAACGAGGCGGCTCATGCCTGTGCCCGAGGATTTACTGTCCGGGCTCAGGCATCAGATGTGTCGGACCTCGCCATGGAGGAGGCACCGTTTACAGCGCGGGATCGACTTATTACTTACCACGACATCTGCGCACACTACCGATTAGACCGCTTAACCTTTCCGCCACTCATGGGCAAATCCCCGCGTAGGTGTGAAGTTCTGTGGCGACAGCTGCAGACTCGCACCTTTCCGTCCCCTTACCTCCTCCACCGCATTCATCCCGCCATTTACCTTTCTCCCTCTTGTAAATTCTGTGTCTCTCCCAAAGCAGACTTAAACCACATCATGTGGGGGTGCCCTAAGCACCCCCTTCCCCCTTTCCTTAAGCAATTAATATCTAGTGAGGAGCAGTGGGAGGCTGCCTTGCGCAGCTCCAGGCCCGATCTTCAGGAGGCCATCCTGGAGTGGGCTGAGAGGATGAAGGAGGCCTACTTCAAGTAGTTCCTCCCCCACCCTCTATTCCATTGCCCCCTTCCCTTTAAAGAGGGATAAATAAAGTTTTTCATCATCATCATCATCATCAATGACGGCCTTTCACCCACACCACCTTAACCAGCACCAATGCTTGAAAGATAGGGACATGTAGAGTCGCCTAGATTTCTTGAATTGGGTCCTCGCAAATGCCGGTGCTTCACCGGACTTTTTGAGCAACATCCTGTGCACAGATGAAGCCAATTTTCGAAGAAATGCCCGGATAAATCTGCATGATGCACACTGTTCAAGTTGCTCCAATCCACATGGGGTAAAGCGCAATTGGCACAAGTACCAGTCGTCATTCATTGTGTGGTGCGAAATTTATGCCTGTGCTATAATCAGGCCAATCTTCTTCGATCACATACTGGCTGGACAGCGTTACGTGGACTAAATCCTTGGAGGAGTGTTTGATGAGTTTCTCAGTGAAGTCCCGCTGTCACGTCTTCCACTTCTGTGGCATCAGCAAGATGGGGCATCCACACACAACAGTAGCCGAGCACAACGCTGGCTGAATGCAACTTTTTATGCGCAATAGATTGGAAAGCATGGGTCTGTAAATTGGCCGGCTAGGTCACCTGACCTCTCTTCACTCGCTTTCTTTCTTTGGGCTTATGTGAAAGATTGTGCTTATATGATCAAGATGGATGCCAGATTAGCTCAAAGCAAGGATAACGGATGCCTGTCGTAGAGTTTCAGCGTTGGTCATCAAGATAGCCACTGAACATATGATAAAGCGGTCTCATTACTGCCTAGCAGCAGAAGGAGACCTATTCGAACGCGTCCTCTGGGCAGCAGCTGGTGATCAACGGGGCTTACGAATTCATAGGCAATAAGGGGAAACTGTAATCTGAGTTTTCTTTTCTTTTTTTTTTTATTTCTTTGTGGAGGAATCCCGATTGCCAATTTACCTCATTTAGAAGCGACATATTTTCTTTGTTGAACACATCAGTTTTGCCTTTTCTATAGATGTGGGTCGCTTCTCAGTCTGTTTGTTCCGCTTTTATTTTTTGTCACGATCCTGTTTTTGAGCACGCATACACTTTCATGAAAAATAAAACTGTCACTTTAATTTGGTTTTAGTCTGCAGCAAATTTCTGGCGCGAAATATAGCTGCCCGCGCACTCTTTTGATGAGGTGCGAGCGGAGCCGGGATCTTGAAACATTCCATGCCTATTCCATTGCTTTTTGCGTTTCGTATGCAGTCAGAGTGGCGCTTCGGCTGCGTTATCAAGAGGATATTTTACCTATGTGATCAGAAGGCCTTGAGAGACGTATAATAAGTGTGTCATAGAAATGAGAGGAAGAAATAGCTGCGAAACACAAAACCTGCTATTGGTTCTCTTTCCGTACCATTATCAAGGTGATGTGCTGTCTCTTCGGGTTTGCGACAGGCACGCAGTTGCCTTCAATCAAAATATTTAAGGGCGTTGCTTTATGATGTGAGTGGAAGCGCAGCTACATAGTATTTTTTATATTTCGTGATGTTTCTTTGCCAGTAAGAAAAAACTACGCAATTAGTATGTTGCTGAAAACACCCCAATTAGATGTCATGTGGGGGTGCCTACAGATGTCCCATTGACACTTTGATCATTAGACAGCACTTCTTGAGTTAGGTAAATAATTGCAATTACCGAGATAAATCTCCGTAACAAAAAAATTACTGGCGGCTGGAGTAACGCTGTTGGAGCACCCAACGTTATTAGACTAGCTTCAGTTGTAAAACTTTCCACCCGTGCCCTTACAGCCACTGTGACAGCCGCCAAATGGCAGCGCCATTCCATCGAGCTCCACTGCAGATGCCTCGCCGCAGCCTTGGTGCTCGGGTGGACAGGCAGCTTGCGCTTGTTTCACGCTCGCTGGCGTTCTCCCTGGTCCGAATTAGTGATACCATGAGAAAACGGTATCCACCTACAGCAATAAGATTTATCGGGCCAGTTGGTTCATACTGAAAGAAGGGTAAACTGCACGAAAGGAAGAAACGCATGCAGCGAAGCACAGAAGCTGTGTTTCTAAATGTGTGTTTCTTCCTGTCGTCTTAACGTTTCACGTAGTTTAGGCTCAAGAGCCTGAAGATCTGGCCAAAGTGCGTGATTGTAGGATGATCTTCATCCCCAACGAAGCTTCTCATCACGCCAAAGAAGCACTACAAAAAGAAAGATGAAGTCAGTCTTTGAACAGACAAGCACCCCCCCTCCCCCCCCCCCAAAAAAATAGACCTTTTCACTTCATGGAGATGGTTAACCAGCGAAGCTGAAATGTGCGGCCTCCGTGTTTATCACTGGGTTAATCCCGAAGGTTCATTAAAGTATTTCTCAATTATTAGGTTACACGCACAATCGGATGCAACGGAGAGAACAACGTCACTGACGGTATGCCCGCAGTCCGCCGTTGTCGCTTGCGTTCGATGTCTCGAGTTTGCTCAGCGGCGTAGTTAGCAGCCTTCGCCTGCCATTTGCCGCTTGTGATTCTTCGAAATGAAATTTTTTCAAAATTAAATCTGTCCGTTGCGTAACACAACAAGTGGCTCATACTCCCTTAAGCAATGGCTCATGCCCCCGTAAATGCGGCCTCCCCTTAAACAACGACAGAAGTGAAATTCTACGCTGCAGTGATGAACTGCAACGCAGCCAGCTGAGGATGACGACAAACGCGGGAGCAGTGGCACGAGCGCGTGCCATGGATATCGCAGGGAGTTCCCGGTTGGCACGAGGAATCGCTCTGTTCCATGACGAGCGAAGCGTCGCATTGCTGGCAGCACAGAAAAAGTGGCACACCGAACTGTCGGCATCGTTCCGATAGGCTCCTATGCAGCCAGGTACGCAGCACACCGGCATCGTGTGCTCATATTCTGAACAAACTCGGCAACGGCTACAGTTTCGCGGATGACATGCTTGCTGAAATTCGCCGTCAACAACGAACCACAGAATACACCAAGGCTGCACCGCGTGCATAGTTCAGCCCGCCTTCGTAGCCGGCTAGTGAGAAAGTGAAGCTGGGCACGACTGCAGCGCCATGAAGGCGCGGGCGGGTGGCGGTTCTGCGCATCAGCGCCGAGTTTTAAAACTGAAGCTAGTCTAGTAATGTTGGGAGCACCCTGTATAATTCACTCAGTAATCGAAATGAGGCCAAGTCGGATTCACTCGAAATCAGAATCAACAGCAGTCATGCGCAGCAGCGCTTATAGTGTGGCTCACAGAAAATAAAGAAACAGAAGAGAGAGAGGGTGCTGCAGTTTTGCCGGAAAGGCCAAGCAATATTAGTGATAGCCAAGTATACGACAATTACACAAGGAAGATTACACCATCGAGATACGCCAGATTCTTGGTGGTGGCGCGAGGGGACTCAGGCTGTGAAACTGAACTGCCTCCTATGAGGTCTTGTAAATTCTCATATTCTTCTATTGTCCGACAGGTGACCGATATATATATATATATATGAGGTCCGGAAAGCTGGTCGGCCGCAAGCTCCCCTTCCCCCTCCCCCGGAAAAATAAAAACTTTCCACCTATGCATACAGTGCACGCTAATGATTGTGTGTGCTAAGTATTACATTGCTACGCACCGTGGAAGGAGCTGCAATATTGAACCAAAGCCCTTTTGTCCTCCTCCTTGCGGGCACTGCGCTCTCAGCTGGGGAGGTGACGTATATGCACATGTATGTGCTCTGACATCGCTCATAGTGACACATGACTTTGAGAATGATTCAAGGCAACATCTGTTATTTGTGTAATCTGCTGCTTCAGTTGGTTAGTTATGTGGAGTTTTATGGTGCAAATGCAACTGAGGCTATGATGTGCCAACCATTTGTGTTGCTTCATTAGACGAATTAAAGTTTATAGAGATAATAAAACACATAAACCGAATGTCTGCACGTTTTTGTTTTACTACAAACCGTAGCAAGAGAGATGTACTTCTGTTTCTTCTGCTTGTTTCCACATTGTTCAGCCGTGCGTACAGACAATAAAACTATGTCATTTTCTACTGTGTTCCAGCATGCGATCATGCTCTGTGATCCGCTTGTGTCTGCCTTAGTGTTTGTGTGGCACTGACTTGTACAGCTAGCCAGGTGTTTTCATGTAAAGCGTGCAAAATCATGCACTGCGTGAAACAAGACAAATGGAACAGCTTGTGCGCGACATTGTCAGTGGAAGTGCGCCACACAGCAAAAAAAAGGGGGGGGGGGAGGAGAAGAAGAAGGCAGGGCCTGTAACGTATACATCACGTGATTCTTGAGCTTCAGTATGGGAGAATGCAGGGAAGGAATTTCACTTGTGGAGACTAGAAGGGGCCAGTGGAGAAAGTGTCTTGTGGCGGTGATGCTCACCTCCTGAAATCATGGATTCGTGGCATTTAAATATTTCTGTCTCGGCTATTAATGAACCAATTTGAAAAACTCTTGCGGTAGAACGCTCTCTAGAGGCTATGTAACAACTTCCAGCGTATAACCAAAATATTCCATGTGGCCTGCTGAGGTTTGGTAAAAAACCACAGTCCGCAGACAGCATACACTGCTGTGAACATCTCGGCCAGATATTGCAGTTGGCACTGTGCATGCAGCTTGCAAGCGGAGCATGAAATCACCTTTTTAACAAGCGCTCTTTTTTCAATGGAAGTACCCGCCGCTGTTGCTTAGTGGCTGTGGTGTTGAGCTGCTAAGCACCAGGCCACGGGTTTGAATCCCAGCCACGGCAGCCACATTTGGATGGGGGCAAAATGCAAAAACACCCATGGGCTTAGATTTAGGCAGATGTTAAAGAACTCAAGGCGGCCAAATTATTACGGAGTCCCCCACTACTGCTTGCCTGATAATCGGATTGTGGTTTTGGCACATAAAACCCCATAATTAAAAAGAAAAATTAACTTTTCAGCAGAAGCCTTCTCCTCACTCTTTTTGGGGCGTCCATATCTTCTCTAAAGCAGATTCCCATACAGTGCTGCTGTTTGGCCAATAGCTGACATCACTCAAGAAGGGTGTTTGGAGCAGTGCACTTCTTTTTACTGTTATGGCATAAATTTATTGACGCAATTTAATAAACCAGCAGAAGTAAGCTAAAATCTGTGTTTGGAATTTTGATTAAAAATTCCATACTTCTGAAAATACGACTATTGTACTATCACTCGGTCGCGTGGAAATAAAACTTTGGCCACACTGCTTATTAGTGTCGTAGTTGTTGGTTGTCGCTAATTTCTATTAGTTTGAACACTCAACTAGCCTTAAACCATGCGAAACTTAAGGTCAGACCACATGTACGCTTGCCGCAGGTGCTAACTCTTCTACACACTTGGCCAGATGCCTCAGCAGACCTAGTGCGGATGTCAGCCGAGCTGGTGCAGGAAAAAGCTGGTCCACACCACATAGCACAGTCGGACTGGAGCACGCTGTGCCTCTAGCGGCCAGTCATGCGGCAATTTCGTGTGTATAAGCGGGCTTCTTTCACACTTAGAAAAACACTTTTATGGATCATGTATTGAGCAACAGAAAGCTGTATTGGGAGTTTTTCATGTTGCTCTACAATTTTCTCATTGGCAGTTTTCATCTAATTATAATATTTGAAAAATTGTTCAATTAAGACTAATTATGTAATTTGGCCAAATGCAAATAATAATCTGAGTATCTCCAAGTGACAGCAAACGATATTACCTTGGTTCTGTCCAGCTATGTGGCATTTGCATATATTTAAATCTTTGTGCATGATAGTTGGGACAGCCTGTATATACCACATGTAATCGATGAGGTAAAACTGCAAATCTCTCTTAATTGATAAATTTAATTTTACACCTGCTAACATTGGTATTAGCAATCCAACATCATTAGAATACTTGTCCTTGCAATGTCCACTGTAATGGTTGAGAAGATACATCTAAAATATTTGCTAGAGTTAAATATTAAAGCATAGTTGTGTTGTTTTTACCTATAATTTTTTATTTGCAAATTCATTCACATTCCTTGCACATTATTCACACATTCATTGGCACACTTTATTCCATTTGGTGATGTCCCTCGTACATCCATCAGAAATCTTATGTGGAGGTTAATTAGTGGGTGTGCCATGAGTATCGAGTCATTCAGCATGAATATTCCTGTAAAATGTGCAATGTTAGGACCATACTTGGATGGCCCACAGATATCCATAGCTATTATTGTTGCAATACCTGGAGCTTGCAGCTGGTGCTAAAACGTGTTTGCAGAAAGTATGTTTTATTTCTCTTGCAGCTTTGAATATTGCCACAAATATCAGCTGGAAACATCTGGTTGGAATATAATCAGAAAATTAAGTTTTCTTGCAGTCAGTGCAAGGGTACTTGTGCACTGTGTTGTGTGGGGAAGTAATCACAAACACCATTTTTTCATACCTTTGCATTAAACCCTTCTTGGCATTTTTATCTGTGTTGTTGTAGTGTTCTTTTATCTCTGAATGTTCCTTGCATATTGGCTCAAACTTTGCACAGGCATTACAGCATTGACGCAGCGTAACTGTTGACCACTAATTAAGAGCGGAGCATTAACCTATTTAAAACACTAGAAAGATCTACCAGCCAGATTTTATTGATTTTTGGTGCTCAGTGACATTCTCATGCAGTAACTGCATTGTGAGAGTTTTTTTAATTGTCCTTGAAATGCTTCGATGATGCACTTTATCAAATATGCTGGGCCTTTATGGAAGCAAACCTAATGCAGCTCTTTGAAGGTATGTTATATCATGGAACTTCCTGAAACCAAATTCTTTCAACAAAGGGTCAAACCATACTGTACAAGTGCCTAGTTAATTTATGATGGCCAAATTGTACATTTTATTGGCAGTTATTCTTTCTTAGGGAGATCTTTTTTACTGTTCACATGTGTGTATTTGTTTCAATGATGGTTGAAACATTTGACATAACTGGCGGTCTCTTCTGCTATTACAGTCGATTTCTATTTCTGCAGTCCTGTTGCATTGTTTGCTTGGTGCCATCTATAAAACCAGTCATTTCTGTTAAAATTTTCTGAGCTATCATGAGATTAGGACCACCTCTGGTTCCTATTGGGTTACACAACTTTTGTCATATTGCTCCTCTTGCACACAGCAAAGAAATGGGCACTGTCTTTGTTGCTTTCTATTTTCTCTCACTTAGTTTGCAGTTTGTAATAGAATCATGCATATATGCTCTCTCCTTTCAAAATTCTTCATAGAATATTGAAATTTTAAAAACTTATTGAATTTACTGTGACATAACTCGCTATTTTTTTACTGTGAAGACTAGTGCATCATCATCTTTGCTGGCAAGAAAGAGAGCGGAAGGAATAATAACGTTGATTTAATCCTTATTCTTTTTTTTATATTTTCAACAGTCTGTGAAGGTTTCTTAATCAGCAAACATTTTTTTTTTTTTGCCAAAATAAAGGTAAAAAGCCATCATATGTGTTAAGGGAACAAGCAAGCCATTTAGCATGCACAATAGCCCAGCATACTTTATAAAGTACAACTGCATTAATTTTGTTGCAACACTTTAAAGTTGCATAGTATATGAAGTGTCACACATTTATCATTTAGTATTCCATTTTTTGTTCTAAAACTTGCACAAAAAAATGATGTTCGGCAAGCATGTACTAAGAATGATGAATAAAGCTGCACACCTAGCAGTCTCTGCTCTCTCCAGTAATCTTCCGAGTATCGCTATTGGCAATCCTTGTTCAACTCTGAAGTAGTTAAGCAATTCCAACAGACTTTACACCCATACCAAGAGGCCCACAATGCCTTTATGTGAAAGAGAGAGGAAGTAGAAGGAAAAAAACAGAGTGTAGAGGAAAGAGAAAAGTATGGAAGGAGTATAGGATACAACTCGGTATGGTAAGTGCAGTTATAAGTTCCACAGGTATGATGTATTATGTAAGCATAGTTTCTCAGGTCGCATCAAAGACATCATACAGCCAACAAAAAACTACATAATCATCTTTGCAAGACCCTTTGCAGCAAAATTATGTACTAAGGAAAATTTTTCTTTAAATATTTAGAAATAAGAATGGTGCTGTAATTTCAAAATTATACAGGGTGCTATTAGGTTAACAGGTTATTTCCGTGGGGTATTACGGGTGAGTGAAATGATAAATGTGGGGGCATAAAATGTAAGTGTACGTTAACAATGCTAGTGTTGGCTTGTGTGTTCTATCCGTTTACTGGTGTACTTCACTTTTCAGAAGGCGGGCATGATTGCCACGGGTAGCCCCTGCCCTCTGTGCAGAGATGAGTACCTTGTCGTTCACCACACTGTGAGTCACTGAACCAAAACTTTTGTTAGGTTTGTTGCATTTGAAACAGTTCTTATTTCTGAGCTTAAGGGACAAAAAAAAAAAACGTAAATCAGTTTAGACTGACAATGTATTCCTTCAAAACTCTGTTTTCATTAATTTCATGGTAGTAGGTTTAGTAGCAGAAAAGAAAATGATGGCCAAACATTTTTTTTCACCAAAACCCTAACGCTATTATGTCTGTGTGACATCATGGATTTCAAAGTGTTTTCTCATGTTTAGAGCCTAGTGGCACAGTAAACTTTCTTGAAATTTGTAAAGTTGAGGCTGTCGCTCCTTTAGCATGGAATGTAGCCAACCTTTACTGGTAGTAGAAAATTAGGGGCTCCAAGCAGGTGCTGTAATATCCATGACATCACAGCAAGCTGTTGTGGGAACTTCAAGATAGCGTCACTACCTGTCTTCATTTTTTGTGTATTTTTTGTTTTCTGGCTTGCCAAACCTTTTCTCATAGTAAGGGTGGCTTCTTTAGTATTGTAAATGTGTAATTTACTAACATACAGCTCAACTTATCTTTCTCTTTAGTGTCTCTGTAAAACGTGTGTTATTTTTTTTTTCCCCATGTGAGAGAAGTATTTGAGTGTATAAGCTTCAGTCTATAAATTTGTTAATGCTGCCCTTGGTGAAATGCTGTATGAGTTTGTTTTTTTTACCTAGGATGCATCTGTGCTTAGCTTGGTTTAGTGGTTGCATCCTAGTAACATACATCTTGATTGAAGTACTAATTATTTGTGTAAGGACCTGGCAGGCTAGACTTCATGAAGTTTTGTAGCAGTATTTGAGCTTCACCTTGAGTAAGCTCGCATGATGTCTACACTGTCATTTTAGAAAGTCTTGGTAGATGATTAGTTGAAATGCACCCATAAAAGTAGATAAACTGTTGTATACAACATTTCTGCCATGTGTGTAAGTCGAAGTCTATTTGTCGGCCCTTTGCAGTTAATTTTATCGAAAGCATTAGTTTTATTTGTACAAAGAACTCAGTTCTTGGACATTTGACATAAGAGGCTTATGGCAGAATGTAGCAGCATCATGTGAGAAACCCTAAGGGGTCTTTAGCAAGCAGGGTGAACATCCATGTGAGTGATAAATGTTTGGAGTGTAAATGTTTTCTTTGTGCTTTTGCATCCACCATACACCTGTAAGAGCACCGAGAACATCTTCATTTAATGCTTATGCTATCACCACCCACACAGCCTAGCCTCTGCAGGCCCTCATGATGTCAGGATGTGTCAGCTTTGGTTACGCATTGGTATGTTATCATGGAAGTTCTGGTGACCAATGACCAATGGTAGCAGTTGCACAGCTGATGTTAGCAAAGAGAGGGCATTGGAGTCATCCTTGTCGAGACACTTGAAGGGCAAGAAGTACAAAGCACTAAAACCTGTTTAGGGTCATATTAACAAAACCTCCATGTTAACTTGGGTGCTAACAAAATGTAGCCAAAGGGGCCCTGAAACACTTTTTGAACATAATAAAAAACATTGCTGATCTGTTAATAAGGCTCCTGTGAACATGTGAGCCAAATATTGTGGCACTGCATGCAGTAGGGAATTGACAATTTCATGTAAGAATAAGTGAAAAATTGCTTGCTCTCTCCTTTGTAATGTTGTCATGCAGCGTCATCGCAAGCAGCTGGACCCATCAATAGCTGCTGGCTGATTTTGCGATCACAAGAACATTCTTAGTACTGTAATACAATTATTGCTCATTTGAGTTAAATGAAATAATATATATATATATATATATATATATATATATATATATATATATATATATATATATATATATATATATATATATATATATATATATATACACACACACACACACACACACTCGTCTGCAATCTGAAAGCAACAGAAAAACCATATCATCTTTGCACTGTCGGTCTACACATGGCAGTTATGTGTTGCTGGGTCTGCTGCGTGTGGTCTCTGTGATAAAAAGGCGTAGTGTAGATACCGTGGCGAGGCCACACATTGTTGCCATGAGCCGTCTTGCCACCGAGACATTCAGCCTTTTGGGTGGGCCCAGCAGGGCATTGCCCCTTTGCGCCCCTTTGCCGTCTCCCTTGTGTAGCTTCCAGCACGCTAGTGGAAATGAAAAGAGAAAGCAAGTCGCCCATTTTTCTTATAACTAGGTCTAACATCACTTGTGCTTGAAGGTTTTGAAAAAATGTTTGCAAAAGAGGATTCATGAGATAAAATAATTTACATAATAGTGATGTCATTCAATGATTAGTAAAGCCAGACTATCTGTTCTAGAGACAAATATTGCATTCTGTGATTATGAATATTTATCTCTGGTCTCTTACAGAACACTAAATTACTGACTCAGTTCATTTCACCATACACAGGAGAAACACTGCGACCACAAAAAACAGGTGAGTGTGAGAGCACAAATTGTATGTGTAGCAGGAATTATGTAGTTGTTTGCAGAGACACCTTGTCTAGCAACTAGTAAAATCATGCTTAATGTAGAGCCCCGGGTAAGTCATTTACCTGAGGGCTGCTTGTTTCGTCTTCATCAGCGATATGAACACTCACCAGAAATGTGTAGTACATGCATACACGCCAAATGTAATTTTAAAGAAAACTCAGTATGTTTACACAGTAATTTCTTGTGTACTCTATTGCATGGAAATTGCATAATTTTTTGTCGTCAATTCAAGCCTAAATGTGCAGCTTGCACTGCAATCGGTATGGTGCTCCAAAGAGAACATTTTTGTTCAGTGCATTAGGCCCTACCACTACCTATCTGACAGGTGGAAGAAGGCCAAGCTAAGACTTCACTCAATAATTTGTAAGTGGACTTCACCTTGTACCTAAGGTACAGTGTGTTCCACTGTTAAAGGGAACACCTAACCAGTAATAAGTCTTATATAAACGGAACATTTCTTCATCTTCAAGTGGCCAATATAATATACAGTTATGCATTAAAATTTTAGTCTGTGGGCTTTTTAAGCCATGTCTAAGTGATAATGACAAAACAGTATGTGCGTGTTGCGGACACTAAAGGCAAATATCAAGGCAACACCGATTGTTAAAGTACCTATCCGAAAACTTTGGGGTTTTTGTTTTGCAGTAAGAAAAAACTTAGTTACAGAGAAAATCACGACTGAAGTTTCTGCATTCCTCTGCCGCAATTTCAACAATCCTTTCACTAGTGAGCCAGTGTGACAAAGAATACTTCACCACCACCATTTGTGAGTTAAATGGAACCCCACAGCTGTCACTAGAACTTTTTTTGTGAGACGTGAAGTGATGGCTGGTAACCGAGACAAAACAGATGCAGTCATGAGACCAAAACAAATCATGTGCCTATCGTGAACATTGCCTACTAATCATTTTAGAAGGCTTATCACCATTGGCCCTGTTAATGTCCCCGGTAAGGATGCTTTGGCTTCTGATGCTGGACACCATTTCAGCAATTTATGCTCATAACGTCGCATGAACGCAGCGTTTCCTGCGGCTTGCAGTCAGCATGAGCTTTGCAAGACAAAAGAATCAGTGCAGCCTTACGTGGTACTGAAACTACCAAAACATGAGAGCACAGATGCTGTGGGGTTAAGCAAAAATTAAACTTTTTGACCATCCACAGTGTCGTCAAGGGTACCGTTTAATTAGTTCTTTTTGAGAATCCAATAGGAGACAACTAGCACTTTCTTCCATGTTAAAATGCTATGTAGTCATATTTTTATTATCAATGATTGGCTAATAATAAACTTAACAAGGTGTCTATCATCAGGGAAAACCTGAAATTCTTAGGGAATTTGTCAGTTCTTGAAAACTCAGGAAAATGGAAAAAAAATTGAGAAAATTTTCACCCTAGCTCGCTTGAATCAGGGAAATTCGTATACCTACAGTGACCAGAAGAAAGTAAAGTTTTAAACTGAACCTATGCAATCTACAAAATAATGGTGTCTTATGCTGATTTTGTTAGTGTGAGCTTGGCCATATGGTTGGAATATCAACACAATTCATTCAATTCTAGTAGTCCATCCTGCCTGATCTAAGCTTACTGGTAGCAGTTATTGAAAATTATGGGCTGGCGTAGTAGCTTGGCAAGCTAGAAACCACCATATCCCTTCTCTAACGTGCACCCTGTAGTGTCATAGACTGCGAGGGAATTTTCATGGATAGTCAAGGAAAACCTTCAAAATTCAGGGAATTTGAAAGTGTTAACATGGGAGACTGATAGTGACAAAATTATAATGAGGCAGTGTGACTTCATTGGGCCATTGTTGGAAGGTCCTTGTAAATTAGGAAAGCGTGTCTTACACTTGCCTCATTTTCTCACTCACCTACTAAAGCTTTGTTCTTGGTAATATTGATGCCTTAGATGTTTTCAAGCATTATCCTATTACTTTAGCTTGACTTTGTGTCTGCCTTTAGTGTACCTTGAACAGTGAAATGTACTGTACAAAGTGGTGAAATGGCGATGCAGGGTGGCATCAGTGGCCAGGCCCATGGGCACATACCCGCTAGCACATATCAGCCCACGAAAAAGACTAGAAACATACCTGATATAGAAAAGTGGTGGCAACTCGCTAAGAAAGACATTGTCTTAAAAAACAAACAAACAATATGCATATGGTTTAATCAAAGAATTTGGATATGAATTTTGGATATAGATATTTTGTGTAACCTAAGAAGATTTGCATCACACAAGGTTTTTTTATAGCACTGACATCACATGTAAAGTGGTGCTACTTTTTTTTAATTTCTCAAAAGTTGTTTATAAATAAAAAATGGAGCTGCACAAAAAATAGTGTGCTGTGTGCAGCATAAGTTTGCATTTTCAAATGTAATCTACATGTCATTTGTTTAAACATTAACTCTTCAATGATTTTTGAAGTTGGTACAGTATACTTACTTTTCAGCAAATAACCAAAACAGAAAAAGTTACCCGTGCTTTGCAAGACAGCGACTAACAAGATGCAGTTACTTTTGTCTTTGCAGAAAAGCATGTGGGTTGTGTTTATTGTATGATAATTTGGTCATGCTGTTTGTGTAAACTGTATGCTGCACATCTCATAAAAAATGACAAAGCTTGCCATGGCACTTATTCTGTCAGTGCCATGTGGTTTTTATGGGTAATGTATTCACTATCTTTTTATCTGTGCTTATTATTTATCACGGACATTGTGTCCTATTCAAATTGCTGTTTTCCTGCAGGTTTGTGCAGAGAGAAACAGTTCCAGCTTGATCTGGCCATCTTAAAAGCCAAAGATTTAGGTGAGTCATTTTCACAAGTCCTCTTCCATTTGCCACCGTGTGCAAAACCTTGCTATAGCACAGTGTTCGAATGAAAGCTTATTGCAGTAATAACCATATTGTTTAAGAGGGTTAGCCTTTCTGCTTCAATTTTTTTTTTTATCAGAAAGCAACCAACATTTTCTGAATTTTTTAATGGCTGATTCGTTGTGAACAGCTTTCATTTATGCAATATCGGCAGTGCATTTTTTATTTTTTGTTTTCACTTACTCTTAGCTATTTATCCATGTTTTTAAGTTGCAGATAGGCTAGGCCATAAAAGCAGTCTGTGTGAAGTGCAATATTTTTTGTAACAAAAATCAAGCATGCTTTTGTTCTCTCTGTGATGCGTTATTGATAGCATAATGAGGAACGGAAATCATACAGAAGCTGGTGGTAAGGCATTTTTGTCGCGCTGCGTCCATGTTAGAGAAGCCACCAGAAGCTATAAATCTTTTTCGCAGTTGTTGGTACTAAGTTGAAGCTACGAATAGGACTCACTAGAGCTTTCCAGGTCTAATTGTTTGCTTGATGTGAGGAAACATTCTAAGACGCCACAATTTCAGCATTAAAAAAGGCAATCGCTATAGCTGCCTCACTCCATGCCACCATTTATAAAACCCAAGGGAGCTGAACTTCTGCTTGGTTTCAACCAATTATGCACTCAAAAAATAAATTTCCCTGAAAGCTGGTGTCATTTAATAGCGCAGCATTCACACCGAAATTATGAAAACAACTGCCACACTTTTGTGGCACTCACTATAGTAGGATACAACCTAAAGAAACAACAGTTGGCAACCAAGGCACACAGCTCGCGCGGGGTTGTGTTACTCCGCTAGCCAATCACAGAAGCAAATGAAGTCGCCATGCGATATTTTCAAAATGGCGTCGTACTTGATACCTCCGGAGCGTCTGCCGTTCTTGAAGAGTCTTTTTATCGATGAAAGCGATCAGGTGTACAACATACATGTGCGAAGTGTATGGTGTCTGAGCATTTCACTCATCAAAAGTCCATGGTACAGTTCATTTCGCTACTGAGTCCGTTTTACTCATGTAACTTCAATGCCAACTGAAGTGAAACTTGGCAATAAATAGTTGTAGCGAAGCAAACATTTTATTTCAGTTCAATAAAGGATATAAAATATATATTCCACTATAAAAGACGATTGAAGACATAAAATTACGCGCTTATAATTTTATTTTTGTGGTTACTGCCTTATTTAGCTAACAGGGAAAATTTGATGTACGAACTACTCCCAGCCTCACGGACGAACAGTGGCTGGCGGTTATGAGGGTGTGGGCTGGGCTTCAGTGCGGCTGTTTTAGGCTTGTAGCGCAGCTCGGAAGAGCAAAAAAGGAATAGGGTAGGGGTAATCAAAGGGAACGGGAAACAGAGTGAACAAAACAAAGGGAACAGAAACAGAGCTCACTCTGTTTCCCGTTCCCTTTGATTACCCCTACCCTATTCCTTTTTTGCTCTTCCGAGCTGCGCTACAAGCCTGAAACAGTCATGACATACCAACTCGCCCAAACTGCCACGCTTTTGACCTTCAGTGCGGACTTAAGTTGTATCCGACTGCAGATGAAGGGAAACCTCTGGACTAGCTAGACTTGTTAGTGCAATATTTTGGAGGAAATGCCTAGACAAGTGTGGCTATACAATCTTACTACCACAAGATTGTATAAGTGATTTAGCTGCGAACATTGAAGAATAAATACAGGCCATAATTATGTAAGACCTGCTAATTTTTTTAATATTCCGAATGGGCTCAATTGTGACGTGCAGGCTCTGTATTGTGCATGCTAATGAGTTCTTGAATACTCAAAGACAACCTGCATGTGCCGCGGCCTTTGAGGCATACCAGATCTTACAATGGTGCAGACTTTATTGCTTGTCACAATGTGTGTGTCTCAAAAGCTCTTTCACTACTATATAAGCATAGGCGTAACCTTCAGGTAGCAAGTCTGTTGTACGCATTAGTAGTCAAACAAGAGTTTACAATATTTTACATTAGGTCTTTCCTTACTATGGAAGAAATGGTACTTTCTTGAAAGCTCTAGTCAGAATTTTTTATTGAATACACCATCAGGATTACAATAATGTGTTATGTATCAGCTGAAAGCTAAAGAAATTTACTTTTCAAAGATAGAAATTCTAAAAAATGCATGGTAGGGTGTAATATGTAATATTTACATTGTTATGCTGATAACATAAAAAATAAAAGGGAAAAATACAGTTGAGCTCAGATCCAACAAACACCTTAAATGTACAAAATGTATTTGCTCAATCAGGGGTTTGTTATAATTAGGTTTGCTGTCAAAAGTTCAGATAACAAACTGAACAAGGTTCAAAAGAGATGTTGTATTAAAAAAAAAATATGCAGATCCACTGTACGCGTTGAAATATATGTACAGCAAAGTTTTAGTGAAGCAGTTAATACAAATAATGGTGATGCATACAATTGTGTTTACTAAATTGTGTGCAATGTGTAATGTTGTGTAGTGTAGTGTTTATCCACAACAAAAGTCACATCTTTATTCTTGTGCAATTTTTATGCACTACACTGCTCACAAGCTATGCTGAAATGCAAACACAAAATGAGGTGCATGCACAGTGCCAGATGTCTACGCAGCAATGTCACGAGGACTAGATCGATGTACGGTGCTTGTCTAGGGAAGAATGGCGATGACAGGTGCTTGCACAGAGGAGCACGACACATCTATACGTCTTGTGTCATAGTGACACATACCTGTGGCGCATACCAAATGGCTAAATCAAGGAAAACTAGCTCAAAGGATTTGTTGAATATAATGTGCTATTGCATCAAGAGGTCGGTAGACTTTAGAGAAACATCTGGGCCTGCATTATACTGTATGTGTTATTGTTTTGAGTAGGATTTTTTTTTATTATTATTATTATTTATACAAGACAGATGTGCACTTACTGGCACTACTTTGTTGGTCAACACAAAGGGGTTATTTATATAAACCCATTTGCTGGTACTACTTGTGTTCAGTGCACGTATAACCTTTGTATATACAGGGTGTCCTAGCTAACTTGGACGAAGATTTTGAAAAAAACCTATGCATTATTCAGAACAGAAGTCACATGGATGTTGTTAGCATTTATATAAACTTACAGTACCATTTTTTTGCTCGTCTTTGTTTGAGTAATTAGCCGAGATAAGTTAACTTTTTAAATATAGCTGGAAATGTTAAGGAGTCAATAAGAAAGTTGTGGAGCTCCACAGATATTGCCCAATCCAGGTGCTTCCAACGAGATAGACTTAGCATGGACGTTTTTATTTGGGAAAAACGAAAGCCCGCTGAGTTTAAAAAATACCACGTGACAGCGCGTTCTGTGCGCTTGAATGCGCTGCGATTACAGCGCTCTCATGAGTGATTTGTCAAAACATCACCAGTGCCGTGCCTTCCCTTCATTGACGAGAAAGGGCTTCAACCTTTGCTCAGCTCTGACATTACTGGCAGTGGCTGGCGACGGTGCTTCTGAAAAGCGCTTTGTCAGCAGGCACTCGTGCCTATAGCCGAAGAATGTGCCATCATCAGCCGTTTATTCCGATATGACGAGAAGAGCAATTTTTTTTTCCAGTGTTCAAGTCGATGCGGAATAGAAAAAATACACACAAAACATGCATCATACATCTGGAACCTGTGTGAGAGAGAGCATAGTTTTTTACAACGCCGCTTTTCTTCCAAGCTGTGCCAGCGGCTGGATGCATGTGAGCTGGACTGTCTATTACTGTCGTGCCGCGCAACCGTTTCGAAGAATTTGTTTGCAGTGCCTAAAGCATGCCATACTCATGCGGGCAGAAGGCGAACATGGTTTTAGCCTTGGGAGCGGCACGGGGCGACAAGAGGAAAGCTGCCAAGGTATACCGAAATCGGCAATGTGGAGGAAGACCTAGCATAAACACAATTATGAGGAGTTACTTGATGCTGAAAGAAACAGGTAGCTTCAAGAAGATGCGGCACAGGTAGGGGACCATCAGTGAAGAGGCTGAAGGAGACGTCTTCGCTTTCATGACTGCAAACCCTCATTCCAGTGTGCGTGATGTGAGTGGTGAGGTCGGCATTTCAAAGTCTTCAGTGTCAAGAGTTCTTAGGAAGGCTGAGATGCATCCATATCACCTCTAACTGCATCAAAAGCTGCAAGAAAGAGACCTTCAATGGTGGCTTGATTTCTCAAATTGGATCCTTGTGAACAGTGATGAAATACCGGATTTTGTTGACAGAGTGCTCTGGACAGATGAGGAAACCTTCTCCAGAAATTCTCGAGTCAACATCCATAATGCGCATTACTGGAGCGATACGAACCCGCATTGGTTGGCGCAGACTAAACACCAGTACCAGTGGTCATACAGTGTGTGGTGCGGTATCTTTCATGGAAGAATAATTGGCCCCATATTTTTTTACCACGTGCTCACAGCTGTGATACGTGAACGACATCTTGGAAGGCCCAGTCGAAGATTTTTCGTTGTGATCTTCCTCTTGCATTTTTAAAGCGAACTTGGTATCAGTACCACAGTGCACCAGCTCACAGCAGCAGCCTTGCCCGAGCCTGGCTTGGCGAAGCCTTCGAACGCCAGTGGGTCGGGCGGCATGGACCAGTGGCATGCCCTGCAAGGTCACCGGACTTGACACCTCTTG
Source organism: Dermacentor albipictus (assembly GCF_038994185.2). NCBI lineage: Eukaryota > Metazoa > Arthropoda > Arachnida > Ixodida > Ixodidae > Dermacentor > Dermacentor albipictus. The sequence goes on along the minus strand of NC_091821.1, from coordinate 73,863,458 downwards.
ACTTCTTGTGGGGACATGTGAAAGACCAAGTGTACCGTAAACCTACAACTACACCAGAAGCGCTAAAGGCAGAGATTGCTTAGGCCTGCGGCGAGATACCGTCTTGCGTCATCAAAAAAGCTACATCGGACGGGCTGAAAAGGTGCCAATACTGCATTATGGCAGAGGGCGACTTGTTTGAACACATTCTTTAGACAGACATCACAGTGAATAAATCTCTACAATCATTATCCATGAAAAGAGCCATCTGTGTGAAACTCTTGTACGACGTGGAAAAGGCACGTAAGTAATATGAAATTACAAATTCTCTGCCGACAAGGAATGGACAGGAAGCTAAAAAGCAACCTTCTGTGTCAGTTTACTGTTCTTTTTGTGACAACCAGCGTAATTCACACGACGTTATCAAGCTTGTTATAATGCGTGTTTGCTTGTTGGGGTCTTGCTCCCAAATTCGAACTGGTGAGCTTGTCATTTTTCTTCCGCATGCATTTTGCTAGCGTGAGACTGCAATTATCGCCGCAGAGACGGGAGCCCGTATTTCAACTGCCGCTTGAACCCATTGGCGTTTATCTCGGAACCAAGCACAATTCGAAGCTCGGTCGTGGCAGCACGAAAGGCGCGAAGCGAGCTATGTTTTTTACAAAGCACGGTTGAGAGCGCTGTAATCGTGGTGCATTTAGGCGCACAGAGCGCACTGTCGCGTGGTATTTTTTAAACTCCGTGGGCTTTCATTTTTCCCAAATAAAAACGGCCACGCTAAGTATTTCTCGTTGGAAGTGCCTGGGTTGGGCAATATTTGTGGAGCTCCACAACTTTCCTATTGACACATGAATGTTTCAAGCTATATTTAAAAAGTTAATTAATTTATCTCGGCTAATTACACAAAAAGAAGACGAGCAAAAAAATGGTACTGTAAGTTTAGATAAACGCTAACAGCATCCACGCGATTTCTGTTCTTAGACTATGTTCTATATGGCACAATAAGTCTGTAACGATGCCACAAGCCTTGAAATTGAACATGGCACTCATGCGTCGCCCGTGATAAGGAAATAGTTAAAGACGTTGAGGTGGGAAGGTCAGTAATGCTTAGAGGAGGTAACGTAGGGAGGGAATATGCAGGTGTGAAGTGTGTCCAGCTCACACACAGCATTAATTGGTCCTGTAGCGGACTTAACTAGGCTGGCATCCCTAATAATGAGTTGATTTTTCTCTAAACAAAAGGGATGTGGTGGTGAAAAGCAGACAAGTAGAAAGACAACACCCTTTTCTCCAGTGTTCAGTCTTATCTCTAGCCATTGCCATGAGAATGTTCGATGAGTAGTAGGAGCAATGACAGTGAGTGCTGAGAGTGTCTTTTACTTGTTTACATTTATTACTTTTATGGTGTAGGCTAAATAATGTGCTGTGAAATGCTTGTCATAAAATAACTATGTAGCTGTGCAGTGTAGAGCATTTAGACAGTGAAACTGGAACAAATTTGTTTTGTCAGAATATTTTATTGATGTTTCAAAGCCCTCACAAGGGTGCAGTGTTCACTTCAGACTCTTTATTGCTTGAAATGCACCTTGAGTAGAGCACATACCCATGGCACAGTGCCTAGATGCTGCAGTGCAGCAGTAAGATGGAAAACAAAAGGTTCTTTATTTTATGGCCTAGCCTAACATTAACCTTCTTTAATGAGTGAAAAAAAAAAAGAACTACTGTTTGTTCACGGCGACTAGTACCGTGAATGTCTTACTAAGCATACTGTTTGCAGACATGAGTCAGTTGCATGCCCGTATCCGTTGGGTGTGTTCATTGGCAGCATTGCAGCACAGGAACCCTGTAACAAGTATTGTTATAGGTAAACAGTACAAATGGGACACTGAGGTAGAAGGTGACATATAATTTACTGGCCATTCTTTCTCCTCTTTTTTTTTTCTTCTAAAAAAGAAATACTGAGTCAGCAGAGAGTGGTAAATTACTTTAAAAAGCAGCTGGGTTCATGGAACAGAACTGATAGTTGGGCGAGTTGGTACGAATTCATAGTGAAATATTTAGCGCGCGCAATTGACAAGCGCTCGTGTGTCCCCCTTCACTTTGTCCTTGTCAATTGTGCGCGTTAAATATTTCACTATGGGTTCATGGGTTTGTAGTAAGTCAAAAAAGCGATATAAAATACTTGTGGTAATGCCATCTTAAAATTTCCAAGAAGCCTTCCATCGTGTCACAAATTGTGGCAACTAAATGATGCCTGTCTGTTGTTTAGGATTAGAAAAAGATGACTGCATAACTCGTAAATTAAAGGAAATTGAGCCACCAAACGATAGTGTACACTCAAATGCTGAATAAAACCATGAAATCTGTGGCGTAATGCACAGTTACATAATTTGTGCTATGGCTAAGGTAAAATAATAAAAAAGAAGAAAAAAAAAGACTTCAAGGTGGACCATTGAGAATACTGCAGAAAATACTAGTTGACTTAGTAGTGAACGGTTTTCATAATTAACTTCATTTACTTAATTTACACACATCAATTGTATATGGCAACTAAAGAATGAAGAATAAATGCTGAGGTTTCACATGACAAAGCCACCACAATCTGATTATGAGGCACGCTGTAGTGGGGGACTCTGTATTGATTTTCACCACCTGGTGTTCTTTAACATGTGCCTAAATATAAGTACACAAGCTTTCTGGCATTTCACTCTATCAAAATTCAACCACCGCAGCCTGAATTGAACCTGCGACCTTAGCTCTGCAGCGAAATGCCATAGCAAGTGGTTTACCACGGCAAGTTGTGTATGGCTACTGATACCGGTATTCAAGTAATGACAAGTAAGATATAACAGCTTGAAATAAATCATTGCGAATCAGACCATTTAGTAAAGCTTTGCAAGCCTCTCTCCCATTTCTAAATGTACAGAAAAGAACACGCACACCGAAAAGGAGCTGAATACCACAGCGCTCCGACAGATAGCGTCTGGCAGCATTCGGGGCACTTGACTGCATCGGGCTACGCAATGCCAGTGCAAGCTTCTGTTGCAGAAAACTTCTTAAAAGGATTCTGTGAAAGCAGAACAGAAGGCTCAGACACGCTAACAATGATTAACTCTTGTATTGTGCACAGTATACCAGTCGTCAAACCTGTGACCATGTTAGTTGTGAAAAATGAAAATTGCTTTTGTAGCTACATTTTTGTTTTATTTTTAAACGTGAGCCATATGAATTCAAGATATGAGGGCAAATCAGAAAGTCTGTCTCTATTTTTTATCAGCCAAAATTAGACACATACAGGTAATTACAAATATATGCACTGTTCTACATAGAGTACCTTACGCTGTTTTTCCACATATTCCCCACACCCGTTCAAACACTTGTCCCGTCGCATCAATAAATTTGAGATGCTCCTGTCGTCAGTGTTGCGACTTTGGGGTGGTCTCGTAGCGCTTGTCACCAGTTTCGTGACAGAGTGTTGCCAGCTCTCTACTCAGTAGCGAAGACTCCGAGTCAGGCATCGGTGAAAATAACAAAAGGGACTTTATACACTATATACAGGTCATTATACAGGACAAGATTGGATCGGCACGGTGGCCGAGAGCTAACAGCAAACGCGACTGTTCCCGCACGGCAACGTCCGGCGAGACTCCAACGCGTAGCACATCTCACCCCACTCGAGAGCGGCACTCGGCTCACAGTGATTCGATGGATCTGGTTCTCCAGGCGGCGGCGTTGGGGCTTATAAAGCCCCGAGAAACGATTGTCACTCAAACGGCCCAATACAAAGCCCGCACTTGACGGTCGTCCGAGAGGTCCAACCAGCAACCGCGCTAGCCACCCGCTTCAATTTTGCCGCGTGCGGTGACCTCCAGGGGAAAGGAAATATGGCGGCGGGCTGTCTAGCACTTAGTTGCACATTTGGACATGTCGCTTGCCGATGCTCCTCCACAGGACGCCACTGCCTGGCAGCACAGCACCTTGACTTGTCAAGGTAGCGTTAGGGCGCTGTGCCTTTCAATGCAGCCCTGGGTTTGTCCAAAGGGCGTCCGCAGGATAAATTCTGCATCTTGTAGATTCGGAATCCGGGCTGGTTGTACGGGCACAACATCAGTCAGCTACACACGCGGCCTCCCCGATAGCTGATTGTCATGCAAGTCCTCACGGCTTTTTGCAAACTGACACCACCACCACCACCTCACACTTCTCAAAGCGAGATACTTTTCCCCATATGTGGGCTGCATTTCCCTGTGTATTTCGATGGGTGTTCGTCCCTCGCTCCATAGAAAATGAATCACACTTCGTTGCTTGTACACCGTGGACACATGTGTGAAGCACAACTGCCATTTTCAACAACTGACAGCAGCGCCATGCCGCGAAGCTACCGGCATGTAAGGCCAGGCCGGTCCAAGAAACGTCCACTGCCGGGAATGGATATGTTGACTTCGCATTTACAGCCGTAATTTGGCTAAAAGAAATAGGGGCAAAGACTTTCTTATTCGCCTTTGTATGTTAAGTTGAAATCTTTTAAGTGCAACACCACAATCTGCATTGATGCTTTTTCTTAAATACAGCAGTAGCAATCATAAGCGGAAGGGCTCCCACTACAGTTTACCAAACACTATAGCCACAAATGGAATTATCTATTTTTGTTTTGGATATCGTTTATCTGCACTTTTGATACTTGGCAATTTCTGATAATTGAGCACAGTGGGTAACAAACTTGTATTTTCTTTCCTTGGCTTGTTACTTGCTCCGTTTCTGGATTTATTCCTTTGCAAAAGTTCCATAATATTAAAGTGATTCATTATAATAGAAATTTCAGCTTTAACATTGCAGTAAATTGATGAGCATCATTTTCTGACCCTGTGAGTGTCAATGAAATTGCTCAGTTCCTCAGGAAACAATTTGATAATATTTATTTCCTTACCTCCACCATAAGTCTGTCCCTTTTGAAATCCCATTTAAGCCTTCCCAGTGAAATTAAATTTTGATTCCATGCTGAATTTCTCTTCAGATTTATACATCACTGTTCATTGTTACTTAAAGTGTCTTGGTTTGTTTTGAGCTGACATGTCACTGCCTTTGAATTGCATAAAAGAACTTGTACGGTGTAGCAGGCAAAAAGCATTCCTTTTATGATGGGCGTTTCAGCATGTATAGATTGTCTCAGAGTGTGGGCTTGCTTACGTGAAAATGAATTTCTGCACGCTCAGATCAAATGTGCCAGAAAAAGTTGCGCTCTCTTTGTTTAGTTATAACTTATAGCATGCGTAACTGATGCATGTGGCCTTACTCTTTTGATTGCCTTTACAGAACAGCAAATGGTCTTGGAATAATTTTGTTATTTTTGTGTACACCCTTGTATGTTAAAGTATGACATTTTGAACTTAACCATTCTTCTTTTTTCTGTTCATTGGTGCTAGGATTGATCAGCTACCAAGTGCCATTTAGGCATTATGACTACAAGGACTACTACCCACAGCTCCAGGAAAGCTAGAAAAAAATTGTGGTTGGTCTGCCTGAGTAAAGGGTTGACTTGTTTTGCATAGTTATAATAAAAGTCATTTGCATCTCCTATATACACCTTGTCTTAGTTCTAGAATGCGCATTCATAGAATAAGCCAATAGAGAAAGCTCTGCTTGTGAAATGGCTGTCTGTGGAAACAAACATTTATTTTCTTGTTTGCTTTTTTCGCATGATTTTTCACATTATTCCTCCTGCAAAGTGCACAGCGAAATCCTCAAATGTAACTGACTTAGTGCCACAAATATCATAAGTGGGTTGGTTATAATGGCCACTTGCCTGCTCCTAAAATCACATTCCACATGGTACCTACAGTTTCAAAGGCTGTTTTTATCGCCATCGCTCCTGAGCAACGCTGGCTGTACTTGTAGACAACTTTCTGTAGCCATGACGAGAAAGCTACAGGTGTCGAGTATCTACACATGTGTTACTGCTCCAAGTAGTCCGGGATAGCTTAACCATGTAAGCTCGAAGGCACCTTAGGTTTCTTGAAAAGTGAGCTTTGTGTCCATGTGCGACGGTATCACATTTGACCGAACGTGGAAGAGAAAAGCTGATTAAGTAAAATTTAACACTCAGTAGTGTGTTCCGTCTTATTTTATTATACTGAAATATATGTTTGTTTTTCTGTTCCCCAGCTTAAACTAATGTCAATTAGAATGTGAAACTATTTTCGGGAGTGGTCATATGCTCGTATGCGCTTTGCTTTCATAACTTTCTCTTCAGTGCCACCATAGAGTTGATTATCACAGAAAGTCGTCCACGAGTATAACCTGCTCAAGCCTGGGTTACATACACATGCATGTGCACACTCGGGGAAAGTGGAAGAAGGGACAGTCACCACCATGCCCAGAGAGCAGTTTTGTTTTTCTGTGCCGTAGGTAAGGTAATGGATAGTGCTTTACTGCAATTTAGATTGAATTAGATCACTAGAAAAACAATTTTTTCTACTCACTGTAATGTTGATAGAATGTGCTTAACATTTTGAATATCCCATATTAATGGAGCACTGCATTTGTAATGTAAAAATCATGGGTTAGGTCCTACTGGTGAGATATTGTCTTTAGGAGTACAGTCACAATCAAGAGCTGCAGAAAACTGGTGGTACAAACTTGCCTAAAATAGATGCGGAGCTTGCTTGAATGCTGCCACCACAGCTCTCCTGCGCCTGAAAAAAATGTGCCGAGAACTCTGGAGGAGTCTACTGTGAAGAGTATGGTATATACAGTGCAAACTGTATTGTAATAATTGTGCATGTTTTAGAAGTCTACTTTTAGTAAATGGGAAGTGCAGGTTGTATTATTATGGTTTGCAAAAATGTTGTGCATGCCTGAGGAAGGTATTTTCCAATGAAAATACTCTAGACCACAGAGTGGTTGGGCGTAGTATTGTTCTCGTTCAACAGCTTTACTTTTAAAGGGGCCCTGCAATGCAAAGCTTGTTGAACGGCACCAATGGCATTGCCTCGATGCAGCGATTTTGTGTGCTTGTAGATAGGACGTGATGAACAAGAGTGCTGTTATGATTATTGGTTTAAAATGTAATGTACATTTTAAGTTCACACGATACTGCGAGTACTGCAAAAAAAGGTATGGCATTACGTTTTACAACGATTTTAAGTATCGTAGAATGCACCGCAGGCGAGGGGTTGCAACCCCTCGCAGAAGCTGCTGTAACCATAAAAGTGACGCCATGGCTGCTGGCATTGTAGGGCCCCTTTAAAACAACAAAAGGTTGAGTAGTTGGTAGGAATTCGTGTTAGAAAAAGTTAGGCTTGCAGAGACGGACACAATAAGAAGAGGAAATGGAGAACAAACTTGTGATGTTTACTAAATGCAAAATAAAATTAATGTGGATATTCACTGCCTCACCTGACCATCAAGGAGTGAACCCAGCAATTGCATTTGTGTTGTCCGTTTCCTCCTCTTGTGTCCATGTCTGCACTGTGCATGCATAACCTTTTCTAACTTACATGGTTGGCCTTCCCTGCACACCCGTCTACTCTGTGGTGTTTTCAGATGAATTCTCGCAAAGCCTTTGTGCTTGCACTTCCATGTGCAGCTGCACATGGAGGTTGAAATGTAGTTAGTGGATGAGAGTTTTGTTGAAAAACAACCTTGAGAACACTTGTTCTCCAATCACACGGCGAAGTGCATGGTTCCAGATTCTTGTGCTAGAGGCAGCTACAAATTGTGCAAATGGTCCATTAACTACTAACTGTAACTTGCGGTAGACAGCACAAAAAATAGTGGTCTTGAAGTGCTGTCATTGTATGGACACACTTTGCGTGTTAAAGTTCTTTATATGTAGCATGAAGCCCAACAGTCTAAGAAATACCTAGGCTTAAGTGTTACATTAGATGCAGACGTGTACATGTAGCAGAAAAAAGTAACAGATTACCATTACAATTACTCATTCAAAATTGTAATTGATTGCAATGGCAAATTACTGCCCCATGTAAGTAATTAAGCAATTACTAAGTTGTAATCGATCACTTTTATGTTACCTCCCAATCTTTATTAACACTGCAGCACAAATGCAGTAAATTGAACGAGCTGGCCTGTCCCACCGGGGGCTCAGCATTTCTTTCCTCGTTGAACCGGCGCTGGTATGGCTCAATAGCGAAGGCCATTTAGGGTCAGGAAATCGCGGGCGATTTTTCGAGCTTTTCATTTGCATAGCTTAACGCACCGTGCTTAACAGAGGACCCAGATGGTTAGTAACCACTATCTTGTGCGTAAGATCCGTGTACGTTACAACACCACTCATAGGAGCCGACACCCGGGGGGGGGACTCCGGGGTCCGGCCCCTTCCGGAATTTTCCGAAGGGGGCAGAGCTCCCTATGATAGTCGAAGCTACCTATCCCCCCCCCCCCTCCCTCCGGCGATGCCGATACCTTACCCCCCGCCGCTACACACATACACACCTGCACTCTTATGGCGTTTTTCACTGGTCGATTCGGAGCAGGATTTCTTGCTCCACGGCAACGGATCCGAATTTCACAGGTCGATCTGGAGCGGGTTCGCGCGTTCCACTGGTCGTTGCGGATCAACTCGCTCCGCGCCGGATCTCTCTCACTTGCTCCGTCGCCGAGGCGCGGATTCGGGCAGAAATAGCACGCGTCACTTCCGTCTTCAAGCGAAATCGGTACCCGATTGGTACGCACAACATTGTGTTGCTTCGGAAAATGGCTGCGTTCGGTGCTGTTGCAGCGCTCGCGTTTATCGATGAGAGCTCGGACGACAGCGATTACGAAGTGACGCAGGTGCTGTACGAAGCCTTCTATGTACGTTGTCCATACACAATACTTGCGGGCGCGACATGGAAATGACGGACTATGCAACTGCCACGGTCAAATTACACACGGGGGACGGCGAGTTTGGTTGCCGTGGAAGCGTACAGAACGGAAGTCGGGCATGGTTTTCGGAACCGGTTCGTGCGACGTGTATGCAGACTTCCTGTGTGATCCGCCGCGGAGCGTTTTTGCGCTCCGCTGGCCGATTCGGATTTGTGAAACCCGAGCGCTTGCTCGAGAATTTCGGCGGCCGCTCCAGATCGACCAGTGAAAAACGCCATTAGAAATATTTACAACCTTTGGGGCTTATCTTGTCTAACAACGATAATCGTCATCTGTCTTGCCCGAGTTTCCTTTCTTGAAAACTCGGCGCTCGCTACTTTCCTTTCGAGAAGCTGCGTCACACTGATAACGGGCATGCCGTTCGTGACTGGGAAGTACCGGGCTCGCAGCGGTAAAAAAAAGGAAACGCGGGCAAGACAGAGGACGGGTATTGTTGTGGGACAAGATAAGCCCCAAAGGGTGTAAATATTTCTAAGAGTGTAAAATGCTATTAGCAGAGTTTTGTCGTCCACATCATTTGAGTTTTTTTTTTTTTTACTTGTCTCTACCTTTTCACTTAAAATTTTATTGTGGCTCATAGCTTACTGCATCACTGTTGGCGCGGACGTGCACGGCTTTTAATTCATACTTTCGCTTTATTTCTGCAAATCCTGACAATAGAAGGACAAGGACAAAGCACTACCGGCGGCTGCTTCATCCGTATTTTCTCACTTCAACATTGTTTCAAGTTCCACTGTAAACGCCATGCACATACACCGTACATGTAAATATACACACAGGACAAAGTTTATTATATTTTTGAAAGAGGAGGTAGCCAAATAAAAGTTATTTCTAAAGGTATGAGTAGCCTATGCCTAGAGAATTAATATGTTGCTGTATTTTAACCTCGCTTCAAATTGCTTTGCATGCTTTCTTTTGATCCTGAAAACAGCCTGCAGACTTCAGTGACCCCTTCGGCTGAGTCTTTTATCAACGGTGTGCGAAATGCGCGTGAAAGATATGTCTCGGTATTGCTTCTTTTTCCAGTAAGCAATACTAACGACTCGTAAAAAAAAAAAAGAACTTCTAATAATTTACAACATTCATAAGGGATGGAAACATGCACGCTGGGGTCATAAATCTATACAGGGTGTCCCAATTAACTACCATTCACACAGATTTAAAGTAGCAATTGCGTTACTCGAAGAAAACCCAGTGCATATTGTTTCCGCTACAGTGGAGTATCTTCCAGTAATGTTTCTATTACTGAGATTTATTTAGCTAATTGTAATTAATTATCTAGCTTGAGACGTGCTATCCTAATTATCAGTGTCAATGAGGCGTTCGTAGGCACAGCGAAGGGGCATGTAACTGCGGTATTTTCCGTGACGTACTAATTACGTACTAATTTTTTTTCGACTGATAAATCCGCGAAATATGAAAAATAGCACGGCACTGCGCTCACCCACATCAGACGAGACGTTCATTTGAGGGATCGCCAGCCGTTTGTGCGCAGGCGCGAGCAAGAGCGGGCGCGAGAGAGAAAATGTGGGGGTTCTTGCTCTTTGAAGATATGATTCTGCCTAGGCCATGGAGGCACTACGGGGGAGGTTTCTTAGCGCGTGTTGTATATATGCGTTTGTCCCCTAGACAAATCTCTTACCTCGCGGGCTGGCTGCCCGCGCGGTGAGGCATTGGGCACGGACGCCCCATTTGGTGATCATTATGTCTGAAGGGGCAAGGTTCTGACTGTCGCTTTTTTCTTCGTGACGATAGATGGGATTTTTTACAAGCACTGCTCCAGGAGGACACATGTAACCGGCAAACGGAGGCCTCAGGAGAGCACCTGAGGTTATAATAAAGCAGGCGGCGCAGGATCTCCAGTTCACCCAAGCGGTAGCGGGGGTATCAAAGCTCAAAGCAGGGCGGCAAGGGGTGCCATGGGTGTATAAGATCGGCTGTCCGCGACAGCGGACAGCCAATTTCTTATGCGAACACCTCCTGGCACGCTTCAGCCTCCGCGGCCCCAATCCACGGACCAGTCCGGGTTCTAGCTTTGGTGTCCGCGCTGCGGCTTTGGTGTCCTGGAGGCGCCGCCAATAATGCGAAATGATGACACGTTGTTACAATCAGTAAAAAAACACGATTGAATAAATATAATTACGTCCAGCCGCCAACTTGTGACGCTAAGTTCAGCACTGCCGCGCCCCGCGATTTTTTTCAATATATGCGGTCCGGGCTCTACCACGGTTGCTACTGCTCCCACAGAAACATGTGTGATGCTATATACAAGGTATATCGCCGTAAGGCGCGAGAAAGCTATGATCCGCCACGACTTAGCACGAGCGCCGCAAGTGCGGGCTGTCAGTCCTACACAGAGGTCGCCAAATCGTGCGTCTGCGCCGCCAGCCAGCGTCCGAGCGTAAACAAACTCGACCCCACTAAGCAATGCCGGCACGCCTAGGGACAAACGCCTACAAGACGCGCTAGGAAACCTCCTCGGTAGTGCCTACACTGTATACGAAACACACCAGCATATTACCACGAAACACCTCGTCAGTACTACGAAATGTTACGCATCATTCAGATAAATCCAAGAGAAGATTCTGCGTAAACTTTTTCCTTTTTTTTCTTTTTTTTCTTTTTGTACAGACGTCCTGATTGGCGATTCGGCTCATCTAAAAGTGGTACATTTACTTTCTTGAACGTATCGGTTTTGCCGTTTCTGTACACGTGGGTCGCTTCCCGGTTTGTTTAGTTCGCTTTTATTTTTTGCCACGAACCTGTTTTTGCAGCACGTATACTTTCTAATGAAAAAATAAAACAGTCACTTTAATTTGGCTTTGGTCCAAAGCAATTAAGTTTCCGACGCGACACATAGATGCGCGCGCACTCTTCGATGCCAAAAAGACAATCCTCTTAGACAATCTTAGACAATCCAAAAAGAAGTTCTTCCACCACGATTTGCCTAACATCATACCTGTCAACCTCAAAAAATTCTGGAATATTGTGAAACCAAACAATAGCTCCAATAACATTTCCTTGACTTATCCTGACGGTTCAAACGTGCCGCTTGATCAGCGGTCAGACGTAATGAACTCATATTTTTCTTCTGTTTTCACTCGTGAGCCTGCACTGAAGGACTTTGATTTGCCCAGCCACAGTTTTCCCCTCATGTTTCCCATTACGATTAATTCCCAAGGCATTATGAAACTTATTGATAACCTAAAGATTTCAAGTGCCCCCGGGCCAGATAACGTACTTACATCACTGCTAAGATACTAAAAGGTACGAAAGCAATTTCCAGTCTAATATTACAAATAATTTTTACCCAGTCCATTACTGATAGTTCACTTCTAAATGACTGGAAGATTAGTAAGGTGGTACCGGTATATAAGTCAGGCAGCCACTCTGATCCTTCCAACTATCGCCCCACTTCCCTAACGAGTATTCCCTGTAAACTCCTAGAACATATAACATATTCGCAAATAGCATGTCATCTCGGTGATCAGTCCTTCTTTTTTCACAATCAGCACGGTTTCCGGCCTGGTTTGTCTTGCGATACACAGCTTTTTGAATGTATTACTGAACTTCACCTGAACTTAGACTCATCACTTCAAACTGACGTCATATATCTAGACTTCGCCAAAGCATTTGACTGTGTTCCACATAAGCGGCTTTTGGCCAAACTTTCATGCCTCGGTCTCGACCCTCTCGCACTGTCATGGATCCGTTGCTTCCTTACTAATCGATTCCAGTACACAGCTATCGGAAATCATTGCTCAACCACTGCTAGCGTCAACTCCGGAGTACCACAGGGGTCCGTCCTCGGTCCCCTTCTCTTTCTCATCTTCATAAACGACCTTCCCAACGGCATATCATCCAATATCCGACTTTTTGCAGATGACTGCGTAATCTACCGTCACATTACAGACCCAGCCGACCATGCAATGCTCCAAAAAGACTTACATTCATTAGAAACCTGGTGTTCCAACTCTTTAATGAAACTTAACATCTCCAAATGTAAAGTTATGCAGGTATCCCGTAAACACTCTAACAAGAATCACCCGTACTTTTTGAACTCGACAGCCCTATCCACCGTTGAATCGTATCGTTATCTCGGTATCACTATTAATAGCAAGTTGACCTGGTCCGACCATATAACAAAATTGGCTACCGACACTAATAAATCACTTGGTTACGTCAGACGTACCCTTGTGCTGTGCCCCTCATCCACAAGAAAACTAGCTTTTGAAACTTTTTTTCGAAGTAAACTTGAATACGCCTCAGCTATTTGGAGCCCGCACCGAGCTTACTTAATTAATATATTAGAATCAATACAAAATCGTGCCGCTAGATTCATCACTTCCAGGTACAGCCGTGAAGAAAGTGTCAGTGCGATTAAGTCATCTCTAGGACTCGAACCATCGATGTTGCGTCGGAAAATTGCAAAACTTTGCCTTTTTGCAGCGACTTTATTATAACTTCCCCGAACTGCATGGAAGGCTTCTAATCCCACCAACCCGTACATCTCGTCGCCTTTTTAACTCTTGCAGCATCCAGCGCTTGTATGGTTCAACATTTTCCTTTAATCAATCGTTTCTGCCTAGCGCCATTATAGAGTGGAACAATTTACCAGATAGAGTTGTCAATGAGCGCAACCCCATTATCTTCAAGCAGCTGCTTACTGATCACCTTAAACCCTAACCTTATAATGACCGTACTGTGCCTTCATTCTTTTGCGATTGCCGTCTCACATTGTGACTGTTCTGCTGATTTGCTTTTGCATTCTATTCAGTGTGCCTCTTGGCTTTTTTGTTGTTGTTGTTGTTGTTTGCTTTAATGCGAATCCACAGGCTGAGTCTTGTAAGAAATTGTAACCATATCTTTGTTTCTATCCTTATCTTCTGTAACCCCCCCTTATGTAATACCCCGACAGGGGTCCTTAATGAAAAATAAATGATGATGATGATGATCATGATGATGATGCGGTGCTAGCAGAGCCAGGATTTTGAAACATTCTGTGCGTATTCCATTGCTTCTCGCGTTTCGTGCCTGGTTATAGCGGCGCTTCGGCCGCGTTGAGAGACGGATAATAAGTGTGACGTAGAAAAGAAAGGAAGGAATATCTGCGAAGCCGAGAAACCTGTTGTTGGTGCTCCTTCCGTACCATTAACAAGGTGATGCGCTGCCTCTTTGGGTTTGCGACAGGCAAATCAATTGCTTTTTGTCAGCTTATTTGAGGGCGCTGCTTTATGATGCGGATGGGAGTGCAGTCACGTGGTATTTGACATTTTTCTAGGGGTTTATTTACTAATCGGAAAAAAACTTGTGCGCAAATAGTACGTCGCTGAAAACACCGCAGCTAAATGTCATTGTGGAGTGCCTACAAATGTCTCATTGACACTAATAATTACGACAGTACTTCCAGAGTTAGATAATTAATTCAAATTATCAAATTAAATTTCAGGAACGAAATAATTACTGGCGGTTACACCACTGTACTGGAAACAATACGCACTACGTTTTCTACGAGTAACGCAACTGCTCTTAATTTAAATCTTGGTGCATGATAGTTGGGGCACCCTAAATAGTTCACTCAGTAACCGAAATAAGGCCAAGCCGGATTAACTCAAAACCAGAATCTACAGCCGTCATGTGCAACAGCGCTTATCTCGGGCTCCCAGAGAAGAGAGAGAGAGAGAGAGATGCTGCAGTTTCTCCGGAAGGGCGAAGCAGTATTAGTGACAGCAAAGTATAAAACAATTTCACGAAGGAATGTTACACCACCGAGAGACGCCAGATTCTTGGTGGTGCGAGAGGACCCGGGCTGTGAAATTGAACTGTCTCCTACTATGAGGTCCTTAATAGACTCATATAAGGCCGCCACTTCAGTGAACCATTCTTCGAGATGACATGAACTTTCTTCAAGCGAACTGTTATAAAAGGTGTATATATATATATATATATATATATATATATATATATATATATATATATATATATATATATATATATATATATATATATATATATATATATATATATATATATATATATATATATACAGTAAAAGCTCGTTAATTCGAACCGCAAGGGAAAGCCGCTTCAGTTCGAATTAACGAAAGTTCGAACTAACGAAAGTGAAGGAGGGCAACAGTACACTGCGATTTGGAAGCAGTAGGGCATGTCAGAAATTCGGCGTGTGAGAAAGTGATGGCGTGTGCCCGCGGCACACGCCATCTTCAAGTCGAAGCTCTGGGTCCGACTGTGCCACACCACCGATGTCCACCGAAACGAACGTCAGCCGAGGCTTAACACCATCACAATGAATCGCGACGGCCGATACCTCCTAAGCTGAAAACAGAGGTGCACAACCGATGAAGACTGCCGAGACAAAGACGCCGAACATGTGAAGGTGGCGAAGGCCCTGATTCGTTGGTTCTTGATTGCAAGCGCAGCTGCATCGTACTTGATTCGCTGTGTTTTGGAGCTTGCCGTGCCATCTCCGCACAACATTAGCAGCTGTACAAGATTTGCGAAGCCTCCGAGATTCGCAACGGGCAAGAAGTCTCGGAGGTTACGTAGAACGGAGAGGCGGCAGCCGCCGCTGCCTTCTGGCTGACGCCGCGATCGGGTAGATTTTTTTGCGATTTTGCCTTCTCTCGCCGTTCTCTCCGTTTCGGAGGCAATACAGCCTTGTGTGTAGGCAGTAGGCGCGTTTCTCTGGCCGTGTGCCAGGCGAGCGTAGTTCGAATTATCCGTGAGGGAACCTTCTCGCGTTCGAATTAACGGACTTTTTTATACATAGACTTCTGTGGAGCTTGGCCGGACCAAATCGTACAGTTCGAATTATCCATAAATTCGAATTATTGAAGTTCGAATTAGCGAGCTTTCACTGTATATATATATCTTCTGATTATTTCAGTCTCATGATCCGGATCCGCGGTCACTACCTGTCCTAAGTATAGATGTATTCCCTTACTACTTCTAGTGCCTCGCTACCTATTGTAAACTACTGTTCTCTTCCGAGACTGTTAAACATTACTTTAGTTTTTTGCAGATTAATTTTTAGACCCACCCTTCTGCTTTGCCTCTCCAGGTCAGTGAGCATGCATTGCAATTGGTCCCCTGAGGTACTAAGCAAGGCAATAACATCAGCGAATCGCAAGTTACTAAGATATTCTCCATTAACTTTTATCCCCAATTCTTCCGAATTCAGGTCTCTGAATACCTCCTCTAAACACGCTGTGAATAGCATTGGAGAGATCGTATCTCCCTGCCTGACGCCTTTCTTTATTGGGATTTTGATGCTTTCTTTATGGAGGACTACAGTGGCTGTGGAGCCGCTATAGATAGCTTTCAGTATTTTTACATACGGCTCGTCTACACCCTGATTCCGTAATGCCTCGATGACTACTGAGGTTTCAACTGAATCAAACGCGTTCTCGTAATATATATATATATATATATATATATATATATATATATATATATATATATATATATATATATATATATATATATATATATATATATATATATATATATATATGGGGTTCGGAAAGCTGGGCGGGCCCCAGCGCCTATGACACCACCCTATACCCCTCAGTGCGCACACCCAGCAAACTTGCTAACTTCCCTGTCCCGCTGTTTTTCCTCCTGGAGCGAGTTTTCAGTGATACGGCCGTTCAGCAAATCACCTGCCACAATGCATCAGTCTTGCCTGCTGAGTTACCAGATGCGGTGATATATTCTATAAGTTGATTTTGTCATGCATAGCTAATTGTCTGACAGCCTTAAATTCTTTCTTTGGTAGGTCATTGAAAGTGTTTCTGTGATTCTTTTAGATATACTTACAGAGAGTCTCTTCATGCTATACCATTTCGCCAGAACAGTAAATTTCATTAATTTGTGCAGTGTTCTGCATGTTTAGCATATTGGAGCTCTGTGAAGCGTGGGAAAGAAAAAGGACTAGGTTAGAACACATTGGCGGGCTAGTTGGTTTGAATCTATGATAGAGTGTGTAAGCGCGACTGAACGAGGACGTAGAAAGAAACAGCGCTGTTTCTGTGTATCTGTTTCTTTCTACGCCCTCGTTCAGTCGCGCTTACACACTCTACCATGGAAAGAAAAAGGGCAATGCATGGTTCGTGTCTATCGCAGAAGAGAAATAGGTTTGTGCACGAAATTAATTCCAGGCAGTTTTCGCACAAGGAAATATGCAGCTGTTTGAAGTGCTCTGAAAAAAAAAAAATAGAGGAAGGGAAAAAATAAAAAAATAAAGCTTACCTGATTTGCAGCGGTAGTCTCCTACCGACGTAGGTTAAGCAGAATCTTAAACCAGGGATATCATGTCCAGGAAATGACGCCCTGCATGAGAAACGCGACGGTATACCTGTCTTTCACCACGTACTTTGTTTTCCATTTACATATTTCAGCTTTGGAGATGAAATTACATGTACACTTCTCTGCTTTTGTAGAAGCTTTCAGTATATCAGCCATCTCAACAGCTACGACGGCAGGTATAGGTGCTTCAAAAGGTGCCCGTTTAGGCTAATCGCTATTTATGTTCTGCCACATTCGAGCATGCTTCATGTGATACAAACGTTAGTTTTCTTTGATTGTAACAACTGAACCGATGTTAATACAGATGCGCACAAGATGACTTTGGTGGAAACGAATGCGTGTAAGCGGAAATATATGGGTTGTTCAATAACTGCTGAGACTGGCGCTCTGAGAGCTTTTATTTATTTTATTTATTTATTTTATTTATAGATACTGCGATCTGAAATCAGATCATAGCAGGGTGGGTATACATAGATATGTACAAGCATGTAAACACATACAAATCCATCACATATGCAGGCATTTTAGGACATTAATGAAGAATACATACAAGAAAAAAAACATACAACAGATAACGCACACGAATTCATAACATTTGCAAGCATTTTTCAAACATTGGTAAGGAATTCTGGGTAACAATGTGAGAATTAAGATCATTCCAGTCTTTTATTGTCCTAGGAAAAAAAGAATATTTGAAACAGTTATTCCGTGCGTTGATGGGGGTTATCGATAAAGCATGCCTTCGTCTCGTGTTATAACCAGATGAGTAAGTAAAGAACTTGGAAGTGTTAACCTTATAATGGCCGTTTACAAGTTGGAAGAGGAACTTTAATCGACAGATACGGTTGCGCACAGTCACCGGGGGTAATCCACTGCGCCTTACGAGCTCACCAACTGACGCGCGGCCGTATGAATTAAAAACAAACCTAACTACCTTATGCTGTACACGTTCCAGTTTTTTAATATTGGTTAAAGTGAATGGGTCCCAAATAATTACGGCATATTCCAACAACGGACGAATGTAGGAATTGTACGCCAGTAGACGAACACCAGACGTAGATGATTTCAGTGAGCGCCTCAAGAAAAACAGTTTACGCAAAGAATTCGCAACAACATTATCTATGTGCTTCGTCCAGGAAAGCTCATTGGTTATCCATAGGCCCAAATATTTGTACTCTCTTACCTCTGATAGAGATACGTTGTCAACATTATATGCAAATTGAAGAGGTTCTTTCTTATGTGTGATTCTCATAAAAACAGTTTTTTCAAAATTAATAGACATTTGCCATTGTTCGCACCAAGCAGTGACCTTTGCCAGGTCATTATTTAGACGCACCTGATCATCAACAGAAGATATCTTTTCATACAAAATACAGTCATCTGCGTAAAGTTTCACGGAAACTGAAAGTTCTGCGACTATGTCATTTATAAATAATAGAAATAAAAGTGGTCCCAAAACTGATCCCTGGGGGACTCCAGACGCAACCTCTGTATTGTTAGAAGAAGTATTGTTTAAGGTGACAAATTGGTGTCTGTTAGTAAGATAGGCTCTGATCCATGTAAGTATCTGTTCATTTTTTATATAATACCCTAATTTATGGATTAATTTGTTATGTGATACCTTGTCAAATGCTTTACGAAAATCCATGAACAGAATATCTGTTTGCTTCCCTTCATTAATTGTCTGTGCGAGATCGTGAACAGTCTCAACTAATTGAGTACATGTAGAAAAGCTGCGCCTGAAACCATGTTGGACATCTGTAAGTACCTTGTGCTCTTCTAAGAAACCTAATATATGTTTATGAATTATATGCTCTAAAATTTTGCATGATGTAGATGTAAGAGATACTGGTCGGTAATTGTCTATGTGTGTTTTTTTCCCGGATTTATGTAAAGGTTTGATTTCGGCCGTCCTCCAGTCATCCGGTAGGGAACCATCGCGCAAAGATCTGGTGAACACGACATACAGATACTTAGCGCACCATTCCGCATAACGCTTTAAAAAGGCGTTTGGTATTTTATCTGGTCCTGGAGACTTTTTAGTATCAACGTTCAATAGCAAATTAAAAACGCCGCTCTCAGAAATGACTTTCTAGATTTCTAAATTTCTAGAAATTATTATTCGGCAGTTTTTTCCCTATTTATATGCTTCGCAGAAAGCAAATTGCATGCGTCCCGCCATTTCTACAAAGCGTAGGTAATATGAGTCGAGCCATCTTTTGTCACCTTCCTAAAAATCACCTCCAGTGTGGTACCTACACCATGTACCTTGTATTGTTCCAAGTCAAAGCAACGTCTTTTTTTTTTTAATCCTTCTCCTGAGCATCGCAACGATGCCCTTATTCGTACCACAGACCAGATGGGGCACTCTTGGACTTATTTATGTGCCTCACGGTAAAAAGGACATTGCCTTGACAAGGAACAAAGTGTAGTTAAGACATTGGAGGCGATTTTTTAAGTAGGTGTAAAAAATGGCTTCACTTGTAGAGATGGTGAGACGCGTGCATTTCACTTACTGGCGAAGAAGGGATACAAGTGACCGATGAATAATTTTCAGAAGTTTCCAGAGCATGGTGTCAGTCTTTATTGAAAAACCCTCGTACTGGCTCTGCATACGGATTACTAAACTTTACAGCTGTTACAAATACAAGGTGTTCACAGCACACTGTAATCAAACTGTCCATGATTTTTTTTTCTGAAAGACACATCTGCCAGCTTCCTTTAATTTCGCTTGTTTATTTATTTACCTTTATTTATTGTTATTTATTTGTATTCCTAACACGCCTCCAAACGGGTTATACAGCAAGGGGGGGGGGGGGGTGAATGCGCAGTGATCAGTATATAGCATACTGACCTACGATTGCGCGGAATGCGTGCACAAACTCGACATTGCTTACTGTCGTTCCGTCAGTGAGCGCCGGTGAGAGGGACAAAAGCGGTTCCGGGCCTGGATAGCCAAGGTGGAAAGTGACAGTCCCAGCCAGATGCCGAGATAAGCGCTTAGGTAGCCGAGGACCTCCACCCGCTGCACGGTGGAGAGAGCAGTTGTGCCGAGACAACAATTTTAGGAAACAGAAACGTCTGGTGGTGCGTGGGTGGCAGCGGGAGTGCCTGCTCTAGAAAGGCATTTTTGATAGTCGCTTCGGCAGTTGGAGCGGTTGCCAAGCAACGTTCCGCGCGCACGTGCACGTACCCATCAGGCTACGAATCGTTCCTTCACGAGTCCTTAAAAATGAATTAGTTCTTTCCACCGACTTCGCATTGGTGAGCATGAATGACATGAACCGAAGAGCTGTGAACACCACTTTCAGTCGTTTTTAGCCTGATGTGCCTGGAGTCGCGCACGTACGAAATGCAGCTTTGCAATTTAATTAACCTTTCGGTCTGGAACCGACTTTCGTCAAAGTAAAAAAAATTTAAAAATAGATAACAATTAGAGCAGAAACCATGTCAAGATAACTGTCAACGTTAATGCGATTAGAATTGAAGCAGTGTAGCGACGCGCCGTATTGCCGCCACCGAAACGCGTCATATGTACGAGGCGTATACATGTACTGCAGCTGTGCTCTCTCACGCTTCCCACTGGGCACGTACCCACATAACCATTGACCCAAGTTGGCATCAAATATGCTCGTTGAACAGCATTACCTTAGTTCTGTCCAGCTACGTGGCACTTTCATATATTTAAATTTTGGCACGTTACGGGGACACATGGTATATGACGGTGACCCAAACTGGCGTCAAAGAGTTTCATTGAGATGCGGCATATGTCCAATGTCACATGGCCAGTGACGCGCTGGTCTTAAGGTTGTTTTTAACATGGTTCCCTCAGCACAGCATCCGGATACCCTACGCATTAAACCATGGACTACCCAGTGACCAAAGTTGGTGGGGAAGAGGTTAACCGAGGACAGTCGGACAGACATACAAACACACCGCAAACTTCTCACGTACCGCAAACAAAAGTTCTCAAAGAATCTAATCACATTAAATGACTAGGCCAGCACTTAGCAGTTAATGGCATCTTCGGGTGGTCGCTGTTATCCTTCGAATCGGAGTGCGCCCATTCCGGACGCCCACTTTCTCCAAGCAAAAGATATCTTGCGCCAACCGAACAGCCGGCTCTTTTTCGAAGCAGTGCGAGGGAAGGAAGCAACGGCTGAGGAGAACTGCCGGTAACGCGGCCCGTCGCCAATCTTCGTCGCCGCGAACGGAGCGAGGGTCGGGTCGCATGACTGGAAAGCGACTTTCTCTGCTGCTCCGACGGCAATAGTGGCGCTCTCGGCGCTCTGACTCGGACGTTGGGAAACGACCGTCCGAGTGTAGCCGGAGCACCCCTATTCGACCACCCGAACAAGATCGGCCTTTTGGCAGCGCTTAGAGCACTCGAAAACGACCATCTGAATATGCCATAAGTGTGCTATAGCATATATGGTACGTGTGTCCCAGCTAACATTAGGCCAAGCTGTTAAAAAAAATAAATAGAATAAAGAAAACGCTGCAAACAAGACCTGCACAGGGGTCTGACGACCGTACACGGAAGCTCCTATAAGTTTATCGTGCACCGTATTTTTTAATCTTTTTTTTTATTGAAAGCTTGGTTAACGTTTAAGAAGCCCCCTCCCAGCGATGCCGAAGCCGATACCTCCCCTCCCCTCCCCTCCCCTCCCCCTTAACTCTCATTACCGGACTTCTGTCACCCATATCATTTGAGGTTTCTTTTGAGTTGCCTCTACCTTTTGACTTATGCAGTAAACTAAAAGCTTACTGCATAATTGCTGGCGCGGACGTGCACGGCTTTTAATTCATACTTTCGCTTTATTTCTGCAAATCCTAACAATAGGAGGACAGGCGCATCAGAAGCACAAGCTTTTAAGGAAAAGGAGGTTGCCAATTAAGAATTATTTCTAATGGTATAGACAGCCTATGCCTATAAAATGAATATGTTTCTTTGTGTTCACCTAGCTTCAAATTGCTTTTCATGCTTTTTTGACACTGAAAAAAAACCTGCAGTCTTCTATCAACGGCGTGTGAAATGCACATGAATGATAAATTCAGTATTGCTTCATCAATCTTTCCCGTAGGCACTGCTAACGTGACATTCAAGAGTACATCCAAGAGGTCCTTTTCTTGTCTTCGGCGACTGAAAACGTACTTGCGGTCGACGACTGGACAAGCCCGTTTGAACCATCTGGCAATTTTGCACGCTCTAAAAAAACTCTCCCGCAAAATCAACTTGAAAAAAAAATTTACTCCCATCTTGGCCCTGCGAAAGTGGATGTCCAGCGAAGCTGTTGAAAACCACCACCGCAACTGCTGAGGGGGGTATACAATGCTTCATTGCTTTAGAGTAATGGTAGTAATCAAAGTAATGGTAATTTTGACAGCACGCCGCCGGTGGTCGTATTGCCGTTTCTTTTTCCTTTTCCCGCTCCTCGTATTCACGCTGCTCCTCGGGAGTCGTATACCTGTGCGTCGCCTACCCATAGCGGTGCTGCAACAACAATGACATCAGCTGCTGGGCTGGTTCTTTTATATCCGAAAGGCTAGTGACGACACTCCCCACGTCGCAAGCTGCCGTCGCCGCGGCAGCTTGCGGAACTGTAATCTTTACAGGGAAACGTACGCGGGGAGCGCTACGTGCTTCGCATGGTTATCAGGATCGCTTTATCATTATCATCAATTATGTGGTTCATATGCTTGTTTTGTGCTTGTTCTTTATTGAAACGAATGCTGTTCTGTATGATGTATGCGCGATTCCAAAGAATGTATACGCTTTTCGTTTCGCTTTGCTGAGTGCTTGGAGCCTGCTTCACCTCCGTCGCGGGTCGAGCCGATATTGCACACCTCCGGGCTCGGCCTACATTTTCGTCTACGGACACGGACACGAAAAATGCCGACCAACGAGAGGCTAACAGCTTCGCTGTAATAAGATTGCCGACGACTTCACTGCCAGATCAAGTGACCGAATGGACACTTTCTCACTGATGGTGAAACCATCGCATCAGACAACGAACTGAAGTTTTTAATAGGAAAGAGAAACGCGCCAACTTACAAGTCAAAGCAAACCACCTGGCTTAGAAAACAACGCAAGAAGGTATATAAAGGAATAAAAATGGCGTACATAACAGCCCAAGCAGGGTGAGTACTTTTGGGCATGCAAAGACGCGTTGTTGCGCTTGTTGTATAGCTCCCTAGTTTATGCTTTGCATTTTCCTTATTAATTTTTATTCGTCATATGATGTATGTTAGCTACTCAATAACGCAATCCACACTGTTCCTATTTGCTCTCGTATCCTTTCGCGCTTTTGAGATATCGCTGGGTCTTATTTATTTATTTATCTATTTATTTGTTAATATGGTTGTTTATTTGTGCGCCTGATAATTTATTATTCTATAATCCTCTATTCCGCCACCGGAAGTAATTGAAACCAATGGCATAAGGCATGCTTTGACAAGTAATTAAACTATTGCGTTATGGAGTCACATTGCTTCATGCTAATAAATCTAGTCATAAGTTGAGTTCAGAAATTGTGATATAATGTCTAAGTTTGATATATGTTATGTCTTATCAACTGAACTTTCGTCTGGGAAAGATTTCTTGATTGTATCTGTGTATTAAAACTTTCACACGGAATTACATGGCTTTTTTCAATGATGTGCATTTGTGCGACTTAATACGCACAAAACACATATATCTATATATGTGTCTATATAAAGACACATAGTCTATATAAAGAAATGCGTTACCGATGGTGGTATCGAATCTGTCTTCCAGCAGAGTAGCCCATTGCTCTAGCCATTAGGCCATGATTACTCCCGCCACTTCGATCGTGAGACCACGAAAGGTACGCACCAGATGAGCTAACGGTGGTGTGACCGTGATGCGTATCTATGGCACCATGCAGGTGAAAGCAGTGGAAGCGCCATTTTCAAAACAATGCATGAGGCACATATCACAGCTTGCCATGAATATCTGTGCGCACTGCTTATCGTTCTACTGCGTTGCATGTACACAGGGAAAGCCCCCCCCCTCCCCCCCCCCCCCCCCGGTTCGTACTCTTGAATCGGTGCTGACAGTATACATATGTGGCGCG
Organism: Dermacentor albipictus; assembly: GCF_038994185.2. Taxonomy (NCBI): domain Eukaryota; kingdom Metazoa; phylum Arthropoda; class Arachnida; order Ixodida; family Ixodidae; genus Dermacentor; species Dermacentor albipictus. The sequence goes on along the minus strand of NC_091821.1, from coordinate 73,839,171 downwards.
TTTTTTGCGCACTCTATAAGCGGCCACGGTCTATAGGCTGTCGCTGTGCGGCGCAAAGGGTGTGCGAAAATAGAAGCACAAATAATTCTTGCTGGGCTATATAGCTGGAGACGAACACTCACGGTGATCACTGGAACGTACTGGACCACTTGCATCACGTCAGAGCTGAACTTGACTTCGAGGTCGACCCTGCTCCTGAAATTAGTCACGTGCTCACGGTCATGCTTTGTTTGTATATGTGGTACGATCGAGTATGAACGCACGAGCGTATATGCACGCGCAATCGTCACGTAGTATATGTGATGCATGGAGCAAGTGTATAATACTTCTGGGGACCGTCTCTTCACCACAATCAAGAGTGGTCGAACAAGGGATGTCGCCGGAGCCAACGTTTCGACAAGGTGACCTGTCATCACTGTAAACCTCCACATTCGTGTAGAATTCTTTGACGTTCGGCATCTCTACATAATGGGCGCTAAGAATACGAGGAACTGCAAGGCACTATTTTTTGGCAACAGCTGCGTCATCTAGTAATTGGTGCATGGCTTGCGTAGAAGAGCAGGTTGGGAGGGGGGGGGGGGTTATTCTGCAAGTGTCCATCCAGTGGACACGCCCGTTTCGTCTGCTGCTGAAGTTCTGATTGGCTGGGATAGGGTACGCTTCAGCAGGAGGCAGGCACCCCCAGCCAATCAGCACTTCAGCAGCAGACGAAATGGACGTGTCCGTGGACACTTACAGAATAGCTCCTCAATGCTCGCCGAAGCACTTATTCAGTTAAAGTTGTCTATTATAATGTGGTATAGTTGCACAATATAGTATACTTCGAAGAATCTAGACGCAGACGTCACAAATAAGCTGAGAATACAACGGCAATCGCACCCCAAAATGAATATATAGATATGCATTCGCTAGGCAATTGTATTCACTCATTTTACAGCTATATGACAGGCGTACCCGCAGAGCTGCTCGCGAAATGGGAAAGTCGGGTAACTCGCTAGAGACATGCAATATATCCGTCTGCCTTAGTTCAGGCCTCCCGACTATATATTCTTTGGGAGAAGCTACCTTAGTCTACTATTCCGGGTTCCGCGTAATTCCGTTCTGTCTCGCCGAGTAGAACAGAGTAAAGGCTTATATAGATAGCACGAAATTGCCCACAAAATACTGCCAGTGAAACAGCACCTGTGCTCTGCGTAAAAAAAAAGGGAAAAAAATCAGCCACGACATAAAACATGTCCATACGATTTTGGCTCATAGCAACTCTATGTTACTCCGTCGGAGCTCTTAATGGAAGAGTGCATAATATTTGGCAGCTTTGGTTTTCTTAAATTTCCTATATTTGGTCTACTGCAATCTTGGGTCAGCTGGTTATACGTACCAATGGTTTGGCTTATATAACCGAAAATTTTACTGACAGAGTGGTGCCATGTTACCTCTGTTCTGCATAACAATGCAATAAATCACGGCATAAGACTTATACATACAGGGTGTTCAAAATTAAGCTTTATGGTTCTCTTAAAGTTAGGAATTGGGAGGAACGTGAAGACCACCTGTGCAAATAAGTTATGTGGCCAGGGGGACACCAAGTGAGATGATAATTATCACTGTTAGCAGCCCAATTACCTAAAATTAAATGATTAACTTTTTGTTCACCGCAATAAGTCGGTATGTTTGTATTGAAAAGTCAGAAGCAGTCGTGTTTCTACATAGTGTTAGTAGAAAGAATTATTCTAGCTTGTCTGTGCTCGGAGATATCCGACTCCAAATTTTAATTGCCACCCGCCGTGGTTGCTCAGTGGCTATGGTGTTGGGCTGCTGAGCACGAGGTCGCGGGATCGAATCCCGGCCACGGCGGCCGCATATCGGTGGGGGCGAAATGCGAAAACACCCGTGTGCTTAGATTTAGGTGCACGTTAAAGAACCCCAGGTGGTCAAAATTTCCGGAGTCCTCCACTACGGCGTGCCTCATAATCAGAAAGTGGTTTTGGCACGTAAAACCCCATAATTTAAATTTTAATTGTCGTTCGCATGATTGTACGCATGCAAGAGAGTGAGGATTGGCGCAAAGCTCCTCCCTGATGTGGCACGGCTATTGCGTGCGGCCTTTAGTCTGACAACGGGGCGGAGGCATCGGCAAAGATGATAACTGTTCCCCTACCCCTCTTGGCTGGCCAAATAAAAAATGGAAGAACCCGGAACCGCTGTCGTAACACGCGACCGCGCAGCCTGTAACCATGGTGGCAGCTGCCATGCCCATGATGGCGCGTGCGGAGAAGCCGTAGGGCAGTGTGCGTGCGTAATGGTGACTAGACGAGCTATGCAAATAAAGTGACTGCTGATTTCCAAGTACTGTGTGTTTTATTGAAATCAAGAGGTATAACTGCACGGCAGACTGCGCTGTCATGTCTTGATTTCGCCAGCCGAGAGGGAAGGAGAACAGTTATCACCTTTCCCGATGCATCCGCCCTGTTGTCAGACTAAACACCGCACGCAACAGCCGCGTCACGTCAGGGTGGAGCTTTGCGCCGATCCCCACTCTCTTGCATGCGTAATCATGCGACGACAATCAAAATTTGGAGTCGGATATCTCGGAGCACAGACACGCAGAGTAATTCTTCCAAGTGAAACTGTGTAGAAACACGACTGCCTCCAACGTTTGAATACAAACATGCACACTTACTGCAGTCAACAAAAAGTTAATTATTTAATTTTAGTTAATTGGGCTGCTTCCAGCGATAGTTATCATGTCACTTTGTGTGCCCCTAGCCACATAACCTATTTGCACAGGTGGTCTCCGCGTGCCTCCCAGTGCCTAATTTTAAGACAAGCATAAAGCTTAATTTTGAACACCCGGTACAATGTCGCCTCATTTGAACAGCACACAGACGCATTAATGAAATAGCGCATGATATTCAGTGGCTTCCTTGATATCCTTTAACTTTTTTTTATATTTAGGCTACCAATTATTGGCCCCCTGGCATATACCACGGGGTGGGTGTCCGTTCTTAGCCAACCCTTCACTATGGATATATGTGCCACTCTGACAGAAGCGGCACAAAATCTCGAAAACGCCTATCTAAATACATGGGAACGGAGAAATAGTTTTTCTTGCATCCACTGCACCAAAGCTGATGAGGTCTGTTGCATTTGAAATATAAAGGAAAAATCTGCCAACTGGATAGGGAGGAGATATTTTGTTCAGGCTCTGACATTTTCTTTTTTTGCACAACTTGTCAAAAGGGCCAAATTCAAGAAAATTGAAGCGTGAAGTTTACAACTCTTTAACTGAGCAATAAAAAAAAAGAACTGCATCAGAGTTCTGTAAACTGCACGTATTAAAGTATCTAAAAGCGGTCAAAATTGATTTCTTAATTATACGCCGCTCAGAAATATGCCTATTTCCGGGTGGCACCGCAGTAGCTGGCTGTTGTAACGCGGAGTGTGTCCTGTTTTCTCGGCGTCTTCCATTGTTTCAATCTGTTTAGAACAGCTTCGATGTATCTTCAAGACAGAAGCGATAATGAATAAACCTTTGAAACGCCAGGCACGTTCTTTGGACTCGGGTGTAAGCTCGTACAAACCATTGTTCGGGTCTTTTAAGCTGCTTGGAAAAAGTAATGTCGCACCCCGGCTCCTAGCGACTTACATAATTCGTACAGGTGGTGATACTTGTATCAGTGACACCTCTGTTTAATCGCATTTGGGGGGTTTTCCCTGTGCACATGTCTGAAAACCTGAAGCAAGGTTTCTTTTTGACTTGCTGGGTTCAATTAATTTAATAATCGTTATTTAGTAGGTAATTTATTATGTAACAAGCTCTGTAGCCCGAAGAATGATCAGAAAAATTAAATGTGACGAGTGCTCGAAGGCGCTTATTTGGCCACTTGTTTCTGAAATGCCTGCGGATGCCTACTTAATCAAGGAAGTATAGAGGGTAAGCGGTGGTTTACCCATCTGATTGACAAGAAATAAACTCATTCCAGTTGACTGCGCACGATCCTCGAAGCATGGAATTATTTAACAGCCTCAGCAAGTTCTATGCAACGATGAGGCTTCATTTCCTTGTAAAACCAGAGCACAAGGGAAAAGAAGGCAAGCAGCAGCGAATGGGCTATTTGAAGCTTCGTCGTGTTACATGAATGTGCCTGCAGATATGCTTTCTTTTGATTGTGATCTTGAACTGCTTGTTACGTGACGTTCATGATATACCAAAATAAACACGCAATCTTCGACACTCCGGACATTGTGTTTGTATATACATGAGCATGCCTCAAGACGGCAGTAACTCAGAATACCTTCATTCACAAAGCACCGAACTTTCATATGATAGCCCGAAAATGAACGGCCGCGTAGTGAAAAAAAGAAAAACAAAACTATTCTTAAAGGCTGTATGCTTCAAATCGGTTAACTCGTCAGCTCACACTCGCACGCTTTCACTCGCACGTACAGCATACGGCGCGCGGCGACGGCGCTGTCGCCCTTGTACTTTACACTGAACATCACGGCGACGGCGACGACGCTGTCGAAAATGCGCCTGGAGTGTCAATATAATTGCTATCGCAATAAAAAGCGTCTAAGACTACAAGCGGAACGGTGACGTCGAATATATGCATGCTATGCCGACCAAAGTGCCGGCCTATTATATAGCGACGCGACTTGCGGCGCGAGTAGGCCGGTCTAAGAATAGCGACAGCAGTGCCGCCGTTGCTGCTGCGCTCCGCGGCCATCAATGCTTCCACCTTCCCTTCTAGTCACTATAACTGTGCTGCACGAATCTGTGCGAGCCTGCAAATGGTTAATAAGGATCTTCCGGTACTCATTTGTGCATGAGGGGAAAAAAAAACATTGTTACCATGCATACGCACTAGTCTAAATCAGTGTGTTTATACGTCAAAGGTAACTGAAAGAGAGCAAAACAATAAAATGATGGTTGATACGAACTTTCGGTCGTGCTTGAAACCATCTTCTTCGGTGATGCCTGCAAGCTTCACGTCGTACACGATTTCTCTGAAAATGAAATTGACGTTGCTTTGGATGGAAAAAGCATTGAGACTCACTGCTGGTGCGCCCTTTGATTTAAAGAATACTGACTGCTGTTGAGGTATGTCAGAGCACTCCTACGCGATTATAATAATATACTGTAGAGTATATATGCGACATGCTAAAGTGAAGCTTCCAAGGGTACTCGATTATGCAAGGCCGGCGTCACTGCGCGATCTCTTGACACATTGAATGTATTTGCGTGTTCCAGCCCACGTTACTTGTTAGAACGGACTTCAACTGTGAACTTCACAGCTTCCGTTCGTTTCCAAGCTTTAACAAAAACATAAAACATTTGGGAAACAGATATGAGGCCGCGGCGGCAGCATTCCGATGGGCGCAGAATGCGAAAACGCTAGTGCACCGAGCATAGGGCGCACGTTAAAGAGAAACTCACTCAGGTCATAGTTCTGGCACGTAAAACGCCAGATTAAAAAATAAAAAAGAAGAAGAATAGGTGGTTATTCGCTTAAGTCAGCTATCGAGCGAGCGAGTGAAGTCGCAGTATTTGCGCTTACGATGCTCCACGGTCCCATATATAGAACTTATAGCTGAAACATGTTATATATAATATGCTTCATCGGGGCGTATACGGCCCGATGAAGTCAACGGAAATCATCGGAAAACGAGTCAAACTAACCAGTTTTCAACACATGAAAGTACGAAATTAGCAAAGAAAGCGTAAAGTGCCATAATAAAAGTTGAGAGGCACATATACGCGTTGACTGCGGAAACACACGCAGGCTAAGTTCACTATGATAACACGTGAACTTGAGTCAACCACTACAGGGTGCGGTTTCTGTGTCGTGCGTAGAAGCATAAAAAGCACCTGCGCGACGCAGAGACAGCGCACCGCCGGTGTGTCTTGACACGCATGCCAACGACGCAGCGGCGTAGCTAGGGCGTCTGGCATCCGGGGCCCATAGGTCTTCTGTCACCCCCCCCCCCCCTTGATGTAGTCGAGGAAGGCGAAGATATCGACAATTTCCGGGTTTCAGAACCAGTACAGCCGCCTTGGATACGGCGCACGTTCCCCGGGTCCCCCTCTCCTTCGCTTTCTTTCCGAGAGATCACGAATGCAGCAGATATACACGCTATTTTTTCTGCAGCAAATAACACAGGGTGCTGCACTGATAACGTGTGATAAGCCGATGTGCACATCTTGGGTCAGACTGTAAGGCTTGGCAGCCAATACAAATGCGGCATCGTGGAAAACATGACTCACGTCACAAGTAACAAAAATATATTTATAATAAAGTTTTAATTACCAATTTTAGCGGCAATATTGCATTTGCAAAACTGAAGCCCGACATTCATATTGACACGTGTACTTATCGCGCAACCACGTTTCGCCGCTTGACAACTGTAATCGCAGAGCGAGGGACGCGCCTGCATGTATCCGACGTTTCTGGAAAGTTATCGACGCTTCTATCCGCGTATCTGTTGTCGCCGAACCTTGTGTTATCAGATTTCATCGCGTGACACGAATGGTGTAGAACTTTGTGGAAGACACGCGGGTCCCATCAGTTAATCTGGAACATTCGACGACTGATCTATAAAAGCCGACGCGCTTGACCCGCTGATCAGATTTTCGACGATCGCCGAGCGTGTTCGCCGCTTTCGTTGTGCTATAAGTGTAGCCTGTTTTGTGGGCACAGGTTCGCCCAATAAAAGCTAGTTTTGTATTCCACCGTACTGCTTCTTTCGTCACCGTCACTACCACGTGACATCTGGTGGAGGTGCTTGTGCGTTCATGTACCGAACGCCCCCGCAAAGCCGCGATCCAAGCCCAAAGCCCGAGGACAAAACTAACATCGCCGAAGACCAGCGTGCTAGCCGCAGACTGCAAGGACTGCCCCCAGAGCACGGACTTCTGAGTCGACAAAGAAGATCGTGGTCAAAACAACCCCAATGGCTGCCCCAGCGTCCCCCGTTATCCTACAACAACCTCGGGACCCACCGACCTTCCATGGAGCAGCGACTGAAGACCCAGAATCCTGGTTGGAGACCTACGAACGAATCGCGACTTTTAACAACTGGGACTCCGACGACAAGCTGCGGCATGTATACTTTGCCTTAGAAGATGCCGCCAGAACGTGGTTTGAGAACCGGGAGTCGACCTTGACGACATGGGACCTCTTCCGTACCGGCTTCCTGCGCACCTTTACGAGCGTCGTGCGCAAGGAAAGGGCCGAAGCCATGCTGGACGCCCGAGTGCAGCTACCTAACGAGAACGTCGCCATCTTCACGGAAGAAATGAAACGTCTGTTCCGCCATGCCGACCCGGATATGCCTGAGGAGAAGAAAGTCCGCCTTCTCATGCGTGGTGTGAAGGAAGAACTTTTCGGCGCAATGATACGAAGCCCACCGAAGACCGTAGAAGAGTTCCTTCGCGAGGCCACCAGCATCGAGAAGACACTCGAAATGCGGAACCGGCAATTCAACCGCCGTACAAGCTCTACCCACTACGCCGGAGTTCAGTCACTCGCCGCCGACGACCTACGCGAGACTATCCGAGCTGTCGTGCGGGAGGAGCTACAAAAGCTGTTCCCATCATCACAGCCTCAAGTGGCTTCGATTGCCGACGCCGTGCGTGAGGAGCTCCAACAACAACTTGGAGTAGCCCCTGAATCGCCGCAGCGTGAGCCGCAAGCGATGACCTACGCCACCGTCGCACGCCGTCAAGGACCCCCTCCGCGACCGCGCCAGGGCCCTGTCACGCCACAGTTTCGTCGTCCGCCAGCACGACCACCCGTCGCCCAGCGCACCTACGCGAGGAAGACGGACATCTGGCGTGCTCCTGACCACCGCCCGCTCTGCTACCACTGCGGAGAAGCGGGTCACGTCTACCGACGATGTCCGTACAGGGAGATGGGACTGCGAGGTTTTGCCGTCAACGCGCCGCGTCCACAGCTTGGCGAGCGCCCACGTGACATCGCCGATTACCTCGCCGCTACTCAGTGGAGCCCTCGACGGCCGTCCCGTTCGCCATCACCAGGCCGCTACCTGTCGCCGCAGCGCCGACCATACACTGGCCCAGCCCGGGGCCGGTCAGCGAGCCCATACCCGGAAAACTAAAAGCAGCAACCGATGAAGGTGCGGTTGCTGTTCGTCGAACTGACCAAGATCCTCCGCCGCCGACGAAGACGACGAAGAAACCATCTCGACGACCTAATGACGACACGCCGCCGTCCCGACGAAGTCTGGAAGCCAAAACTACACCGACGAAAGACGACTTGACGACGCGACGTTCCAACTTCATTTCAACACGACGCAGCCGTGATCCAACGCCAAGACCTAACTGCAATGCCAGACAAAGAACAACCGACCTCGACGTGCTTCTCGACGGCTACAAAGTCACTGCCTTAGTCGACACAGGGGCCGATTACTCCGTAATGAGTGGACACATCGCCGCCCAGTTGAAGAAAGTGAAGACCGCATGGGAAGGCCCTCAGATTCGCACCGCTGGAGGACACCTCATCACGCCGACTGGGATCTGCACGGCAAGAATAACCATTCATGACCGGACTTACCCTGCCACCTTCGTTATCCTCCAACAGTGTTCACGAGACGTCATTCTCGGTATGGACTTCCTGGACCAACACGGCGCAATCATCAACCTCAAGTCGAAGTCAGTAACGCTGTCGGAAGATAAAGCAATGCCGCCGGAGAGCCCTCGTAGTCACCACGCCTTGAGTGTGCTTGAAGATCAAGTGAGCATCCCGCCTCGCTGCAGCATTGTTATTTCGGTCAGCACCGAAACACCCGCTGACGTAGAAGGCGTCATCGAAGGCGACCAACGTCTACTGCTAGACCGTGAAATTTGCGTCGCAAGAGGGATCGCTCGACTGCATGGAGGGAAAACTGAAGTGTTGCTGACAAACTTCAGCCAGGAGTTCAAGCACATCAACAAGGGCACGACGATCGCGTACATCGAAGAAATTCTGGAAACAAGTAATGCGTTTGTCCCATCGGATTCCGCCGCATCTACCCCGACGACCATGGTTCCCGAACCAGACTACGACATTAATCCAAATCTCCCTATGATTAAGCAACAGCAGCTGAGAAGTCTGCTCCGACGATACAAAGGCTGCTTTTCGACGTCATCGAGGATTCGACAAACACCAGTCGCCAAGCATCGCATAATCACCGAGGAATGCGCTCGACCACTCCGTCAGAGCCCTTGCCGAGTTTCGGCGCGAGAACGTGAAGCTATAAGAGAACAAGTCGACGAAATGCTGCGCGACGACATCATCCAGCCATCGCAAAGCCCGTGGGCATCCCCTGTTGTTCTGGTAAAGAAAAAGGACGGAACCCTACGTTTCTGCGTCGATTATCGGCGTCTGAACAAGATCACGAAGAAGGACGTATACCCCCTCCCACGGATAGACGACGCATTGGATCGGATCTGCAACGCTAAATACTTCTCGTCCATGGATCTCAAGTCTGGCTATTGGCAAATAGAAGTCGACGAAAGAGATCGCGAAAAGACCGCCTTCATCACACCAGACGGCCTCTACGAGTTCAAGGTTATGCCATTCGGACTGTGCTCGGCGCCTGCAACGTTCCAGCGCGTGATGGACACGGTTTTAGCAGGATTGAAGTGGCAGACCTGTCTCGTATACTTGGATGACGTCGTCGTCTTCGCCGAAAATTTCGACGTTCACCTTAGGCGGCTGGCAACAGTACTAGAGGCCATCAGGACATCAGGACTTACTCTGAAGCCGGAAAAGTGCCGCTTCGCTTACGAGGAGCTTCTATTTTTAGGCCACGTCATCAGCAAATCTGGAGTCCGCCCCGACCCGCAGAAGACAGCTGCCATAGCAAAGTTCCCACAGCCCATCGACAAGAAGGCAGTGCGTAGATTTCTTGGCATGTGCGCCTACTACAGGCGATTTTTCAAGAACTTTTCACGCATCGCTGAGCCGCTGACGCAGCTAACTAAATGTGACGTCGAGTTCAAGTGGGAAACGCCGCAGGCCGAGGCATTTCAAGAACTCAAACGACGCATGCAGTCGCCGCCCGTACTTGCGCACTTCGACGAGAACGCCGATACCGAAATCCACACTGACGCCAGTAGCCTAGGCCTCGGCGCCGTCCTGGTCCAGAGAAAAGATGGACATGAACACGTGATAGCTTACGCTAGCCGGTCGTTGTCAAAAGCGGAAGGCAATTATTCTACAACCGAAAAGGAATGCCTCGCCATCGTTTGGGCTACAGCGAAATTTCGCCCTTACCTATATGGCAGGCCATTCAAAGTCGTCAGCGACCATCACGCCTTGTGCTGGCTAGCGAATTTAAAGGATCCCTCAGGACGGCTGGCACGGTGGAGCCTCAGACTACAAGAATACGACATCACTGTAACATACAAGTCCGGACGAAAACACTCAGACGCCGATTGCCTATCACGCGCCCCCATTGACCCGCCGCCGCAAGATGACGAAGATGACGACGCCTTCCTTGGTATAATAAGCGCGGAAGACTTCGCCGAACAACAACGAGCGGACCCGGAACTTAAAGGCCTCGTCGATTATTTCGAAGGGCACACCGACGTTGTCCCCAGGGCATTTAAGCGCGGATTATCTTCCTTCACGCTTCAAGACAGTCTACTCGTGAAGAACTTCTCACCAGTCCGCGCCAATTACCTTCTTGTTGTCCCGTCAGGACTTCGTCCAGAAGTATTGCACGCCCTACATGACGATCCGACCGCTGGACACCTCGGTTTTTCCCGGACACTATCGAGGATTCAAGAAAAGTATTATTGGCCGCGCCTGACCGCCGACGTCGCCCGTTATGTCAGAACATGCCGAGACTGTCAGCGACGCAAGACACCGCCGACAAGGCCAGCCGGATTACTACAGCCAATCGAGCCTCCTTGCCGACCATTCCAGCAGATCGGGATGGACTTGCTGGGACCCTTTCCGACGTCAACAACCGGAAATAAGTGGATCGTCGTGGCGACAGACTACCTCACCCGCTTCGCTGAAACTAAAGCACTGCCGAAAGGTAGCGCAGCCGAAGTGGCGAAATTCTTTGTCGAAAACATCCTGCTTCGACATGGCGCCCCAGAAGTCCTCATCACCGACAGAGGAACGGCCTTTACAGCGGAGCTTACCCAAGCCATTCTGAAATACAGTCATACAAGGCACAGGAGGACCACGGCCTACCACCCGCAGACGAATGGCCTTACGGAGCGGCTGAATAAGACCCTCGCCGACATGCTAGCGATGTACGTCGACGTCGAACACAAGACCTGGGATGCCGTCCTGCCGTACGTAACATTCGCTTACAACACGGCGGTGCAAGAAACAACACAGATCACGCCGTTTAAGCTGGTTTACGGCAGGAACCCGACGACGACGCTCGACGCCATGCTGCCCCACATCACTGTTGACGTCGCTAGCTATCTCCAGCGCGCCGAAGAAGCCCGACAGCTCGCCCGCCTACGGATCAAGACCCAGCAGCGTACCGACAGCCGACACTACAACCTCCGAAGACGCTTCGTCGAGTACCAGCCCGGCGACCGTGTTTGGGTATGGACCCCGATACGCCGGCGAGGACTCAGTGAAAAGCTGCTGCGACGCTATTTCGGACCCTACAAGGTCATCCGACGTATTGGCGCACTAGACTATGAGGTCGTGCCAGACGGCATTTCGCACTCACAGCGGCGCCGCGCACGATCTGAAGTGGTCCACGTGGTGCGCCTTAAACCATTTTACGGACGCTGATGAACTTCCTTAGTTTGTTGTTTTCTTTGCTACGAGTGCTTTTCTTTGTTACTTTCGTTTGTTTGCAGCATCGGGTCGATGCTTTTTAAGAGGGGGGTAATGACACGTGTACTTATCGCGCAACCACGTTTCGCCGCTTGACAACTGTAATCGCAGAGCGAGGGACGCGCCTGCATGTATCCGACGTTTCTGGAAAGTTATCGACGCTTCTATCCGCGTATCTGTTGTCGCCGAACCTTGTGTTATCAGATTTCATCGCGTGACACGAATGGTGTAGAACTTTGTGGAAGACACGCGGGTCCCATCAGTTAATCTGGAACATTCGACGACTGGGCCGCTATTTTGTAGCGATGCCTTATGCCTTATTCTATGCTATTCTTATCATCCACCACACACGGCCGCCTGATCGCTTTGATAATGTGGGCAGGCCGTCGCTCTGACCAGTGGCCAAGCGCGAAAAGCCTGAAAAAGCATAGAATCGGAACAGGCATCGCTACAAAATACCGGCCCAGATCTATAAAAGCCGACGCGCTTGACCCGCTGATCAGATTTTCGACGATCGCCGAGCGTGTTCGCCGCTTTCGTTGTGCTATAAGTGTAGCCTGTTTTGTGGGCACAGGTTCGCCCAATAAAAGCTAGTTTTGTATTCCACCGTACTGCTTCTTTCGTCACCGTCACTACCACGTGACAATATCTTGCCCAACAACAACTTCACAAAAATCTTCGTAGGTACTATGGCACGCAGTATTTCGTCTGTGGGCAGCGCTGAACGAAAACGAAAATTAAATTGTTTGTCAGTGACGCTGGTCTCCCCACCCTATTAGAAAACGCTACCTGCTTCCCCGCTGCGCGGGCGCCAATGCTATGACAATTACGAGTTCTCTTCATTCTTATCAATAAAGCCTTGTTTTCATTTTCTGCCATACGGACAAACGTGATTATCCGAGCTGCGGTACCACAGCAAGATTGGGAACAGAATAGAGCATGCGTTGCGTCGATTCTTGGCGTGGTTTTGGCACGTAAAACCCCATAATTTTTTTTTTCTTGGCGTCACCATAAAGAAAAGAAAGAAAAGGGCGCGATGGAGCCCGTGCCAGCGAAAGCTTGCACTAATTTTGGTCTGCACTCGCAATGGAGAGGATTATGTTATCAACGTCACTGGTCCACTATTTCAGATTTATTTCGCTGCTGCTATATACTGGGCGCCGCCCGCAGTGCCAAAGTACTGTAGGTTGTAGCACCGAAAATGATTTTGTTTAAGACGTTTTTGTTGAGTTAACAATATGACTTTGAGTCCTTAATTCTCGAATTGAAGTGCTTCCTCTATAAGTACTAATTACGGGATTATTAAGGATATGGTTATTACTTATCTGCCATATTTTTCGCGCTACCGAGTTCCTAGTAATCAGAAAAAGACATAACTTCATAGAATCTCGATCGGGAAATATTCTTACAAAATTCACCTTTTTTTTTTATAAAACTCTGTGCAGCTGATACAGACACTGTACTTGTGACATGAAGTCACACAACAACAGTTTTCTGAAACTTTCGTCGGTAAGAAGAAAAGCGTGAAACATAACGGCAGGTTTCGCAGCGGCTTCTCGGAGCGAGCGGGAGAGGGGAAGTAAAAGCGAGCAGGACATCGCGCCGGGCCCGCGACTACAGCCTGTCGAGTCATACGCCTCCGAACTCTTTGGCCGAACCGAGTCTGAAGGCGATCCAGAGAATCCCATTCGCGTCTTTTGACGGCCCCACTTAGGCAACGTCGCTCTCAACGAACGCTTCGCCGTAAACGCGAGCGCCGGGCGCGCTGTTTGAACGCCCTCTTGCTGCTGTCTTTGTTCGTCTTCGCTGCGCGTTAAGAACGGAAGAGGGACCCAAGAGCCCCGACGCCTTACAACGCCTCACTGTATGTTTCGCGACTCCTAGCTGCTCCCAGCATGAACGCACAGCATGAACGCACAGCACGAGCGCACCCCACATGAAACGTTCCGCTAAGGCGAATAGTTTAGCGACCATTTCGCGAATTAAATTTGTTAGCCCGCACATTCGTGCAATTATTTCGTGGGGTGTTGATAGAGCTTAAGCCGACAATTCTGCGGCGCAACGCATTGGGTGCATGAGCTCGGGCTACTGGATACCGGAACATTCTTAGCAATTTGCGCCCAGTCAAGCCGGCGGAAAGAGGGGTGTCTTCAGGCGTATATGACACCCCCCCCCCTAGCCCCTTGCACCCGGGGCCCACGGCCCCCCGGCCCCCCCTGTTGCTACGCCACCGCAACGACGTTTCTCCGAAATACTTTTTGAACGTCATCGCTTTTTCGTCATTTCTGGCTTGCCGCGTCTTTTCTCATGGTATAGCAGTGGCCGTTTTGCCATTGCAGAAGCGTTATCTACTAATGCAGCGTAGGAGACGTTTAGTCAAATGCTATGAAGGCATGTAATATCACACCTGTCAGGCCAGCTAGGTCAGGTTGCTTGCTGACGTGGCAGTTGTGGGCAAATGGTAAAAGCTGTAGGACGTTGCCAGCGCCACGCAACAGGTAAAATGTCGCTGGGTCACTTCCTCCAAGATGAGCTTGGAGGAGAAAGTACGCACCACAACAACAAAAAATTTAGGTTGCTATACGTATACGAGCGGGATGTTGAAGTATATAGAATTGATTATGTGCTGTTATCTGCCACTGGCATATATTCTTTCTGCGCGGTCAGACAGGGCTATAAATAAAGTATGAGAAAAGGGCGGGCGTTGTGAGACGTGTGTGAACAGCCGCTGTTAAAGGGAAGCTGAAGTGGTTTTCAATTTCCATGAATTGCTGGGATTGGGAAGAACAGACCTAATAATTTACGGTTCCGAAATTTTTTTCTTCGTTTTGTTAATATAAGGGGCGGAAATCGCTTTCTAAATCACCCCCGCGGACACGCCCCCATCGCTTCCCGGAGCGCCGGGTGAGGAGGTTACCAGAGGAGAGAACCGGCGAGAGTGACGTCACTGGCGGGGACCGAGCTGCCGGACCGGCGTGCTGGCATGCGCTCGCATGCCTCTTTCCGTCCTGCGCTTTACTGAACGACGCTACGAGAGATTTGCCGCCGCCGCCGCTCACGTTTGTTTTGCGATTTTCGTAAACTGTTCTTTCCTTGTGTGCTGCGTGAGTGCCTACAGCCAAGGGCGCCCAACATGCCCTCGTTCTGTGCAGCATTCGGCTGCGCGAACACACGCGGGCGAGACGATGTGGTGTTTCACAGGTTCCCGAAGCACAAGAAGCTTGCAGCGCAGTGCGGTGAGGAGAGACGAAATCAACTGTGCTGTGCTCGGACTATTTCCGCGATAGCCGGATAGCCTTACGACAAATGCGGAAACGCGTTGTTGCTAGCGTTGCTATACTCCGTTTCATACATCAGGTGCAACGCTGTGGAGGCTTGAGATACTTCTTGCAGTGGCTGCGTTCGCACTTAGAAAAAGTTCGATGTTTCTTGACCCGATTTTTTAGAAAACTTTTCATATCTAAGCTCAGTTCTGAATGAAAAAAAAAGAATTTACCCATAGAAACAATCCGTGTACTTATACGGCTGCTAACACGTTCTTTCAAATCAATTTTCTTTTCGGCATTCTTTAATTGCAGCCCGTTGCGGCAGCTTCACGTGCATGCTCGCGCGAGCAAATGCCGCTGGCACGGTGCGAACCATAGACGGAAACGCGCGCAGTAATAAATTTTGGTAATCGGACTTCGTGCGTAGCTTCCACAGCGTTGCACCTGAGGAATAAATTTCAGTATAGGCTTGCCTAGTGACATTCGACGTACGGTTGCAGTTATCATGTTTACCACACGGCGGTGCTAAAACTGCCTAATATCTTTATGTCAACACTAGCATGGAGCGCGCATACCGATTCTTGATCGAGCCACAATCGCAAAGTCGTCGAACCATATTCTGAATATTGCACATATAATCCCCCTGACCATCTCGATCTGGATGTGTATGATAAGCAACTTCCATGACTGTACCTCGCAGCACTGCATGTGCGCGCTTTGAAACGCGGCACTTATGTTCGCGATCGTGTATCAACGCTCAGAAAACCACGGGACTTCAGACAAGCAGCGGCAAGGTGCTTGACATCGCGGAATTGTACCCGTGTTTACAATCTAATGAGAAGTTAGTGCTTCGGCATTCTTCCAGCAGCAAGTTCCCAGTGACACTTTAGCGCATTTTTTCTCCCGTCATTGGAACGTGCAGCTACATGAAAAAAAATAATAATAAACCATACGTAACAGCTAAGATTTCCAGCGCGCGAGAAGGTGTACACATCGCTCTCGCTTTTGGCACACTCAACATGGTCGTTGCCGTCGTTGCCGCTATCGTTTTCCGTAACGGCTGTCGGTTCGAACATGTACGGCGAAAATACAAGCTGTCCGAGACAGCGAGAACGTTCCATAATGCTTACAACTCAGCTATGCAGCCGGAACAGAACAGCGTGCTACGCTCTCAGACGGCGGCATGCGGCGGCGCCGACCGGCGACTGCCGCCACTGACGTCACAGCGGCTCCGACCAATCACGGGCAACAGCGGCGTCCGCGCGATACCCTGAGGCGCTGGTGCGCGTTTTCATGAAAAAACAGCCGCTTGCGCTTGTTTCCGCCCTTTTTGAACGAGATATTCGTGTTCAGGGGACTCAAAACTGTAGAATGCCGCAGAGAACTCATTTTTTTCGAAAAGTGTTTCAGCTTCCCTTTAAGAACGGCCAGCTGCAGTGCAAGTTTGCCAGCCATTTACGCCAGCGGTGGCAACCTCATCTTGGAACGCCGCCGCCAACCTCTAGCCACGGCGTGACTAAGTCGACTTTGTGTCGGGAACAATACGCGCGCCCTCCACTCTCCGTCGCTTCAGCTAGGATGCGTTTGACGAAGCAGGCTTTGTGCAGACACCGCCACCGTTACGCTCAAGCCTCGTCGCCGTTGTGACTGAATAAGTTCGGCGGGCCAACTATTGTTACCGAACTCCCAAACGCGGACCTGATCTGCTACGGGTGGAGGAGTGGCCGCGGGAACGTCGTCGTAGGCTCCTTCCCACGCGCCTACCAAGACGCAAGACAATGTGCTACCCGGTCGGCTCCGAGTTCTACGAAGCCCCTCTGACGTCAGCTCCGGACCATGCACCTGTGTGTGTGTGTGTTTTCTGTCCCCTTGGAATCAAGGGGAGACCGAGTGCTTATAAGCCGCTGTTGTGCGGATGCTCGACACTTTTCTTAAGCAGTCATGTTGGACTGAGACACTCTCTCAAGCAGTCGTGTTAGGCTGACGTACTTTCTCTCGCAGTCATGCTAGACTGATGAACTGAATGTAAATATTGTAAATAAATCCGTATTCCTCGTTCTCGATGAGAAGCAGTCCTTCCCTTCATCAACGTCCTCAGCATGGATAAGTTGGACGACGGCATGGGCCAGCTACCTTCTAATTCATGCCTGACTCCAATCTTGACAACGGATCACGAGCGATATGGGATTGAGCCCCCAATCCCGACAACGCCCGACTTGTTGATGGAGCAGGGGCGCAGCTGTAGATAAGTGACAGTCTGCATGAAAACAGACACTACGTGTCTGCGCAAATGTGCGCCGCATTCGAAAAGAAATCAGAGAAATTTTCCGCCGTCCATAACAGAGCTTAAAAGTATGAGTGCTGCGGTATATTTTTCGTTCATTATCAAAATTACTCGATGCCATTTTTCATGTGTACTTCACATTAAAAAATCTGGAATCGCAACTGAGAACGTGGCATTAAAACCCACTTTTTTGTTATTGGCCATGCATGACCAAAAATGCGCATTATAATTTTTAACTCGACTGGATGTCCTCCTCATTACCTTGCTTAAAATTAGAGAGCTATGTGCGCGTTTGTGATAATTATTTCAGCATATGCATGCGAGCGCGTGAGTAACTGAAAATAAAAGAAGGACAGTGTTGCGAAATCTTTCTCCCAATTTTCATAGACGTTCCATCGTCGTAGTCGTCATCGTCATCATCATCATCATCAGCAGCAGCAGAAGCAGCAGCCCCGCTACGCCCACTGCAGGGCAAAGGCCTCTCCCACACTTCTCCAACTATCCCGGTCATGTACTAATTGTGGTCATGTTGTCCCTGCAAACTTCTTAATCTGATCCGCCCACCTAACTTTCTGCCGCCCCCTGCTGCGCTTCCCTTCCCTTGGAATCCAGTCCGTAACCCTTAATGACCATCGGTTAACTTCCCTCCTTATTACATGTCCTGCCCATGCCCATTTCTTTTTCTTGATTTCAACTAAAATGTAATTAACTCGCGTTTGTTCCCTCAATCAATCTGCTCTTTCCTTATCCCCTTAACGTTACACCTATAATTATTCTTTCCATAGCTCGTTGCGTCGTCCTCAATTTAAGTAGAACCCCTTTCGTAAGCCTCCAGGTTTCTGACCCGTACGTGAGTACTGGTAAGACACAGCTGTTATACACTTTTCTCTTGAGG
This sequence comes from Dermacentor albipictus, assembly GCF_038994185.2. Classification (NCBI taxonomy): domain Eukaryota; kingdom Metazoa; phylum Arthropoda; class Arachnida; order Ixodida; family Ixodidae; genus Dermacentor; species Dermacentor albipictus. Next base: position 73,820,913 of record NC_091821.1, on the reverse strand, counting down.
GGTAATGGCAACCTGCTGTTCATGATCTGAGGATGCTTGTCAAACGCACCCCAGCTTATTCTTATTCTTCTGATTATTTCAGACTCATGATCCGGATCCGTGGTCACTACCTGCTCTAAGTAGATGTATTCCCTTACCACTTCCAGTGACTCGCTACCTATCGTAAACTGCTATTCTCTTCGCGAGACTGTTAAACATTAGTTCAGTTTTCTGCAGGTTAATTTTTAGACCCACCCTTGTGCTTTGCCTCTCCAGGTCAGTGAGCATGCATTGCAATTGGTCCTCTGAGTTACTAAGCAAGGCAATATCATCAGCGAATCGCAAGTTACTAAGCAATTCTCCATTAACTCCTATCCCCAGTTCTTGCCAATCCAGGTCTCTGAATACAAACACGCTGTGAATAGCATTGGAGAGATTGTATCTCCCTGCCTGACACCTTTCTTTATTGGGATTTTGTTGCTTTCTTTATGGAGGACTACGGCGGATATCTTTCAGTATTTTTACATACGGCTCGTCTACACCCTGATTCCGTAATGTCTGCATGACTGCAGAGGTTTCGACTGAATCAAACGCTTTCTCGTAATCAATGAACGCTATAGTAAGGGTTGGTTATATTCCGCACATTTCTATATCACCTGATTGATAGTGTGAATATGGTCTATTGTTGAGTAGCCTTTACGAAATCCTGCCTGGTCCTTTGGTTGACAGAAGTCTAAGGTGTTCCTGATTCTTTTTGAGATTACCTTAGTAAATACTTTGTAGGCAACGGACAGTAAGCTGATCGGTCTTTAATTTTTCAAGTCTTTGGCGTCCCAACTTTGTTAAATTAAGATTATGTTGGCGTTCTTCCAAGACTCCGGTACGCTCGAGGTCATGAGACATTGCGTATACAGGGTGGCCAGTTTCTCTAGAACAATCTGCCCACCATCCTTCAACAAATCTGCTGTTACCTGATCCTCCCCAGCTGCCTTCCCCCTTTGCATATCTCCCAAGGCTTTCTTTACTTCTTCCGGCGTTACCTGTGGGATTTCGAATTCCTCTAGACTATTCTCTCTTCCATTATCGTCGTGGGTGCCACTGGTACTGTATAAATCTCTATAGAACTCCTCAGCCACTTGAACTATCTTATCCATATTAGTAAAGATATTGCCGGCTTTGTCTCTTAACGTATACATCTGATTCTTGCCTATTCCTAGTTTCTTCTTCACTGCTTTTAGTCTTCCTCCGTTCTTGAGGGCATGCTCAATTCTATCCATATTATACTTCGTTATATCAGCTATCTTACGCTTGTTGATTAACTTGGAAAGTTCTGCCAGTTCTCTTCTAGCTGTAGGGTTAGAGGCTTTCAAACATTTGCGTTTCTTAATCAGATCTTTCATCTCCTGCGATAGCTTACCGGTATCATGTCTAACAAAGTTACCACCGCATTCTATTGCGCACTCCTTAATGACGGCCATAAGATTGTCATTTGTTGCTTCAATACTAAGGTCCTCTTCTTGAGTTAAAGCCGAATACCTGTTCTGTAGCTTGATTCTGAATTCCTCTATTTTCCCTCTTACCGCTAACTCATTGATCGGCTTCTTATGTAGCAGTTTCTTCCGTTCCCTCCTCAAGTCTAGGCTAATTCGAGTTCTTACCATCCTATGGTCACTGCAGCGCACTTTGCCGAGCACGTCCACATCTTGTATGATGCCAGGGTTAGCGCAGAGTATAAAGACTATTTCATTTCTAGTCTCTCCATTCGGGCTCCTCCACGTCCACTTCCGATTATCTCGTTTGCGGAAGAGGGTATTGTTTATGCGCAAATGATTCCGTTCTGCAAATTCTACTAATAACTCTCCCCTGCTATTCCTATAATCTATGCCATATATTCCCCCACTGACTTGTCTCCAGCCTGCTTATTGCTTACCCTGGCATTGAAGTCGCCCATCAGTTCCATATACAGGGTGTTTCACTTGAGCGTAACTTGAGCTAAACTTTCAAAATATGCACATGTCACGTAGCTGGACAGAACCAAGGTAATGTTGTTTGCCGTCGTTTGGAGATACTCAACTTATTTTTCATTTCACCTAACTAAATAATTAGTCCTAAATAATTAATCAAGCTTAAATACTATAATTAGATGAAAAGTGTCAATGAGAAAAATGTAGAGCGACATGAAAAAACTCTCGATACAGCTGTCTGTTGCTCAATACGCACTACATAAAAGTTTTTCCGAGCGTGAAAGAAGCCCGCAAATGCACGCAAAATTGCTGCGCGACTGGCCGCTCGAGGCACTTTACGTGTATTCGCGGGCTTCTTTCACGCTAGGAAAAACACATTTATGTAGCACGTATTGAGCAACAGAAAGCTGTAGCGGGAGTTTTTCATGATGCCCTACAATTTTTCATTGGCATTTTTAATCTAATTATATTATTTGAGAAGTTGTATGATTAATTAATTAAGGCTATTTATATAATTAGGCGGAATGCAAAACCTAATATTAGTATCTCCAAGCGACGGCAAACAACAGTACCTTGGTTTTGTCCAGCTACGTGGCATTCGCATATTTTTTAAAGTTTGGCTCAAGTTAAGTGAAACACCCTGAACATATGAAAATAAAAATAAAAGACATTATATTAAACCGTACAAATTGCCGTAAATGCTGGCAAAGTGAAGGACCAGAAACAATAAGTACAAATTGGTGAGCGATGAAAAAGGCATCCGCGAAAACGGATCATATTAGTAGATTATTATCAGTAGTAGATTATTTTTCTATAATACCAAAGACGCTACTCATGCCGCAAGATGAGGCATGGTATACATAGCCGGGAAAGAGGCAGAATCTCAAGACTGGTGGCGACGCTGTTGTGAAACTCCTTCTCCAGCTAGCCGTCACAGATTTTCACAGCGTCTGCTGAGTTCTTTTTCCTTTTTTTTTTTACTGGCAATCATATGGACTGGCAAACATATAGGAGCCAACTGCTGAATTTAGCAAGTTTTACGAAATTTTACTGAGTCACAATGGGCCAAATACGAAAAGATACATTGAAATATGTGACGCCACAGTGACGTAAAGACGCCGGGGTTTCGGCACATTCACAAAATAAACCCTTGAGCTTACTTTTTTCTTTTAATAGTCAATATACCACCCCGAAATTAGCAACCGTATGGTTTTAAAAGAACATTTTATCAGCTTAAACTCATTTAGTGCTTCTCGATTGCTTCCTTTTAAAGAAGCCTGGCATCATTGTTGCTGAAACACTTTAATATATGTGGTATGTATATGGTAAACAGGGGCACTAAAGGAAACGCTTACTCGCATGGCAGACCGCAGCGACTCTCGCAGCTCGTGTACGCTCCACTTGCGTTCAGTGCATGGAAACAAGCGCCTGCAATGCGAAAGAAGAGGATAAACAAATTAACCGTCTCTGTCGGTGCGCACGGGCAAAATGATTACGGTTCAGCGCTTGCTTCAAACTTCAAGATCAGCGCCCGCGCGGAAATAATTCCAGTCCCGTGTACGCAGGTTCTCTCCGAGCTGCATGCAAACGGTTATCGTTGTCTACGTATTGAATTACGAAACAAAAATGCTCCAATCTGTCCCGCACACAAAGACCTCTTAATTCTCGCCCAGCATACATTTATTTCTTATCGTGAGAGACGGGTGTTCGACTGCAGTTCGGAACGGGCGGCAGCGTCGTTGACTCTCGTGAGAACCGCGTTGCAGACACAAAGGTGATCGTGCAACAAATAGCTGGACATGGAAGGGCGCCTTGCTTTGTTAACGTTTATTATTTCAGCACCATCAGTGAAAGACAAAAAGTGCTTCCTCGATGGGGCACTTCCTGTTGTCTTTTGCGGTGACAAAACTTCTTTTTTTTTTTATGACACCGCAACTCACGATAATGAGCACTGATCATGGTGATCGACATCGTGTGGTGTTTGGAAATGAATATGTCGAGCGAAGCTTTTCTCTCTCTCTCTCTCTCTCTCTTTTTTTTTTTTTTAAGCAGCACTTCTAACTGTGTATCGCCGTAGTCCGAGGGCAACAGAAAAAAAAAAAGAACATGTAGCGCCGAACTAACACTAGAAATTTATTTTCTGGGAGCAGGTGTAAATGCGCTTGACAGACGGAATACTGGAAACACAAGAACAACTAAGAGATAGCACGGTTAATTGAAAATAAAGATAAATTAAGAAAGCGCCAGGGAGCACGTGTCAATTACTCTACGAAAGGAATTCGCATGCCTTCCTCGATATAACAATAAAGCCGGAATGCTGACACACTTGTTACTACGTTTCGATATTTGTAGCACCTCAGTAATTTCTCTCGTAAGCTTGTATATTCGCTAGGCGAATACAAACGCATGATGGATAAAACAGGCCGACAGCCACAATCGCGACAGAGCGCGCCCAGATGCTTGACCCTTTAGAACTGTGCTCTGCAACGTCTCCATTGGTGGCTTTTGCGTTTATACCAAAAAATTAAATGCTGGCTAAATAATAATTGGTAATTATGACTTCAGCTCACGCATAGTAAAACATACTTTGAGTTGCTGAAGAGGAAATCAAGAATATTGAGTTGGTTGCATTCGTGTAGCGCTAACCTGTTTCTTTAAAGCCTGGCACAAGTTACCTTGGGTTAAAAACAGTGCAAAATAAACACGGACAAGGCAGGAACACAGGACGAGCGCTCCCTTGCTCCTCCTTTTTTATGGGTTTATTTTGAGCTGTTTTTAACTTGTGAATTTGTACCAACTAGCTCGCATTCATACCCTTCCAAGCTACGTACCTGACACACCCTGTAATAAACAAGAAGGGGAACCGAGGGGCCCGATTCCTGTGTAGCTTGTGATCGAATCGCACCTGTCCAACCTCTGAACGAACGGTCACCGTTGACCGGAAGGGCAGATGCGCACGCACTGGATATGCGATGCCTACAACTGTAGGAATTCGCACATATCGTCGGCAAAGTCGCCGAAGAACCAACAGGGTTGACTGACGTTTCGCTGGCCACCAGGCACCTGAGACGGGATGACAAGTATACAGTGGTAACCATGAGGTATGCGAATTTCAAGTTGCAAAAGTAGTCGACAGCCGGCTATAGTTCTGTAGTGGTCCCGTCTTTCGTTCAGCGGTTACCCAACTTTTGCGGTTAACGGTCTCTTGTCGGCAATGGCACGAACCTGACTCCTGAATGTGGCAGTTGGTCCATCCCACAGCGCCTGCAAACTCGTGCTGGGGCCGCACGCAGCCGCACCGCTCATGCTCCAGCTCCATGCTGCAGTGTTGCATACATGACTGCCCGCCAGAACACAGGGTCCGTCATGCGCCAGGAAGAAACCATGCAATCAATGTCTGATCGAACAGCTGCGCTATATTGGCATATTACGTACGAGTGCAACAAGTACGGGGTGTCCGAATAGTAGCTTTGCAGTGAGAAAATCAACAAAAATTCACGCAGAAACTTCTCTGGGAGTATAGCCTACGTATGCGTAAGCATTGTGCCACTTGCTCATCTCCACGCAGCCCGGTGTGATTATTAATGCTATGAAACTTGATCCGATCATTATAAGCCCTTATCGCTCTTTAGCACCTTATCCATCCGCGTCAAACCATTTATCAACCGTAATGAGACCCATATAACCCCTCTTCACTCCTTATCATCCTTATCAATTCATTGACTGCTTATCCGTGCGTGTTGCGCGACGGGAAGCGACCCAACCCCACCAACACTTATGGCGCCACCTTCAGGCCCATACCTATCTTACTCCCGCACGTCTTGCCCTCTTCCACCCCGGGACGCACTCGCCGGCTTGCCGCTTATGTGACGGCTCCCGCGCCGATTACGATCACGTCCTATTCTCCTGCGCGGCACAATTGCCCCCTGCCTCTTGGCGCCTAAGCAATCCGCAGCAGTGGGAGGCTGCTTTGTCCACGAGCCGGATATCCAACTCCGGCTGGTGAAATGGGCGGAGGACGTCGCGACTAGGCATGGCCTGGGCGCCACAACCGGCAGCCTGAAAGCCGCCCACAACGCTGCTTTTTAATTTTTTAATTTGTTTTTACTTGTGGCCTTCTCATCAATAAAAGTTTTTCACCACCACCACGGGAAGCGAATGAGCTTTCAGAGATCGCTGGCATTTCGGTCGGTGAAGGAACGCCCCAACGGAAGGCTTATCCCGCGACCACCGAAATGTAAATAATAAATGTTTAAAAAAATACACCGGGGATGTGGCGTGCTTGGTATAAAATTTTCTCAAAATCGAAATTTTCCTGATGTCTACAATTCTCCAACTCGTCTCTATATGTGGTCCTGCAGATGGCTTTTATTCCACCATCACAAAATTTTTCAACAGAGCCTTCATAGAAACTGTTCTCCTTCACTCTTAAAAAAGTTTGAACCTTTTGAGACTTATCTTAATTGTCACACATTATAATCGTCATCTGCCTTGCTTGCGTTTCCTTTATTGAAAGCTCTGCGCTCGCTACTTTCCTGTCGAGAATACTACATATGTAACGCTGAGTACGCACATGCCGTTCGTGACCTGAAAATACCGGGCGCGCAGCGTTAAAGGCGCGCGCAAGTTAGATGACGATGATCGTTGTGGGACAAGATAAGCCCCAAAGGGTGCAAACTTTTTTAAGAGTGTTCAGGGTGTCTACCAAGCTGACATTTCCAAATTCCCTGAGTTTTCCAGGTTTTCCCTGAGCACTTTTGCTAAATTCCCTGAATGAGCCAGAACTTTGTTTTATGTCAAGACAGGCTGACACCATGTTGCCCGATACTGTCACTCTCTAGTAAGCATGTTGAAACAAAAAAATGACTTAATCCAGTTTGAATAGTAAGGATTAATATCTATTTTATTTAAAAAGAAAACAGAAGGAAGGTGTTAGTAAAATGCACAGTGAAAAAATGATAAAACCCATTGCAAATTGGGTCGAACATTTACAAATACAAATGTAAGGAGATGCATACATAAGTAAATATTTTTTTAATATGAGCTATTTCTATCAACTGATAGCAAGCTCATCGGTATGAGGCCTGAACTTTGTCACAACTAAGATTCTCTCTCAGCAGCTGGGAAGTCAATCTCAACTGTCCTGGCAATGACATACTCTCAGCCCCAACAAAACATCTCAGTGTAGGGTTTCACTGCTTTAAATAGCTTATTTTGGTTTGAATGAGGGACACCTGCATCTCGGCATCAGCCAACGCTTTGTTTTTTGAGCTCAAGCTCCTTCAAAGAGGTGGCGGCACGCTTAATTTCCCGTTAATTCCTCAGGACGTCGGTCCTTCCTGTTCTCATCCTCCTTCTGCCACACGTTCACCCTATGGATCATTTGAAGCATCCTCTTGGTCAGTTGTACAGTCAACGTCCGAAATTTCGGACTCCCTAGGGGCCGCAAAAACATCTGAAAAATCGGGCAGTCCAAAAAAAAATGAATGCATGTCTCTAACTGCCTATAAGGGCTAAAATTGGCACAGGCAGGTCCGCAAAAGTTCTTAAGGCCTGCCAGTACACTTATTAGGCATATCAGTGCTCGTGCCTTGACAGGAGATGGGGGTGCACGCGCGTATGTTTAAGGAATACATACTGTGTCCCGTGACAATTGCCCCTTCCCACGCTTGTTAAGCTTCACCGCATAACACTGCTGTAATGAGGCCAAGCTAACTTTCGGAGACTGGCATTACGAAACGCGCTGTGTGTGCTCTGAGAGCTTCGAAGCCAATGGCGAAGATTACAAACGTGGTGTTGGTGCCATTGCTGACAGCGGCGAATTCTTTCAATGAAAAACACGGCACCACACGGCAAGAAGCTTAACAGCGAACGTAGAAGCAGCTTGGCCTAACGTTGCCGTGGTGGTAGCTGCGGCTGCCGGCGGATCTGCGTGCGATAGTGCCAGTTCGAGGCGGCGAGATAATCAAAATGGCGGCGGTGGCGGCTTTGATTAATTCCATTTCAGACCTGCAGTCAGGGCAATATACATTGTCTATAAGGAGTACGTGGTGGTGCCGCAAAGCTGTGCAAATTATCGGGCATGTCCGAAAAAGCGTCTGGAAAATCGGTCGTTAACTACTCTGGCAACACATCGTGCCGATGACACGGCGTCAATGACGATTCATTGCGATTCCTCTGTTACTGCAGCGAGCATTAACACGACTTTCGTTCCCTTTCAATAAAGTTACAGCTAATTTTCCCTGACAGAAGCACAAATTCCCTGAGTTTTCCCTGAGTTTTTCCAGACTGTTCAAATTCCCTGAGAATTCCCGGTTTTCCCGGTTTTCCCGGTTGGTAGACACCCTGAGTGTTTGACATTTGTAACACCGGTACAACACATTCATATGGTTCAGATATATTCACCTTCCGCAAGCGCAGGTATTTAGCCCTCATTAGCACTCATTGGCCCTCATGAGCCGTCATTCTCTCACCGGCTCTCATCGGGAGCGGACGCGGGACTCCGTGCAAAGTGCTTTTTCTGCCGGCGACGGCCGGGGTAGGAAAGCGCCGAGTATCGCTTCATCCTGCCGCAGCTCCCTTCAAACGACGGTACGAAGAACTGTGTGTTTTTACACTGCGATGTTGCCGCCGACGGTACAGCATCCATTATTTTCGAGCGCGCCTGGAGAAGCTCGCTGTGCTCAAACAAGTGGAATTGGCCCGTATCAGAATGGCCACGTCTGACTGGAGAAACTCCGCAGCGCTCATGCCAAGGAATGGTCCGAGCAGGAGGTGTGGAAGTGAAAGGATACTATTGCGCGGTGATAGATCCCGTGAGGCGTGATATCACCGCAAAGGTTCACGGGATTCCGTGCTATGAGACCAACGAGAATCTACGCAAGACTTTGAGTGAGTTTGGCGAGGCTGTTGACATCCGCACCGAAGAGTGGGGTGCTGCGGCCTTAGAGCTGGTGGAATCAACTGCCCGTGTCATGCGGTTTGTGCTTCGGGAAGGCGTGAGCCTTGAATCGCTGGCGCGTGTTTTCAAGTTTAGTGATGGAGCTGCGTTCCTGGTTGTACCAGGTCGAGCTCCAACATGTCTTTGCTGCAAGCTTAAGGGACACATGCGTTGCGACTATCGAATGCCGCAGTGCAACAAGTGCCGCGCGTTTGAGCACGAGCGGGCTGATTGTGTCGCAATGTAGGCAAGAGATGAAGGTTGCAGGAACGACGCGGATACCATCCACCTTATGGACGAAGAAGAGGCAGAGAAGATAATGAAATCATCGCTTGGGGGAAATGTGACCATCGCTGTACTCCCGCCAAGCCGACAGAGGTGAGGCGTCCCAAAATGGCAGACAGCGATGCTACTGGTGTCCCCACGGCCACCACACAGGAAGAGAAAAAATAGGAGGATCATGAAGAAGACCTCAGCAAGGTTCCAGCCGCAGCTGACGTGTCAAACGACGTGATGGATGCCGAGGAGGCGTCGTTAAAGGGCCCTCACCAGGCCGCATATTTTGGTTATACACTTAAAATTGATGCCCTCTAGGGAGCGTTCTAAAGCAATAATTTTTGAAATTGGCTCATTAATAGCCGAGACAGAAATATCTGAAGTGGCGCGAACCCATGATTTCAAACTGGTGTCATGTGGACCCGCCCAGCCACTCGTTACGAACTCGTAAGTGGTCCCCGCTGGACCACTCGTTTCATACTCTCGTCTGCTCGCGTCAGCTCTCGCTCGCGCTTATTTGATTTGCTTGGTTTGGTCTCCTTCGCACTTGTTTCGATTCTCATTGTTTGCGATTCTTTTTTAATCTGGGGCCATATAACGTAAAACTATTCCAATATATTTTTATTCCAATCTCCTGACGTTAAATTTGCGTAACCGCCGACACAAGCATCGGCCGGTCACCCGCAGGGTTGTCTGAACAGACCAATCAATGTCACTTTTGTTTGCTTGAAAAACGAATAACATCGCCTACACTGAGCGGCTTGTTTGTCTAATTGGCTCACAAGAGGCGAGGAGCACGTTCAAGTGGAGAGGGATTTGATAGGGCCGAGCCACTGCACTGAAAATCGATAACCGGATGAAGAGGGTGGTGCCGGCGTCTGCGATTGGTCTGCTTCCCCTTAATTAGCTTGCGGTGGCTCGTCGACAATCCCGGCGGCATGAAACGGAAGCTTAAGAATGACGCTAAAACGGATCCTCAGCAAAGAAGAAGTTGACAGAACGAGGTCGTAAACGTGCCGAAAGTGCTCGAAAACGTTACATGGCCGCGCAGAATGTTTTATTACACGAAAATAAATCCGTGCTCTCCGACAGGTGCGAGTAGCCAGTGCCGGAGCGAACATCAGCAGCCATCATTTATTCTTTTCGGAACGGGGCAGCCTGCGACTATTCAGAAGAAAATTCAGTTTTGTTCGGCTTATTAAAGTATCTTTATCGCGTACACGTCACTTTGACGCGGTGAGTTTTTGCGGTTTTGTGACGTCGCGTGAGATGTAGGTGAAGTGGGCGCAGCCCGAAAACTTTTGACCAATAGCCAAGGGCTAATGGCGAAGAGGCGTCGAATCAGAAATAACTATTTTTCTTTTGTTCGGTTAAATCATGCATAATCTGTGTGTAGACGTTATATCAGATTGGGAGCTATCGCGGTTTTCGTGACGTCGCGTGACAGACAGGTGAAATGAGGGCGGTCCAAAAATGTTTTTGACCAATAGCGGAGGGCTGATTTCAGAATTGGAATAGAAAAATTTGCAATAGTTTTACGTTATAGCGTCCCTGATTGTATGCTCGACGCGAATTGTGCAGTACTTTCTGGAAGCTACGCGACACCAGTGATTACACTGGAACCATCGATGAGTCATGTTTAAAAGCCGATGCGCTTAACCCACAGATCAGATTTTCGACGATTGCCGACTCTTCTACAGGTCTCTCTCAATTTTTTTGCCTCAATATATCGCGAAATGACAACACATATAGAGCTGCGCTCAAATGTCGCATTACAGGGAGCGTCGTAATCGTCGGTGATTTTTTTTCTCTCGCGTTTTTGTTGAGTGGCGCACTTTCTTTGACGGTCTCGTGTGCGAGCTGTTGCGTTTGTCTCGTTTCGCACAGCGGACGATATTGCGCGCTCTGCACAAGAACATCTGATCAGTGCCGCAATCACGAGCAATGAGGCAGGCGTGAGATGATGAAAGAGCATGATCGCGGCGCTGGAACACGGTAGAAAATGAGATAGTTTCGTTCTCTGCGCACGCGACTTCAAGACGTGGGAACAAGCAGACGAAACGGAAGTACACCTCTCTTGCTACGTTACGAAGTAAAACAGAAACATGCGGCCATTCGGTTTGTATGTTTTATTATTTCTCTAAACTTTAATTCGCCTATTGAAACAACATATTAAACAAATAACTGATGTTGTCACATGTCATTATGAGCGACGTCACTGCACTGTCATGTACGTAGGCGCACTTGCGCGATATATGTCGACTCTCCAGCTGGGATCGAGGCGCCCGCGAGAAGCGCAAGCGATGTTCGGCTTGAAATTTAAGCTCTTTCTGCGGCGCATACGGATGTAATGCTTAGCAGACATCATTGTATGCACTGCGCTTGACAGCTCAAAATGGCCAGAGTGTTAAGAACGGCCAGCTGCAGTGCAAGTTTTGCCAACCAGTTGCGACTGTGGCGGCAACATTCCGGGAGCGTCGCCGCACACCTCTAGCCACGGCGTGACTAAGTCGACTGTGTGTGAACAACAATACGTGCGTCCTCGACTCTCCGTCGCTGGAGCCGAGTTTGACGAAGTCGCCATTGTAACTAAACGGGCTCGACGGACCAACTATTGTTATTGAGTCGCGGGAACGTCTACTGAGACCCCTTCCCACGCGCCGACCAAGACGCCAGACAATGGGCGGCCGGCGGGCGCGCTGCAGTTCGGGGAATAAATGCCCCTTCGGTGCCGGGTCGTCTCCCCTACGGTGCCTGGTCAACTCGCCTACGGTGCTTGGACGGCCGTTTCCGACACCTGGGTATCGGGGGATGACCGAGTGTTTAAAAACCGCTGTTGTGCGGCTGCCCAGGACACTCTCTCTCAAGCAGTCATGTTAGACTGATGTACTTTCTCAAACAGTCATGTTAGACTGATATAAATACTGTAAATAAACAAATATTCCTCGTTCTCGATGAGAAGCTGTCCTTCCCTTCATCAACGTCCTCAGCGTGGATAAGTTGGACGACGGCATGGGCCAGCTATCTTCTAATTCATGCCCGACTCCAATCTTGACAACGGATCACGAGCGATGGGATTGAACCCCCAATCATAACAGGACCCAGTGAGGGGCCCTTTAACATGCGCGGCCGCGGCAGGAAGAAAAGCCAGAACCAACTGAAACGGTTGATGCTGGAAAACGACTTGGGCATTGTAGCCGTGCAGGAGACGAAAGTGGAATGTGAGAGCAAGACCGACAACAATATGATTAACCCTTCCCGCGAAAGGTACAGCGTTTGTGTTAGCGACGTGGTAGGCACTTCAGCAGGTTGCATTTTATTTTTGCAAAATTCGATTAGTGTAGTAGTTGATACTGTTGTTGGTTGTGCACGCGGGCGTTTTGTGGTGGCCGATTTTGTACTCGACGGAGGAACATGCATGTCAGGGTCGTATGTATTTACGCACCCACTGAGTGCAATGAACGCCTGCTTTTTTCCAAGAAATAGCTAAATATTTCGATACCAATAGCCATTGTATAGTTTTAGGATATTTCAATCGTGTCCTGCAGCCGGAAGATCGTTCCAAACGCAACGGTAACAATAAAACAATTGCGTTTCTGAAGGAGTGTGTCGGCAAGCATTTATTAAAAGATGCCGCGCAGTTCACTAATGGAGGCTTCTCAATGCACTATACGCGCACTTCCAAGGTAACAGCCATGCGAGCATATATAGGGCCTACCTCTCACTTGATCTCGAAGCACTCTGCGAAGATTACATAGCTGAAATGGTCTCATTTAGCGATCATGCCCTGGTTATATGTACAATATGGGACGAAAGCAAAGTAAGAACGTACAATTTCAATTGGAAACTCTGGAAGCTCAACGTTGACTTCCTATGTGATGAAAAGTTTGTACAGAATATAAAGACCGAGCTCCGTTTGGTTGCTGAAGGTGTGTCACGCAGCTCGGCTGAAAAATGGGAGGCGTTTAAGGTTTTTATAAAAATGGCAGCAATTCAACGCTCGGGCGAAATTCGCTACGAGGGGCGCAGGGAGGAATAGCGCGGCTCAGAAGTTTGCTCCAAAATATATTTGAGGACGAAACACAAGCACCGGGTTCCCTAACAGCAGAATTAATAACACAAAAGGGAAAATCGGGGCCATTGACATTCAAAAATATGAAGGGGATTCGGTACGCGCTCGCACTTGGAAAATTATACGAGGTGAGATCCCAAGTCGGTGTGCGTTCGCGGCAGAAAATAAGTATGTGCGAGGCAATGTTACGCAGATATTGCACGCAGGGCTTGGCAAAGATCATTTCCAATTGTATCATGATACGGTACAAGATATTCGGGCAACAAGTACTTGAGATACGCATACAAGATACTACCACTTTTATTGTATCCGATACGATACTTTCCATTTGTATGTTAAGAAAAATCGACATACTTGCAAATTTCTTATTATAGATCTATATAATGTAGCAGAAAACGCGTATACACGAAAACTGTTTGCTAGGAAATTTCTCAAGTCCGACCAACCTTGTTTGCTTTGGAAAGCGTTCGTCTTTCTTGCTCAAAGTATAATATTTTCATTCCGAAACAATTTATTGGGGTTGCTTTAGCTGCTTAACATGAAAGCTCTTTAAACGCTGCGCTGTACAGCGGTTTTTGCTTGTCGTGTTTGTAATTGATTTGAGTCGCTGCTCTGCTTGCCGACCAGCTAGCGGGTCGCCATCTAATAACAAGAACGTCAATAAGAAGCCTCTGCACGATGACGCAAATACCGTTTTACTTTGTCCCTAAATGTGTTACCATTTACGCAATATACGTTTACGCGCAGACAATCGCCTGCCCTCGCAGGGGGGCTCTGGCGGAAAGATAAAAGAATGCCGCTGCCTTTAGTTTTGTTCAGGTGGCTTAGTGGCAGCAGTATCAGCTCGAGAAGCTGAGTTCAGCCAATGTTTATAGTTTCGCTCGGTGATGATGCGACAGCCAGTATCTTGTACCTTAAGACACACGACACATTCTTTCACGTATCGGCAATGCAGATGCTGATACACGTCTTGCCAGATGTATCATGATACAGATACGGGATACCCAAAGAGAATCTAAGATAGTATCTAAGATACATGCATCTTCGATACTGCTCAGCACTGAAATTTGCATGAGGGCAATGTCTGCACAGATGATGCCGTGATGAGAAGTGCTTTCGTTTATTATTACTCGGGACTGTTCAAGCGACGGAGCAGATAAAGATGCAGGTTTTGACATGAAATTTTTTGACGTCCTCCCCACGCTGGATAGCGAAGTACGCGAAGCATTATCGCAAGACATCACCGTAGGTGAAAGAGAAAGCACTACTAATTACCTAAATTCTGAAAAGTCGCCAGGGCCGTATGGGCTAATGGTGGCACTATATAAAGCATTTAAACATAATTTTGCTATCATACGCCAAGAAGTAATCACTGAACCTTTTGCCAGGGGTTCGCTACCCCCATCCTTTTCGCGGGCGCACACCGTTTTTATCCCGTTGGGGAAGGACTTATGTTAAGTAAGAACTGTAAAGGACTACAAGGCAATAACACTAACCAAGGTCGACTACAAAATTATCATGAAAGTTCTTGCTGCCAGGTTGCAGTCTACTATATCGGACATCGCGCAAACGCATCAAATGTGCGGCATTAAGGGTAGGACCATTTTCACTAACATCCATATCACATGTATATAGTAATCTGGAATGGGACCTGTCGTGGTCGCCTAGTGGCTGTGGTGTTGGGCTCCTAAGTGCGAGGACGCGGGTTCGAATTCCGGCCACTGAGGCCGCATTTCGATGGGGGCGAAATGCGAAAACACCCGTTTACTTATATTTAGGTGCACGTTAAAGATACCCAGGTGGTCCAAATTTCCGGAGTCCCCCACTACGGCGTGCCTCAGAAAGTGGTTTGGTCACGTAAAAGTCCATAATTTAATTTTTTTTTGCCATCGAGCATTGTATACATCACTAAAAATGATGCTTTTTTCCACGCATTGAAATAATTTGTTCATATATTTATTCAAGTCTGTAACCTCCCTGCTGTAATGTCCTACGGGGCAATGCAGGAAACTAAATAACTAATAAATAAATAAATAATATTCAAATAGTTGTGCCTTTAGTGTATCTGTATTTAAGTATGTTCGAAAAAAAATTAAATTATATTATGTGGGTTTTACGTGCCTAAACCACTTTCTGATTACGAGGCACGCCGTAGAGGAGGACTCCGGAAATTTCGACCACCTGGGGTTCTTTAACGTGCACCTAAATCTAAGTAAACGGGTGTTTTCGCATTTCGCCACCATCGAAATGCGGCCGCCGTGGCCGGGATGTATGTTCGAAGCTTTGCACGAAAAGGAAAGAGATGCTCAAAGAAGCGCGTTGAAGGTTTGTCACGGAGTTTGAGATAGCGCCAATAAAAGAACACTGACAACCGCGCGCAATGCTTATACTATAGTTTACCCATGCTAGGTTTTATTCAGTTAAGGTCGCCTTCTTCAAATGATATTGGAAGACTGGTCGACAATGTTCTTTCTGTAAGGGACTGACTGACTGACTGACTGACTGACTGACTGACTGACTGACTGACTGACTGACTGACTGACTGACTGACTGACTGACTGACTGACTGACTGATTGATTGATTGATTGATTGATTGATTGATTGGATATAGATAAAAACAATACATAAAGGTGCCCTCACCAACCTTACTAGATAACTAATCTGGCGTTGCTACACATTTACGTTTTCCTTTTTTTCCTCCATCAATAAATTGTGAACGCAGAGTGTATATAAAAGTTCAGTAGCAAGATAGTCTTATTAAATCTTGTATTATATATCTGCATCATGTATTATTATGGATTATTAGAAAGGTTGTATTGTGTAATAACAATCTTGTATTATAAATCTTGTATTTAATTGTATCTTTTATGTGTTATCTTATATTTGCTGCTTCTTAATCACTTCTGCAGACATAGGTAACTATGTTTTGTTTAGTGTTATAATTAAGTTCTAGCACTCACCAATTGTGACCCGCTACTTGTAAGAGCCCGAAAAAGGCTGACAGTATCGATAAATAAAAACCAATAGAGTAATTGCAGGGGGGTATAGCTATGAGCTCTATATATGCGAATGCTTACATTGTGCTGTAAATCTATGCGTCTAAGCCATGTCTAAGCATGGAAATCTTAGGGAAGGTTTCGAATCCTCTACTCACATCGTAGTTCAGGTAGCCTTCAAAAGCAGGGTAGATGCCGCGGGCGATGTAGTCGGAACATTGAGACTTGTACGGTGATGGAAGACGTTCGACGCGCCGCTGTTCAAGATATTGGTGGCATGGAAGCGTCAGAAAAAGATATTAACGACTTTAGTTTGCAACGACTTTAGTTGGCTCTATTAAATATCTGGGTGTTATGATACAAAACTGAGCTGGCGCAATCACATTGACCATGTTAAAGCTAAGGCAGCGCACACTGTTGACATGGTAAGCAAGCTCGGCAGACACCACTCTGGGCTACTCAGGGACACTCTCATTATGATTTGTACGTTCGACCAATACTGGAATTCGGGTGCGTGCTATTCGTTGGTGGGCAGCATACAAGATTAATTCCCTCATTCTTATAGAGCGGGAGGCTTTTCGGAATTGCATTACCAAAATTTGTGGCAAATAATTTTTCATATCAAGAAGCACGACTGTTGAGTACTCTTGCCTGCAGATTCCGCATCCTCCCAGTAAAAACATATTTAGATATTTACGGGTCTTCATTAAGATGATCACAGTTTATATTTATTAGTGAAACAAATGCTCTTTTTTTAATGACCCATGGTCCCTTTTGTTAAACCTCAGGTTTTGTGTATGCAAGCTGAGTTAGAACCATTAGAAGTTAATGTGCGGGAAATCATTTGCCCAGATAAACCATTGCCTAACATAACTATTGAATTTGGTTATATATTACCACCTAATGCCAAACTTCTGCCCACTACATATGTAAAAACGGCATGTTACAAGATCAATAATGTAATATGCGCGACTAATGCACCAATGTGTGAAGACAAAGCGGGCGCGGGTGTATTAGCTGAGTCATTATCCTGGTCATGTACATTACATGCTCCGTATTTTATACCCATATTTCAGGCTGAACTATTGGCGATTATTAAATCTTCAAAAACTTTCTTTAAATTATTTGACAGCTGTTATAGTGACTTAATATATTTCGTCAGTACACGCATCACTTGCTTCATCTTTAGACACTACTGTACTGAATGCACTTATACCAATAATCTATCCAAACTTACGATGGCGCGATTGCTATCGGTACCAGGTCGTCGTGATAGAATTAAAAAAAAATGGCTGACACATTCGCGCGGACATCCTTTGGTGAACCAGTTATACAGTTGTGTCATTTATGCTGACTTCGGTTTATGTCACTGCGGCTAGGTTTAGAAAATTTTCTCTTTCAAGATTCTTCAAAACTGAAGATCCCAACACCGGAATTTAACCATTCGCTTTTCCCATAAGACCATCAATGGCGTCTCACACTTAAATTGGAATTCTCCCTTACACGATTACGCTACAGTATCCCACCATAAATTATTTATCTATACAGGCCCGGTCTGGCGCCGTCCCCTCATGTCATATGCCAGTCAGGAGCCTGAAAACATTGACCATTTTTACTGACTTGCCGTCTATTTGCAAATCACAGAAGAAATAATTAGGTATTCCTGTAAATAATTAAATATTCGCTCTTTCGGCGCCTCTTTATTGGGCTTTAGCCACAGGAACGCCTGCATGACAGTTTTCGAATAACTCAGTGACACAAGGAGGCTACTATGCTATTTCTTCGGAATCAATTATTGGGTAACTCACCAAATTGCCAATCGTGTATTCGAAATTATTCTAATACCACCAAATTTGCTGTTTATGTATGTTTATCATTCTTTCGTAAATTCAGTTTCTCTCAGTCAGTCTGTCTGTTTCCTAATTTAAATATTTAGGCGTTATCCTGCCTTATCCCCTCTCCCCCCTCCCCGCCCCCGCTTAATTTTTTTTTTTTTTTGCTTCAGCAGGCAGCACAATGTATAGTCTGGTTACATTTCAGTTATTGCATGAGAGTGCCGTCATGATTCATATGTACGTCAAGTCTGAGAGACCGCAGACTTTAAAAAATTATTTTTATTAACTATATATTGATGCACAGCTTTGATACTGCACTGCAGTGCATGTGATCTTGTAGTTCGAAATGCCATCTAGTCTCTAGTGCAAAGGATCATCACGTTTACAGGCTGCCTTTTCATTGATAATAACGATTATGAAGTTTGCATTAATTTTCTGTGTCTGTCGAATTATAAGACAGAAGAGTCAGTAATATCCGTGCAACTATATGACGCCTTTCTTTCTTCTTCATCTTTTTTTTTTAAGAACCATTTCGTCACGGGCAATGTATGAATTAAAGGAGCAGTATTTTCCAGCCTTCACAACTGAAAACATGGGCGCGGGAGGCGCTTACAAGCATTCGATAGCGCGACACTAGCGAGATTAAAAGTAATTGTAACTGGTTTGGCCGAGACGAAAGCACCCGGACTGTTAAAGCCGCAAGCAGAATAGGCTTGCTCCCAGCTGTGCTAGTGGCTCACGAAAGTGCTAGTATGCAGACAGATGAGAGGTGTACGAGCATAATACCTGACTCACGACGACGGTCAGGAGCTTCCCTGGCTGGAGTGACACGGCGGTCAGCTTGTGAGCGGGGCAGGTGCGCGCTTGGTGCACAACGGTGGCCAGAGATCCCGTGTCGAAAAACACCATGGTACGCCGTGGGTCCCACGAGGCGCCCAGCCGCAGCTCTATTCGTTTGATTGATTGATTGATTGATTGATTGATTGATTGATTGATTGATTGATTGATTGATTGATTGATTGATTGATTGATTGTGGAGCAAGTGATGGGTGAATAAAGCTGACGTACCCCATGTCCACGGCGAGGGGCACTTCAGAAAATGCGAGTCGTTCCAAGCATCCACTGTATAGCACTGCTGCGTCAAGGGCCGGAAATAAGTCCGCTTCATGCTGCGTGGACAGCAAAAGACAAGATAATGTCTCTGTTGACAGTGTATCCTGGTGCGTGTATCCCCCCGTACTCACAAAAATGAAGTAGGCACTGCGGCACGTGCCGAACAAGCGTGTACGGACAGCGGAGCAAGAATAGACAGCCGTAGGAACTGTGATTCCTGAATGCATACTTGATACATGCAGCGCGAATGCACAAGGGACAAGAAGCGCTCAACATCAACTTCTACGCCTACCCTTCTTGTTTACGTTGTGCATTTGTGCTGAATATACTTTTCCTTCTGAAACAACGCCCCAACTAGCTAACTCGGCTTTGTTATATGTGAGTCATGGAGTGATCAGTTGACAGGACGTAAAATGACCATAAGTACAAGCAGTACAGAGGAGCGATTCGTTGCAGGAGGAGGAAAGTATCGAAGAGAGTCAAAGACAGGGAGGTTATCCAATGCATACATAGACCGGCTGAGTATACCCTGTGCTAGGGTAAGGGGGGTAAAGAAAACTAAAAGTGGTAGGCACACGAACAACAACAAAAAAAAAGACAGAGAAAAAAAATATTGCATCAGTGCGATGTAGCGCGCGACACTTCTCAAAAGCTGTCACTCGGTCCACTGGTCCTCAACAAGCGCAACAACGCGTTCAACTCCTCTACTGAGGGCGGTCTCTACCAGTGTCCGAGGATTCTCGCTTCCGACAAAGAGCGCTTTTCTAGTCTTTCTAAAATGGTTGAGAGTTGTTTTCAAGGCGCACTGAAGCGAGGGCACTCACAAAGGAGATGCGCAATCGAACTTATTCATAATTTAAAGCTAGCTTTTTTGCGGGGCAGTCCACCCAGCTAATAGGGGCTTAGTAAATTTTTGCCAACAACGTGTACAAGCACAGTATTGCGTGTTTTAATTATGGCGTAGAAAATGGATACGTGGCTCTTGCAACGAAACCACGTGCAAGAGACAACTCCCAGCATGTGTAACTAGCACTTCGTCTTCATTTGAACCGTGATCAGGGCTACCATTAGTTGGACGAATGTGCAGTGCAGAGAAGGGCACTTGTGAAAAACGAAAAGGTTCTGTCGTCTCCTCGCGGCCACTGTTGCGGTGTGTAGATATGACTGTCGGTCATTCCAATGCGAAATGAATAAGCGCGGTTGTGCAGGCCACGTCAAGTCACAAGCGGCACATAAGCGTTTGTTCGGCTTGGGCGGAAGACGAAGCTGTAGATCGATGCGGATCCGAATTATAGAGGCGAGGGTTTGTAAATTCCGCCGTGTTCCTTTGTGCCATTGTAAGCTCGCGTGTTAGCGAGCGAAGACTTATAGATGAGTCGGTTCTCGACAGTGGGATTGCTATACAATGGATACCGTTATGGGGCGGCTTCATTCGCACGGTCACTACCATATATATGCCGCAACGGCCGGGTATCCACTAATACATATATTCTGTGCTGTGTCCTTTGTCGATTGCATGGTGATGAAGTAGTTTTAAGTCAGCGACTAATTGTTCATTAGGTTAGGGATAAAACTGTCAACTAAGACACTGGAGAGCTGCCTTCAGAGAAGGTGGACCATACCTGTGACAGTTCTTGAAATATGAACTCCAGACCTGCACGGAGGGCAACGAGTTCTGCAGCCATCGATGACGTCAAATGAGATATGTCTGGCATTTCATGGCGACGGATCTCGCGGGAGCGACCACTGCACCCGATGAGCTTGCAGGTAAAACAGAAGCATCCGTGCAGGTGTGCAGGCATCCACTGTGCTTCTCAAGCAGGTATAGTATATGGTTTGTTGCGAGGCTAAAGATGACAACACGGTTTTATTTTTGATACCAGGAATAAGAAGGGCTTGGAGGGGTTGCAGCCACCACAGCGGTAAAGATGGCCTTGCTGCAGGGTGAAGTTAGACTATATAGTTGCATGATGAGCAGCAATAATATTGCTGAATGCAAAATATGGCATAGCCGCAGAATGGGAGGTGAGCTGGTGTGATGGAAGCCGGGCAAAGTGTCTGATGTGTATCCTGAAAGCGTCGACGCGAACGTATGTTGTCCTTGGGTGATCATGAGCGATGACCAAAGTCGCCGGAAAAGATGTACACTTCGGAAGGCCTAGACATAAGGTCAGTGCTTGAGCAATTGTACTGACTCAAGGGTACGGATGCTCGTTTTACAGGTCCTACCAAGCAGAGGTAAGCTATAGCGTAGCATACCTATGAACAGTGCGGTGTCGAGTTGAAGCATCGCTTGTACAGATGCACCCCACGACTTTTCCGCGAGAAATCTTAGGACAAGGGTGATCATGGTGAGTTTATTTTTTAAATAGATGTGAGGGCTTCAGGAGAGGTCGATCGCTATCTATTATTACGCCCAGAAAGCGGTAGGCCTTGTCGTTATTGATTGCGTGCCCATTAATTCTAATGACGCATGGTCTCATTGCTTTGCGCGTGAAGGCAACCAGTAAGCACTTCTCCGAGTTTCTTTGCAAGACGTTCCAGCCTGCAGGCATATTCCTTCTCTCGTGCCGCTCACAAATCGAGCTGCCAGTGCAACAACCTGTCATTATTTAGTATGCTTTAATTGGCGGGGCCTTCAGAACACCGAAGCTATAGAACCTGGACTGCCCGTGCAAAAGGGGGGGGGGGGTAAAATCGCGAACACCGCCCCGGTGGCGTTTTTACAATTGCTAGTAGGTACAGCGGGGCGTGGCGCTTTTCACGGCGCTCGACGTTTCTGAGCAGGCGCAAGTAAGAGCGGTGCGAGAGAGAAAATCTGGGGGCCTTTACTCCTTGAATATGTGAGTCTGCCTATAGGAGGTTTCTTAACGCGTGTTGTATGCGTTTGCCCGCTAGGCATGCCGGCATTGCGGAGTGCGGTCAAGTTTGTTTACGCTCCGCCTCTGGCTGCCCGCACGGTAAGGCAGTGGGTACGGATGCCCCATTTGGTGATCGCTGTGTCTGAAGGGGCAAGGTTCTGACTGGTGTTATATAAGTCGCGGGTCGCTTTTTTGGTCGCGACGATAGATTGCATTTTTTATCATCACTACTCCAGGAGGGCGCATGTAACCGGCAAACGAAGGCCTCAGGAGAGCACCTGAGGTTATATTAAAACAGGCGACGCTGGATCTCCAGGGCACCAAAGCGGTATCGGGGGTTCAAAGCTGGAAGCAGGGCGGCACGCGCAGGCCTCTGCGAGCCCCAACCCATGCACCAGTCCGGGTTCTAACTTTGATGTCCCCGTTGCCGCTTCGCTGTCCTGGAGGCGCCGCCAATAATGCGAAATAATGACACGTTGTTTTAATGAGTAAAAGACACGAATGAATAAATATAACTGCGTCCAGCCGCGAACTTGAGATGCTAAGTTCAGCACTACCGCGCCCCGCGACTTCTGCCGGCACGACTAGGGACAAACGCATACAACACGCGCTAAGAAACTCCTCCGTAGTGCCTAGGCAGAGTCGTATATTCAAAGAGCAAAAGTCCGCACATTTCCTCTCTCGCACCCGCTCTTACACGCGCATGCGCGCAAACGTCCGTTGTCTCTGCAAGTGCCACGCCCCGCTGTACCGATTAGCAATACGCACCCCAGTGCACGCTCTGGCCTCGGCTGCCCAAACCCACGGATCGCCCTGGTCCCAGCTTTGATCCCTTGCTGCCCGTTGGTTACCTTAGAGTCATCCATAATCACCGGTAACGCCGAATGTAATACATGTGGTGGCGAAACCTTTTCATAGGGCGAGGAGGAAAGCGTGCGCGGCGAGCCTTTCCTCCTCTCTCAGAAGGCAAGGAAGGGCTACTACTAGACACGACAGCGGTTGCAGGAAAATGGGATAAATTTAAGTTCAAGGGACGGTACGGCACTTTTCTGCTATTTCAGAAAAATAAACACCATGCACCTTTGTCAAGCGGACAACTTCCGCAGGCGTGCAAAAGCAGAGACCCATTGAAGCGCACTGTGCGTAGCGTCTAGGCGACCGTACGGAAGTGGTCACACGTATAAAATCAACACTTTTGTGCTCACCGCGGTAGCTTTGCGGCTATGGCATTGCTCGAGGTCGCAGGTTTGATCGCGACCGCGGCAGCCGCATTTCGACGGGAGCGAAATAATAATAATAAAAAAAAAACTCGTGCACTTATATTTAGGAACACGCTTAAGAACACCACGGTGTCAGAATTAATCCGGAGTCCGCTACTGCGGCGTGCGTCATAATTTGATTGTGATTATGGCACCTGCAGCCCCATAATTCAACTAAATTTTGATACTTCCGCCACGATGCGATGTGCCATGTGAGGTAATGAATACGCTCAAGCCTCTCAGGGGTTATGAAGTATGGCGCACAACAGTGCCTGAAGCACATAAACACCAAGCAAGTTTGTCCGTGCGGACGATTCACGCAGGGCGGGCAGACGGAAAGTCAAGACGACAATACGCGAGCGGCACGTGGCAGCAGCTATTTCTCTTAAGTCTTACCCAAAATCATATCTTATGGGGATGCCCTAGCAAGCCCCTTCCCCCCCCCCCGAGACCCCCCCCCCCTTCCCTGAAAAACCTACTGCCAGCTCTCTCGGAGGAAGCCTGGGAGGCTCTCTTCAGGACAGAAGACAAGACCATCTAAGAAGATCTCACGACCTGGGCTCTGCAGGTCGCCTCAACCGAGGCCACCTAGAGACCTAGGCTTCTCAGCTCTTTCTGCCGGAAATTTTTAATAAAGTTGTTTACTCCTCCTCCTCCTAAGTCTTTACTAAAAAGTACTGTCTCTCTCTCAGCCACGATGTGATGCGCCGTGTGATGGAATGACAGTGCTTACGTTCTCGCAGGCTGCGAACAATACACAACAACACCTCGAGCAAACACGTATCGCTGCATGTTCTGCGTACTACATAGACGAAAACAAGTAGTACTGTCACGGTGCGGCATTGTTCGAGTCGGTGAAGCACCAATCAACGGGCACCAAAAGGTCGTGGCACCAAAACGGTTATTGCCGGCCACTCGAGCAAGCAGCCAAAATAATCGAGGGCAGATTTAGATATTATTTTGTTATTGTTAGTGGTGGTGTGGTTGTTGTTGGCGCGACCGTGACATCCCGAGAGTCTTTTGCCGGAACCCCCGTGCATTCTCTGCCACGCGCGTGCATTGAGAAGGTTGCTAAGACGGGAGGGGTGGCGAACACCCCTAAATATTTGGTGTCTCTGTGCAATTCCATTTCCACGAATTTTTAACAGTGTATGTGTGTCAGAGGGTTTGGCGCCGTATGACCGGCTGCCGCGGCTGCTTCTGTGTTTGTAAACGGACAATATAGAAGTCTGCCATGGATTCAAGGGTGTGCGTGTGTCTCTGTGTGGTACAATGCAAGGGCGTGACCTCTAACAGCAGGCAGAATCACCCATTTCCTCACACCTAATTAAAGGGGCGCGGCCGAGACCTTGGGAGGAATCGTGATACAAATGGGGGAACTTAATTGGATCGTCACCAATATCTGCCATTCCCCGACCCAGGGAACTAGGGAAAAGAGGAGTTACTTATGGTATCTTCGACTGGTCGCCTGTATGCCCTGTAGGGGTTGAGGGACGGACTTCGGGATGAAAACCCAAACTTGGGAGGGATTTATTCTACATTATATACAGGGACGTGAGAGTCAAGTACCAGTCGTACAGTCATTACGGGCCGGCAGCAACTCGGACGCTGCGGCCCGCGGCAAGAAGTTCGAGAGAGGTGAATCAGGGAATCAGGGAATGTTTCCAGAATGCTCAGGTCTCTCTGGAAGGCTTCTTATAAACCCTTCGAGCACTGTAAGTCACGTCATGTTTGACCAATGGGAGAGTCCGCTCCGATGACGCCACTTTCAGCCAATGGTAGGCGCCCGTGTCGCGGTGTCACACTGGCGGCTCTCTGTGGTCTTGCCTCGCAGACTGGCAATGCACTTCTAACGAGGAGAAGGGGAGGGCTGCTCATGCTCCATTGTCGGATGCCCACCTGCTAATCCCGGCGGCGCACGAACTTGTTGGCACGTGAACTTGTTGCCTTAAACTTGTTTGCTCGGCCGCTCCTCTGGAATGTGCTTTCCTGCTTCGGCATTCCTCAATTAGCTGTGCTGCGACTCGAAGTGGTTTGGGGAACTCGAAGTAATCGCAGGAAACAGCTCCATATCTAACAGCTCGTCCTCGCCCCGGTTGTTCTGAATGGCCGGTGAACTCAATTCGCTGGCCATGAGGAACGCTGAAAGAAGCTGCAGGGTACTGGGGTCGAGCGTCGTTTGACAACCTTCGGGATCCTGGGCCCTGGAGAACATACGTCAAACAAACAAAACAACACAGCGCTGCACCACGCGTAAGCACAGGCTCTTCACCCCTGACTCGCCAGGCTATTACTGAGTCAAAATCAACCCTGATCATTTAGTTCCCCAATTTTGACAAAACAGTTGTAACCACCCTTCCAAACAGCCATCCATTTCTCCTCGAATGCCGACAAGACCAGAGCACTATTGTTGTTGCAAAACAAAAGGGTCGTTGACGATGCAGACAACAAATGAAAACAGCCGAACATAACTTAAGTGGCCTAACTACACGAACAGCATGTTTCCAATCTATCGCAGTGGCGTACTTATCGCACGTATTGGTGCCACTGAACAATCTGGTCAACCTCACAAGTACGTAATCACAAGCGCACTAGCCTTGTGGTCACTAAACAGAACGCGTACTTGCGTTGTAGGCAAACTTTTCATTTACGCTTACTCACGTTTTTTCCCTGAAGGTCCTACAGGACACGTGACTTAAACGAACAATTAAACTCGCGGGACTTACACACTCCGCACAACTCTTAAAATGATGCGTCTTCTACTAACTCTTTCCACGCACATTCACTAAAGAAGTCAGAATACGGTTGCCCTCAACACACAAACTAGCAACCCAGTCATAAAGTCTGCTTCCTTCCGTCCACACAGGACACGCGCTAATGGAACTAAGAACGCTTCTCCGTGCAAATCATGCACTCACTGAAAATCTACGCGCTTAACCTTAGAAAATTCAACACTTAAAAAGAAAGAAGGTTAAATAACACACACGCGCGTTACGATAGGCCTCTCAACAATAACCTTGACCCTCAGGTTACTCACACACACACACAAAAGCCCATCTACTTATTAATGAGCATCTCGCGAGACTACATGTTTACACAAACGCGTCTTTCAAATATCGGAGCTTTCTCAAACCAAAACATAAAAAAGCTCATACCTTACACGTTGAAAGAAATCCCAGTCTCAATTCGCGAAAACTTTCCGATGCTCAAAATAAAAAACAAAATAACACGTTTTCCTACTACGGAAGCTCTCTTGGCCTCCCATTCCAAACGCTTACGTCTGACTCATACTTTGAGTCGTACCCGGGGTGGGCGTGGCTTGAAAGCTACTCTGGCTGCCGAGAAACAACAAAAGGGCTGATTCACTATCAGCTCCCCCAAGACGTTACCGTCTCCTGCCAATTTGCGTCCCCGCGCCCCGCTTTCAACACGAACTCGATTGACCGCGTCGCTACTCCCCACCTGGTCTCGTCCTGCCACCTTGCGTTTCTTCGAACTGCACGCTGAGCTATGAAAAGAACTACGGAACGACGAGGAGTTTAACTGCCCCGTGCCCTTTGTCCGCGTCCGCGCAGAACATGCTTCGCGGTCCCCCTTTGACCGGTGGCTCGAACGTTCTGGATGCGTCAACATCGTCCTTGACGACCGCATCTTTTTCCTCGCGCCCTGCCCATTTGGGTTCCTCGCCATCTTTGGCGGCGCCTCATTAGTTACCGACTTTCGGTTTTTACTGCGCTTCTTTTTACGGCGCTTTCTCTTTGCACTCGTTTTCCTGTCGCCTTCTCGTGCCTCGTGCTGGCCGGTACACGTTTCGTCGGCCCGGATCGGCCTCTTACCCGCACAGTCTGAGTGATTTACATTTAAATTAACACTCTCTCTGCCTCGACTGGCGGACAGCCCAACCGACTCTGGCACAATGCAGCAGGCTTTACTCGAGTAAGACAACTCGCACTCTTGCGAACTGCCCTCTACTACATTGCCCAGCTCACGCTGTGCATCGGCACACAGCCCGTCGGTATCGATCGCTGTCTCACGCGCACAGTCCGAATGATTCTCACTTAAATCAACACTCTCTCTGCCTCGACTGGCGGACAGCTCAACCGACTCTGGCACAATGCAGCAGGCTTTACTCGAGTAAGACAACTCGCACTCTTGCGAACTGCCCTCTACTACATTGCCCAGCTCACGCTGTGCATCGGCACACAGCCAGTCGGTATCGATCGCTGTCTCACGCGCACAGTCCGAATGATTATTAACTGAATCATCCCTATCTAGGCCATCTAGACTGGCGGAGAGCCGCACCGATCCCTGAACAATGCAGTTGTTCTCTCGTGAGCTACGGAGCTCGCCATCCCGAGAACTACTCTCAACTGCATCGTCCAGCTCGCACTTCACTTCTGCACGCAGATCTGGCTCTACATGGGTGCTCGCGTCTGTCGCGTCAACAGTACCCTTTTCCTCGCTAGCAACCTCGCTAACCTTACTAGCGACGCACACACGCGGTAACTGTGCCAATTTGTTCGCAGCTGGCCTAGCTGTCTCCACAGTCATCTGTTGGCACAGCACCTCGTCGCTCTCCTTGCGGCCTTTAACGGCCTCTGTTGCCACTAAGGCATCGTTAGCAGCTAGCCTTTTCCCTTCACTTATGAATTTGCAGCCAATCTCACAGGCACTACTCTTTTCGTCGGCTCCTGGCGAAAATCTGCTAGACACTTCGTCATTCTTTCGCTCTGTACTTCCTACAGAATTCTCAGACAGCCGTTGTCTCTGTGCCAATAACTGATCACAATACTGTATCTCTTTGATCAGGGCTGCCTTCTCTCTCTTATACTTTTGCTCACGCTCAAGCTTACGTTCCTGATACTCAAGTTTGCGTTCATTCTCACGTTCGTGACGCTGACACCTAAGAGTAAATTCTTGAAGCTCAAGCTTCCGTTCATTCTCGCGTTCTTCACGCTGACGCTCACTCCTAAGTTCACGATGCTCTCGCAAACGTACACGACGCACACGCTCCCGTGGCTCCTGTATCACCTCCCAAGCAAGCTCAGTGCTTTTATCATCATTGCCACTATCTTCAATCGCCTTTATGATAGCTGGCGTTTTCATCCGTTCGTCCGCCTCAACTCCCAAATCGTCGCACACCAACAAGTCTAACCTCGTCAACCTTCTAAGATCCATGGCAGCTGCCCCGACAGGTGGTTAAAACTGCTTTCCTTAATTAATTTGTGCAAACACACAATGCATCAAACTCCCGATTCCCAGAACTATCAAAATGAACACACAGCATTTGAGTCTGGCGAATCATAAGGAAAAAAACCACGCGCTCACTTACGGTTGCAGCACCCTGCCATCCGGTTCATTTGTCCGCTGTTCCCGGTTCCTCCGGACTCCCTGGGTCGAAGGCTCGCTCCTTCTTCGCTACTCCCAGTTTCTTCGGACCTCTTTCGATGAAGGCTCTCTCTTCTTCGTTCTTCCCGGTTCCTTAGGATCTCTCTCGACGAAGGTTGATCTGTAGCGCTGCCACCAGCTGATGCATTCGGAGGCGATCCTACCGCTGCCAACCAGATGTAGGGGTTGAGGGACGGAGTAAAGTTTCGTTCGTTCTCCGTCCTCGCTTCACCGTTGGAACTTGAAGCTTATCGGACGATGATCGGCAGTTGTTGGTCAAACGCAGGCAGGAAACGATGAGGTCAGATGTACAAGAAACATTTATAGGCAAACTTTTCTATATACATGGCAGGTAAAACAAATACATTGCAAACTTGAACAATTGAGAAACAAAGTCTCACTCTTCTACTGTTTCAATGACTGTTAGAGCCCAGACTCGTTTTAACGTACATAGTACGGAGGCTCACTGATCTATCAGCAATCCTGATTTCAGCCAAGTCTGAGGGACAGCATGTCGTCCCGATTTTTATAGCGCAAATATACAAAGAAAAAAAAGGCGGTAGGGCCGTTGGCCCGTCCCACAGGTTCAGTTGCCAATCAGAGTCAACCGTCTGTTAAGCCACAACCCACAGGGATGGGCTTACTCTCAAAAATAAACATATTGGAAAACAAAGCTCTTTTCCTTCTTCGCCAAAACTCCGTTGCCCTCTCATTTCTCCGTAGTTAGTGGCGGGCTCAGCAAAACACGCCAGGCCCGAACAAGTTATCGCTAGACCGTTTCAAATCCCAACGGCGTCTAGGCCGCAAATGTCTCGGAAGCAGGGGCATCGATACCACGAAGTGCCGCTGTACTCAAAGTTTGGCCGTGTGGGAGACGGACGGCCCTCCTTGTCCTTCACACTTATTGTCTACAAGAAAAAGTTCTTCGAGTGCGTGTTTCCAAGACGCCGTCGTGCGAATGCACTCTTTACGTGTGCACCGCATTCCTACAGCGTGCACGGTAAGCTGGCCTTCGACACCACACAGGCAGTCGCACCCAACAACAAGGCTGGCGATTACGTTCCGGACGCGTAGCAGATTAGGTCCATGCTCACTGCATGCATCACGGGGTCAGAGTTGCTAAGTCCTTCTTAACCTCGGCGGCGCCTCCAATTAGTCAGGCACTGGGGCGCCAGACCCACAATACAGCGGTCCGTTTCAAGGCTGGTCTGTGTGACCGTCGGCGGACTGTCAACATCGTGCGCACAATACCGACTTCCCGGAATCGGCACTCGCCCGCCTGGCACCTGCCGCGACGCGTCACCTAACCCCGCGCGTTGCCTGTGACCCCACATAACACAGCAACTGTCGCCCCGCTGACATGGGGGGAAGTGAACCCCCCTCTCTATACATACAGCACGTGGCCGATTCGTGAAACTTAAAAACACGAACAATCAGAGCGACCTTACAGACGGACTTCGGGATGAAAACCCAAACTTGGGAGGGATTTATTCTACATTATATACAGGGACGTGAGAGTCAAGTACCAGTCGTACAGTCATTACGGGCCGGCAGCAACTCGGACGCTGCGGCCCGCGGCAAGAAGTTCGAGAGAGGTGAATCAGGGAATCAGGGAATGTTTCCAGAATGCTCAGGTCTCTCTGGAAGGCTTCTTATAAACCCTTCGAGCACTGTAAGTCACGTCATGTTTGACCAATGGGAGAGTCCGCTCCGATGACGCCACTTTCAGCCAATGGTAGGCGCCCGTGTCGCGGTGTCACACCTGGCGGCTCTCTGTGGTCTTGCCTCGCAGACTGGCAATGCACTTCTAACGAGGAGAAGGGGAGGGCTGCTCATGCTCCATTGTCGGATGCCCACCTGCTAATCCCGGCGGCGCACGAACTTGTTGGCACGTGAACTTGTTGCCTTAAACTTGTTTGCTCGGCCGCTCCTCTGGAATGTGCTTTCCTGCTTCGGCATTCCTCAATTAGCTGTGCTGCGACTCGAAGTGGTTTGGGGAACTCGAAGTAATCGCAGGAAACAGCTCCATATCTAACAGCCCCGAAGCAGAGTCGGGTAGATCGGTCGTTTCCCGAGCTCAAAGGTAGAGGACAAGCGCGCAAGCCGCACGTGCGACTCGCTCTCGGAGGAGGAAATTGCTGATGCGAAACCACGTGACTACTGCCAACGTCCGATGTTTCGCCTATCCAAAGTTCCCGGCGCTGCCGGAAAAACCGGCGGACGTGCCGGCGGGACGAACGTTCGTCGAAACGCCAGCATGCAGTGGCCTAGGTTGCCAAGGTTACGGTGGGCCGTCGCCAACAGCAGCGACGCGGCGCTGCGATGACGTTTCAATCTTGATGACTGCTCCGACGACAGGGCTCGGGGCGCGTCAGAGCGCTCCAAGATAGAGGAGAGCAATCGAGAAGAACCAGCCGAACGCAGGGTGCGCACCCTCTTTCAACCAGCCGAAGACAACGCCGCTCGCCAGAGCGCTCCAGAGTGCTCAGAAACGACCAGCCGAAGATAGCATTAAACGCAGGTTTTAGACAGAACTAGGCAGTCTAGAAGCTGAGCCTACAATCTGCTGAGAAGCGTCGAGTGGCTTGTGCCGTCCAGTAACGCCTGGGCCGCCTAGCCGCGTCTTAACTCCGAGTGACTAGTTGGCGCAAGAGACGACAAACCAACGTCTGCAACGAAGCTCACGGTAGTTCCCCTCAAGTTAGCTGAACCTGCTCGAGGGAAGACGTCATATCTAGACTCCCGGGAAACCCAGCACAGCAATCGCACCCACCGCAACGAAATCGGCTCGCCAGCGTTCTTCGGAAAAGCTCTGCCGTCGACTCCACGCTTTACGGACTTGCTGCTGCATGCTGCCCGGCCACGCGTATGCCATCATTTGTTTTCTTGTGAGCTCTGTTTTAGTAGGCTACTGGTAAGTGTATTCTTGTGCAGTGTTAGGTTTTATATCCACTGTTAATTGTTCGTTGTATTTCTTTTGTAGTCATCATTGATCTCTATTAAGTCCATGTGTGTTAGTGTTTTTGTGTCGTTCTTTTTAAATGTGTATCGTTGTCAGTCGATAAAAGTCTTTTTTTTTTCTTTCTCCCGACTCTGACTCCTTCACTGTGTTCGCTTGAATGTGGAGTACGGAACGACCAACCGGCTTGCATACCCCGTCGACGACTTTGCGCCGACGGCGAACGGGTTACAAGCTGTGACAAGTACTCTCAAGGTAAGATTTATCCTCACATCACGACTGTCGTATGCTGTCAACACCACCGTCAAATATATTCGGTGAACACAAACAGCACAGAAAGCTTCGCTTGCATCGATTCCCACAATGCATGGCATCTGCATAATTTTATCACTGAAGTCCGAAGTGGGGCAAGACAGGAAATACCTAGCTACCTAGCTACCTAGGGCAATGTGCTTGGAATGAGACAAAGAATGCTTCGCATTAAAAGTTAATTAAGACGTTTTCTTGATTTTACGTTGGATGACTCAATTTCTTTCTGGAAATTTTAACCGCCAAGGCGCATAAACCACTTTTTAAAGCAGTTTTTGCATAGGTAGCATCGCGTTTCTGTTAAAGGTTCTGTGAAGACCATGTGTATACGCCGCGACACCTAAATAACGTGTAATCACGCAGCGTGCGTTGCAGAAACTGTATGAGTTCGAACTCACCTGGAAATGCAGTCGAAAGATTCGCAGCGAGCGTCCGACGAGGAAAGGTGACACTGGAAGATTTCCTGTGGCGAGTACGCACCATGTATACGGAGGTCCGGACTGTACTGCGGATGGAACACTCCATACGTGATCGTCTGCAATACAAGCCACGCGGTTAGCTGAAAGCAGCACAATCACAGTGTTCTGCGTATGCATTACTCTTTATGCGCGTATGTGTCTGCTCCAGGAACATTCAATGTAATTAGCATTCTCAGATACCTCACGCAATATCTATGGATCTAACCTCTTTTACGCCAACATGGGTCATTGGGTAGTTCATGGTATCTAAAGCAACCGAAGAATTAACCGGCCAAGTATCGAGAGCTTTTTCTTCGTAACGGCCCAAATATGGCAATGATATGAAAGTACGTGACGTCATACTGACTTACCGATGCTGAGAATACGGTGTGAAATCCAATAAATGGAACTTTGGCCTTCACTTTCTTAAACGATAGTCAACCTCTTTCCGCCAGATGAATGAAAATATGGTTTGGAACAGGTATACTATTCCATGTCCAAATTTATTTAGAGCATGTTCCTCTTTAGCGTCCCTTCAAATCGTGCTTTGAAGTTGCCTGCACACGTGTGAAATTTCGATTGGTGGACGCAACGGCGGGCCTGGCGCTCCTGTCACATAACGGGCACTTTCGAGTCAACGAAGCTCTGTATCTCAGCGTAAATGGAGCATCGCTACACGTCACTTTCAAGCACGCGTCACTTGCAGAGCAGGAAAAAAAAGCAAAGACAAAACTTGATCGTACGAAGAGGTTCATTTCCAGAGGCTTTTTTTCTGCAAATGAGTCACTTTTTCCATAATCAGGAGCGTGCTGGCACAGACGCCGCGTGTGTACGCGCGGCTCCTGCTGTTGCACGGTGGTTTCCTCGGGCAATTATGTGAGATTCTTTAGTTGAAAAGAACAGAAAGCATGGGTTGGAGAGTTTTTCTTTGTGTATGAAAGAAAAGGACATTTTATTTTGATGCCGGCAGTGCGAGATTATTTATGAATCGGTGGCGATAGACAGAGGCGTGCATGCAAATGTGGATAGCATCCCGTGGGCTTCGTAAACAACTCGGCTGTATAACGCGAGTACAACTAATGTTTCTTTTTTTGTTGTTTTTTGTTCTTTACTAGAATTAATTAGGAACCGTGATGCGTGTCAGCGTCCTTCTAAATTCTAGCCGGTGAAAATAGGCGCCATTTCCCTCTAATTCTTGAAGTAATTGTAAGGCGAGTTGCAAACGTCTTTTTTCTTTCTTTTTTTCTTTGTCGGAAAGAAAATTATGGGGTTTTACGTGCCAAAACCACTTTCTGATTATGAGGCACGCCATAGTGGGGGACTCCGGAAATTTCGACCACCTGGGGTTCTTTAACGTGCACCTAAATCTAAGCACCACGGATGTTTTCGCATTTCGCCCCCATCGAAATGCGGCCGCCGTGGCCGGGATTCCATCCCGCGACCTCGTGCTCAGCAGCCCAACACCATAGCCACTGAGAAACCACGGCGGATGTTTGTCGGAAAACAGTTGCCAAGCCAGTCGAGGTTCGATTATTTGGAAAATTGCCTACTGGACCAAATTAACCCTCGGAGGCTGGCTAAAGAAAGCGGTAAAGAGGGCTCTAATATATCGCGTGGCGAAAATTCAACTTGTCACCTCGTTTAGGGCAAACTGAGATCGAGAGAAAACACTCACAGGAGTGCAGGAATCTTTATGCGATGCACTAGTCCCCATGAGCAGCTTACTTCGGACATCAGGGCATTAGCAAGCACATAACGAAAACGTAGTTTTGTTTTCATGCGCAAGAATTGAGCGCTCATTTGCACCGTTTTGTGTGCGCACGAGTGGATGCTTGTGCTTGCAAAGGTTATACACAGACGCCCTGCATAGGCCCTCTGCAGATTCTTGTTCTAGCGATTAATTCCGCATGCCGTTCAAATGTGGTCTGCGTCATTTTTTAGAAACAACGTTACATCCCACACTTACAGAAGTGTTCATCAGTTTGAACAGCGAAACGTCTGCTATTCAAACGGTTGAACACCTTTGTAAGAGTGCAGTGCAAAGTTTTTGTTAAGAAATCTTGCTAATTGCTTCGTCATTGCATATGTGCTGGAATTGTATACTAAGACGAAAATTCTTTCGACCTTTGACTAGCAGAATAAGGCATTGTTCCCACTCTATATAGCTTCACCTTTGCCATAGCCGGACCCTGCACATCCCTCTACTCTGCAAGGGTTGGGCGGTGGTAAGTGCTATTGAATAGCAACAATACATTACTCCTCGGTATAGCCAGGTGTCGGGCGTGGTGGTGGTGGTGGTGAAAACGTTTATTTCCTCTGAAAAGAGGGAGTTACATGGAGGGTGCTCTGGAGTCAGGCTTAGTGCCTTTCCCCTCACAAACACTAGGTGGAGTCCCTAGTACGGGACCCCAGTGGCTTCCGCTGCCGCCATAGCTCGTTCGACCATCGCCTTTTGGGCTTTCAGGTCGCAACAGGCGAGTAGGGTCGCCTCCCAGTCCTCCCGGGTGGGGTTTGGGTGTGGAGTAAAAGCAGGGTTGGAGGGGCACGCCCACACCATGTGGTAGAGGTCCGAGGACCTCTCCCCACAGTGCGGGCACTCCCCGGAGAAGGCAGGGTCAAAGTGCTTTAGCGAGGCCGGGCACATCATGGTGTTCGTGACAAGGCGGAGGAACAGGCGTTCCTCCGCTCTCGTTAATCCTTTACACGGGTAGGGGTACAGTTTATGTCTATCTTTGTATAATTGTGTTATTTCCTTGTAAGTGTAGGTCGGCGTGGCTTCCGCTGCTTCTTCAGAGGTGGCGGGGGACGAGGTTGCCCGGTTAGAGAGCGCGCGGGCGGCTGCATCTGCTGCCTCGTTTCCTCCTAGCCCCGAGTGGGCCGGAGCCCAGACTATGAAGCGGTGGGATGGACCTCCTACGTACGAGCTATTTTGCAGTAGCCGGTAGGCCAGGTACGGGACCCAGCCCTGTTGGACGTTCCGACACGCCCCTCGCGAGTCGGTTATGATTGTCTTGGAATCGGAGTGTGTTGCCGCTAAAGCGATGGCGACTTCCTCTGCTTGAGTGACGCTTCGGGCTTTGAAGGTGAGCCCGTTCACCGTTTTGGACTCGTGGATCACTGCCGCCGTGTACCACCCGCCATGGTGCGGGCCGGATGCGTCCACGTAGTATACCCCGGGTTTCCTTCCGTAGTGGTGAGCTAAGGCCTCTGCCCTGGCCCTGCGTCTACCCTCGTGGTCGTCCCTGGACATCTTAATTGGGAGTGGTCTTACGTGCAGGGCGTAACGCCATTCCTGAGAGAGTCTTACTCTTTCCTCGGTTAGAGTCGTGTGTTCTATGTGCAGACGGGCCAAAAGGCGGCGTCCTGACGGCGTCTGCGATAATCGCGTGTATTGACCTGTGAGGTGGGCTTCTCTAAGTTCATCGAAGGAGTTCGTCATACCCAGACCTTGGAGTCTCAGGTTAGACGTGGTTATCGGGAGGTCGAGGGCCTTCTTCGCCATTTTCCGTATTATCACCTCGATGATGTTCTGGTCGTGTTTGTTGAGGCGGAGATAGGGGGTCGAGTACAGGATTCTGCTTGTTACAAAGGCATTGGCCAGCCGCAAGGCGTCTTTGCTTCGCAGTCCCCCTTTCTTGTTCGAGACTCTGCGGACCATTCGGCCCACCTGATCTCCCACCTTCTTTAGTTTGTCGAGCGTGGTCGTCGCCAGCCGACGCTGGTGGATGAAAAGACCTAGGACTCTAATTTCTTTTCTTTCGGGTATCGGTTCCGATCCAAGTCTCAATTCTATCTTGTTTGTGCATTTTTTGTTGGGGCGAATGTGCACGAATTCGGATTTTTGAGGGGAGCAATGAAGGCCACATCTTTTCGCGTACTCGTTCGCCGCGGTGGCCGCCTCCTGCAGGCTGGCCTCCATTTCACCGAGAGAGCCCTGCGTGGCCCAAATGGAGATGTCGTCCGCGTACAGCGCGTGTTGCACACCCGGGACTTTCTCCAAGTGGACCGGCAGGTTCTTCATTGCCAAGTTGAAAAGCAAGGGGGATAGCACCGCTCCCTGTGGCGTCCCTCTCGTGCCTAATAGAAAGGGGCCGTGTTCCGCGTTCTGGATCCTCACGTAGGCCTGTCTGTCCGTGAGGAAGCGTTTTATATACTCGAAAGCGTTCCTGCCGCATCCCGTCTCTGATAGGTGTGTGAGGATCGCCTCGTGTGTCACATTATCGAAGGCTCCCTTCAGATCTAGGGCCAGCACTATCTTATCCCCGTTCGGATGTTCGATCGGGTTTAGTACCTCCCTGCTGAGCTGCAGCAGGATGTCCTGAGCCGATTTATTTGGCCTGAAGCCGTACATCGAGTCGGCGAAGACTCGCTTGTTTTCTAGGTACTCAGATAGTCTGTCTCTGACCATAGCTTCCATCAGTTTGCCCACGCACGAGGTGAGAGAAATAGGTCTTAGGTTATCCGTATCTATGGCCTTGCCCGCCTTGGGGATGAAAGTTATCAGCGCCGTCTTCCACTCCGTGGGAAATGGAGCTTCGCCCACCCAAATCGAATTAAAGTGTTCTAGGAGGGATTCGTATGCGCGGTCCGGCAGATTGGCTAGGAGTTTTACCGAGATCCCGTCCCTTCCTGGCGCGGTCCCGCGTTTCATCCTCGCTAGAGCGGCCTTGAGTTCGTATATTTTGAAAGGTTCGTCCAGCTCAGCATTTTGGGCTCCATTGTATCTGTAAGCGTCTCCCCTTGGATCTTGGGTTGTGGTCAGGTACTGGTCCCGAAGCTTCAGTGCAAGCTGGGCCGTATTTCCTTGAAATGCATGTACCGCTCTCTGCAGGTGCTTGTGCGTCTCGGTGCGCGTCTGGTTGGGATCTATGAGTGCCCGGAAGAGGCGCCATGTGTTCTTGCTAGACATCTGCCCAGCGGCCGCGTTGCACCTATCTACCCAGTTCGCGTCCGCGAGTTGCGCCGCGTACTCCGCCGCTTCTTTAGTGATTGCCGCGATCCGAGCTCTTAGCTTTCGGTTATGCTTCTGTCTACGCCATCTTTTGACCATGCTGCGTCTGGCTGCCCAGAGGTGGAGGAGGTGGGTGTCCACGTCCGTCACCGCCTCTGAGAGCTTTACCTGCGTTTCCGTCGAACGCAGGTTGATCAGCAGCTGTTTTGTCCAGGCTTGATATCCCTGCTCCTGGATGGAGCTTACCTCGTATTCCTTTCTAAATTTCGTCCAGTCCGGCAGCATAGTGTGCCCCGTAGGCCTGGTAAGGGGTTTCGTACAGATCGTTATGGTGATCAGGCAGTGGTCACTACCGAGAGTTTCCTCCGTATTCGTCCACTCCACTTGCCTCGCGTTTTTCGTGAAGGTTAAGTCGGGACACGTGTCCCTCTGCACCGAGTTCCCTATCCGCGTGGGGCACGCCGGGTCAGTGTGTAGGGTTAGACCTAACGCGGACGCCGCCTCCGCTAGCTTCCGTCCTCGTATGTCTTCTCGATGATAGCCCCATGAGGGACTCTGCGCGTTGAAATCTCCCATTACTAGTAACGGGTCTCGTCCTGCTTCCCTGATAGCTCTGCTCAGGAGTGTGGAGAAGGTTACGTTTTTTGCTTTAGGTGGGCAGTACACGTTCAGGATGTGTAGCGGCGAATCCTCCTTTTTCAGTGGCAGAAGAGTCACCATCACGTGCGAAAAGCTGGTTTGTAATTCCAGATCTACCAAATTTGCAGTGTAGTTTTTGTGCACAAAGATGCACGTTAGGGGGTCGAGTTGGAACGTTTTGTAGTTTGTGAGGCTCACGTTCCCGCCAGGTTCCTGTACGGCCACCACTGCCGGAGTATGCTCGTACGTAGACAGGTGCATCCTAAGATCCGCTCTCTTAGTCCTCGATTTCAAGCCTCGACTATTCCACTGCGTTAATGTTATGGGACTCTTTTTAGTTTGTCTCGCCATGTTGTATCTGGAGATTGTTGTTATTCTGGAGGGGAAATTGCTCCTGGTGGTCTTCCTCCTCGTCCTCGCTTATCACCCTACGCATCCTGTAGGCTCGGGGAGTCTGGAGTCTTCTCGTGTTAGTGTATTTGCGAACCGTCATCGCTTTCGCTATCTGTTGTGAGACTATGGTGGGAATGGATTCCTGGACCCTTCTCATCATAGCTTCTAGTTTATTTTCAAGACTAGGTTCTGTGTCGCTTTCCATCGCCTCCTCTTGCTGAGGTGGCTGGGGTTTAGCTAGCGCACTTTCTAGTTTGCTCGTTAGCACCGCGATCTGCGCTTTTAGGGCTGCTATCTGGTTTCGTAACTCGGTTTCTACTGGGTTGGGTGTGGGTGGAGAGGAAGGTTTGGGAGGAGGAGGAGGAGAGGCGGTCCCACTCACCTGCCGCATCCCGTTCTGGACTATGCTGGCCCAGGTCTTCTTTTGCTTGGGTTGATCAGAAGTCGACTCCCTGCTAGGTGGAGGGGGCGGGAGATTCCCGCTTCCTCCCTTCTTCTTCTTCTTGTTTTTTTTTCTTCTTTTTCCTCCTCCTTTTCTCCTGATTGCTGGGTTGTTGCTGCGCGTTCGTGCGAAATTTCGCCGTGCAGTCTCTGGAGTTCGTGGCGTGTTCGCCGCCACACACCGCACATTTTGGGTTGCACAGGTGAGGGGACCGCACTCCCTCCACAAACGGGGCTAGCGTTCCGCAGAGTCCGCAGTTTTCTTGTCTCGGTGTCGGGCAGGTATCTGGCCTATGCCCCACTGTGCCGCACAAGTTACACGCTGGTATGGTGCGGCGGTACCTTGCTACCGGTATGACTTGCGCGTTGTACAGTACAGCTCTGGGCTTGTACTTGCCTTCGAAGGTGATTCTGGCTTTGTTAGAAGTTCCGAACTTTCGGATCTCCAGGATGGTGCTTTCTCCGTGAAAGCTTTTCACCTTCCCTCGCAGGGACTCGGTGGTTTCCAGATTGGCCACTGTGATGACTCCGTGAATCACGTTGTCTTCGCTCTGTTTTACGTGCCCGTGCAAATGGAGGTCTGCTCCTTCTTGGATTTTTATCGCAAAGTCCCCGACCAGTTTGTCTGCCGCGTGGATGCTCGACGTGCCCACGATGATCAGGTTTTGGTCCGGGGATATTGTGAAGTAAAAGTTGTCCGCTTCGGCCTCCCCGACTCGCTGTCGTAGGGCTAGGCCTAGCTCACCGTGTTGTAAGTTCTTCAAGCTTGTCGCCGTTAATGGTTTGATGATTAGC
Organism: Dermacentor albipictus; assembly: GCF_038994185.2. Classification (NCBI taxonomy): domain Eukaryota; kingdom Metazoa; phylum Arthropoda; class Arachnida; order Ixodida; family Ixodidae; genus Dermacentor; species Dermacentor albipictus. Next base: position 73,781,284 of record NC_091821.1, on the reverse strand, counting down.
ACCACATCGTCTGGTCTAAATCTGCAGAGAAACTTGGGTTTCCATGCAGCTTTGACTTGCCTTGGGCCTCCGGCTGCGCGCTCATCGGGTGCCTTGTCGGGTTGCGCATGGTGGCCTCCGTGAGCTGACGTGGCCTTCCCTTGTGCGCAGGCTTGGAGTTTCTGGGCTCTTGTTTCAAAGGCCCGGATCACATTAGCGTTGCAGGCTTGGTCCCGACTGGTCTGCGGCACAGTTGTCCATGCCATGCCTTCCGGGTCGTAGCCGCGTTGCTGGTTTGCGCTTTCCATGTTGGCTTGGAGCGGCCTCCCCGCCGCCGAACGCCGGCGTTCAGCCTTGAGGCTGCGTCGCGGCGCTATGGCGGATGGGAGGAAAAACGCTTAAAAAGGTCAACAAATCGGCCCACCGGATTGGGAGTGGTCTCCCTGCGTGCCGGCTGACTTGCTGGTCCTGTCAAGTCCAAAATTGTCGGGATCAAACGCGTTGGGCCGCCGCCACGGTCGAAAATCGCCGGAGCCGATGTCCCATGCGTCCGCTCGCTACGCGCGCTCTCGGCTAGCAGCGTCGGGCGTGGCGGTCCTATGACGACAGGAATATTTCGGAGTAATTGTCGGAAAGCCATTGCGCTCCCCTCACTCCCTGGTTGTGGAGGGAAACCGTACACGAGGAAGAAACGCAGTCTGTAGACGCGAGCTTTTCGTTGAAAGACAGCCTTGCGTAGCAACCAAGTTATTTATTTTAGTGAATAGATTTTCCCCGACATGCGGCATGGTGAAAAGTCAGACGCGATGGAGACGGAGCATTTTTCAACCATCGACGAGAGACATCATGTAGATGCAACAAGGGCGAGCACTCTCATACGCTTGCTTTCCAACCACGCAGTGAGGCGCGATGTGCTTGGCAGAGTCAGTGACGTAGTATAGGCACAGTATTTTGTTGGGGGAGTTGATGCAGAGCTAATCCGACGTACTGTGGCGCAAAGCAAGAAACTATAGGAAAAAGTAAAGAGCGCCAAAATGGTCAATAAGAATACTAGTCTATTTTTTTATACACATAGTACTGTGTTCCAAGCCATTCTCGGCACACTAGCTAAGGAGGGAAATATTGTAATTACCAAAATATTTTCCTCTAAAACTAAGAGAAGGCGTGAGAAACACTGACACATTAAAGTGATTATTATAATTGACAATGGTCTTCACATATTTGGCAGCAGTATACGCGTATATATGTTGAGTTTTAGTACTACAGCGTAATATCTGTCGTTGTATATATGCAATGCTAATCTAGAGATAGTGAGCTTGATGTAGTTTTGTCACGAAACGTGCGCAATCGCTATGTACAAGCATACAGCGCAAAAATCACCGCACAGAGGCGAACACCTTGGTCCACAAGAAAAAGAAGGGGGGGGGGGGGGGCACGTATCTCACATAACATTCCAGATGAATGGCAAAGCGGCCTGCGCAATCGCAGTCAACGTGCGCTGTTACGTGAGAACATGCGACCGCAAGAACACGATAGCAAATAAAGGTTACTCGGTGCTCGATGCTCGCTTCCTAATCGACTTGTGCTTCCTTTTTTTACTTGCCAACTTTCCGCCAACAAAAGTCCCTTATGTTAGCTTCGAAAGCCTGCTTGCACTACTCCCCTCCAGGTCGTCAGCCAAACATGAATGAGAACCGCGGCGTATGTCGTCACGCGTCCGCTGCTTGCCCTATCCTGCGCGGCCCTTAGTGAACCTGAGAATCGCGATATACAGGGTGTTGAAAATTAAGTTTATGGTTTTCTTCAAATTAGGCACTGGGAGGCACGCGAAGACCACCTGTGCAAATAAGTTATGTGGCTAGGGGGACACAAAGTGAGATTATAATTATCGCTGTCAGCAGCCCAATTAACTAAAATTGAATAATTAAATTTTTGTTGACTGCAGTAAGTGGGTGTGTTTGTATTAAAAAGTTAGAGGCAATTGTGTTTCTACACAGTATCAGTTGGAAGAATTCTTCTAGCGTGTCTGTGCTCCAAGATATCCGACTCCAAATTTTAATTTTCGTTCGCATGATGCGCATGCAAGAAGAGAGTGGGGATCGGCGCAAAGCTCCTCCCTGATGTGGCGCGGCTGTTGCGTGCGGCCTTTAGTCTGACAACGGGGCGTAGGCATAGGCAAAGATGATAACTGTTCCCCTACCCCTCTTGGCGACTGGAACGTAGCTCCAGGGAGGACAGGAACGCGAGAGAACGTCGGGGTCTTGACGTACCTCCACAACTTTATAAGACCGAGACCGACCAAGCTGTCAAGCGCTCTTTATTCTAAAGGAAAGGGAACGCCCCAGCTCATGCGCGAAGAAGTAAAACAGGGAAGATGATGATGGTGATGTACAAACGAAAACGACGAAGTACGTTAATAGTGCTTACAATACTTAAATATACGTATAAGTCTCCGATAAATCTACGTACCAAAGAAAAAGTCATTATATATGATGTGTCAAACAAGGCAAATAAACACGTTGTGCCACCACGGATTAACAGATCACAGCCCCCCCTCCCTCCACTCCATCCGATGTAGCGCGTGCGACGGAAGGCGGCGCGCTTGCTCCCCACTTTTCTTCCTTGCGCACACAAGACTGAGCCATCACTGCCGGCTCACTAAACGGCTCACCCATGCCACCCCCAACCACTCCCTTTCACTCGCACATACAGCATGCGGCGCGCGGTCATGGTGTTACCGCCCTTGGACTTTATACGGAACATAAGGGCGACGGCGACGGCAGGAATGCGCCTGGAGTGTCCGTATAATTACTATCACGATAATGTAATAAGAATATCCTGCAACTGAAGTGTCCCGTGGCCCACAACTTTCCGCAAAAGAAGAAGTAACAAAATCGAACTTTCATCATGCGACAATTCGCTGCAGTGCAACAATGTCTTCTTTTTTTCTTTTGTGCTGCGGGGGGCACCGAAATGAAATAACGGAAAGGAAAGCATGTTGGCTACAATTGAATGCCTACTTTTGGCACCTAGTGGGGCTACCGAAGGAATATCGAAGAAAACGTGAGACGCTTGGTCCACAGAGAACCATGCTCATACTGCTCGGTATCCTACACCGGCGAGACAAGGCTTTCCGGAGAGGTTGCGCTCAAGCGAACGCGTTGCAATACGTGGAGTCCCCACAGTCGTGGCGGCGAGCGACCATTTTTTTCTTTTTCTCGTCTGCTAGCAAAAAGGAGTCCAAAACTCTGGCAGGCCAAAATCCACTCGGCCAGAGAAAAACTAAAGCGCACCGATGTGCGCCGCGCGTTGGTCGGGCAAACACGAGAAAAACGCATGTGCTGGCTCTGGCAGCCCGCGGGTAGGAGAACAAGAAAACTGAAGAATATTCAATGTGTGCTCGCCATTAAAAGTCAAAGTGAAAAAAAGTAAAGAAGAACGCAGTTGCCTTTGCTGGCATCAGTCTTGACATGGTTTCGTTGGCGCAGGTGAAAAAAAAAAATGACGGCACAAATGAACCACCACAACGCTTCGTCTCATCGGACCTCGCTGCGCGCTTTGTCAACTTGTCTGACAGTGTGTTGATTTGGCTTGTCTCGTTGTATGGTCCGATGTACGACTTTAGAAAAGTCAGTGCACCTTTGGCGTCAAATGCTTATAACAGCATTAAACCCACAAAATTCCCGAATCGAAAATCTAATTCGAGTACGACTTTGGAAATGTCAATGCACCTTTCGCATCAAAAGTTTGCGAGAACTTTATGCCCATAATGGGGTTTCAGAATTGAAATCCAAGCGCTCCCTAGATACCACGGCCTCCGCGAGATGCCGCGACCAGCCCGCTCGCCATCGAAACGTCTTTGAGACTTGATGCTCGGATGGGGCTCCTTGCGTTACGATATGCGACTCCCGGTGCATGGGCGCTGTCACGAAATCCAGCGCGAGTTCGCAATTTTCGTGCTAAAATGTCTTTTCGAGCGTGAAAAAAACATTCTAGACAAAATTGAGCATGATTTCCTGCGCCGGGGGTTGTTTTGGTCGGCGGCGCATGACAGCAGGAAAAAATTTCGAGCGGGGCTACACGCAAAATGGCGGCCTTGATACTATACGCATAATGATACTACACTTGATAAAATGGTGGCCTTGATAAACTACACGCAAAATGGCGGCCTTGATACACTGTTGTTGTGATACGTTCACCTGTCCTCGCTGAGCCGCTCTCCCCAGATGGCATGCCAGCAAGCGTGTGTGGCCCGCCATTTCCCTCGCTGTTCGCACATCGTGGCGCAGCGCTGTAGGGTGGCTAGCAACGCTAAATCGTCGGGCTGTTGTACTTCAGGGTGTGATGTGGGTTCGAGTACGCCCTGAACCAGAGAACTTTTAAATGATTTTTTTAAATTAAAGAGCGGAATTGAAAGTGGTAGGATACGGCTGTGCTACATACATACATACATACATACATACATACACACACACACACACACACACACACACACACACACACACACACACACACACACACACACACGCATACATACATACATACATACATACATACAAGCCGCTAAGCGGGTGAAGTTCCTCAAGAATCCTAATCGCGTTGGAAGAAGGTAAGCAATCTTCACGAATCCAAGCTCATATACTCACCATGTCTTTCTTGGAGCAGTTGCCGCTCGTGTACTTGCACAGGTGGTCAACGCTCATCCTGCGAAGAGCAAGAAAACTTGAGTAAACGTCGAATTCGAACCGAGTATATAGTTAAGAACGTTCTAAACGTGATAGCGCGCGCACATCGAGGCGCCCTTGATACGCAGGACATGCATGCCATTCAGTGGCAATACCGACGTGACTACTGCGCTCCCCTTCGTCACGAAACTTTGTTCATAAACATGCGTCATTTCCGTGCGGCGCGTGCCTGCCGCGCCCACTACACAGCCTCGGGCGCACGCGTTCCAAAAGCAAGAAGCGTCACGCACACCACATGTTGCCCCCGAACTCATATAGCGCAATATTACTCAAAGTATTTTGGCTCACACCTATAGGATCACATCTCGCTTTTCTTATTACGCCGGTTTGGTTTTAGAAAGGTCTTTTCTACGGTCACACAACTAACCACAGTAATTCCCAATTTTGCAAGCGTTATCGACAAGTCTGGTCGAACTGACGTCATTTTTTTTTAGGCTCTCAAAAAGCGTTCAACTTTGTTTCACATCAAAAGTTAATCTTCAAGCTAAAATAGACGAGCCTGCCCTCTTTCACAATAAACTGAATTTCCGTCTACTTTCCGCCTGTCGCTCCTTAGGTTAGTTCTCACGCTCAACTATTTCGAATTCGATTCTATTCACTACCTGCAAACTTTCGACGCTAGCATGGGAACATCATTCGCTCCCACGTATGCGAACATTTTCATGGGACAGCTTGACGCAGACCTGTTGAAATCCTACCTTTTAAAACCCCACACCTGTCTTCGTTACATTGACGACATATATACAATATGGGAACACGGCACAAGCGCGATAACCTACTTAATTAGCCATTTTAATCGCTTCCACCCGAGTATTAAATTTACTGGTCGCCACTCTGCTAGTCAATTAAACTTTCTCAACACGACGGTCTACATAGAAAACGGAAAACTGAGAACGACACTTTACCGGAAGCCTACGAATAGCCAGAAATATTTAGACTACAACAGTCATCACCCACGACACTACAAGCAAGAAATTTTTTTCGGACAAGCGAAACGAATAAGAAGAATCTGCAGCGAAGACCATGATTATATCCACCACCTAAATTACCTTACAAGAACGCTAGCAGAAAGAAACTATCCACAGGTTGCTCTCGATGGAGCTTATGATGTCGCGTCGGATTGGAGAGACAGTCGGAATTAGCGAAGAAACAGCCCACAAAAGAATCTGACAGACAGCCAGCCTTTATAACAAAATATTCTAATGTACTCCCAAACATAAATAACATCCTACGAACATACCACCCAATATTATCAAGTAATGAGCGTCTGGGAAAAGCATTCCCGGATTTACCAAGGGTTACCTATCGCCGCAACAAGACCATTAAAGACATGTTAGTGCCCGCAAAACTTAGCCAACATCATTCCCCCGTAATAAAAGCATGTTGTCGCCCCAAGTGCAAAACCTGCAGGCACCTTCAAACTGACATTAAAATTAAAAGCACCCCAAATAGTTAAACTCACGAAGTGAAATCTAGCTTTACTCGTACAAGTTCGGATGTGATGTATATGCTTGAATGTTCATTCTGTAAGAAACAATATATCGGTGAAACGGAACGATCAGCGAACGTCAGATTAAACGGACATTGCGCGGACATAGCTAAAGAGCTTGACAAAGCCGTCGCCGAGCATTTCAACCAACCAAGTCATAACTTTGATGAACCTAAACTCTACATCTTAATGTCAAATTTCCGTTCTGAGCGAGAAAGAAAATACAGAGAATCATATACGTTATCCATAAGTTCAAGATATTGCAACCGATAGGCATAGACGTTTCAAAGGGAGTTTTAGAATCTATTCGCTATGCTAAATTTCAAGCTATAGGCAACAACACTTAGTTTGGCTGCTTAGTGTTTTTCCCCCTTTCTTTCCTTTTTTTTCTTTTATTTATTTATTCATTCATTCATTCATTCATTCATTCAATTTCCATATTTTCTTTTAGTTTTTTTTTTTTTTTCATGAGCACCGGTTTCTGCCGCTCCTTCTATTATCTCTTTCAGAGACACGGTAGCCCACGACCACCAGCGAAGCCGGTAATAGAGGGGTGCTGTGCACGCCGTTGACACGCCGGCTGATTGGCAGACGGCCGTGTCACTGGCCTTGTGCACAGCACTCCTTTATTCTCAATTGACACCCTCGCCGCTAACACACCTTCGCTCGTTGCCGAAAAAAAAAAAGACCGTAGATGGGCGTTTCCCTATAGCCTTCCTACTCATCCTCGCATTGAAGTAAATGAATATAAATATTTGGGTGTGACAATAACTAACAACCTAAGTTGGAATTCTCATGTCTCAATGTATGTGCTGCATCATTTCACAAACTCTATTGGCGGCGAGGAGTTACGGAGTCGCCATCTATCGGAAGCGCCTCGCTGGCGTAGTATGAGGGATCACGCGGCGCGCTCCTCATAGGTTTTGCTGTCAGCGCTCACTGAAAACACCACGCGCGAGCTCTCCGGGACATTTCTGTCAGTACTTTCGAAACAGAAGAATTTTCTCACTGTCTAAATAATAATCTTGGGCAAACTGAAAGCACACAATCGTTTACAGACGCTATCTCTTTACCGAATACGTAGAGTGAACGCCACTGCGTGCGGTCGCCGTGATGGAGTCACCCGAGCCGGCTTCTTGCGTGCAAGGTAGGCAAACGCTGAGAGGAAACTATGTGAAATATGTTCTTATAGTGTTTGTATAACTTAATGGAGCGTAATAGAACGAAGCCTCAGTGCAGCGATCGCGCAGATTCGCAGCGACCGACTGCGCGTTTGCATGCTTGTCCGCGCACTGTTTCGCTTTCGCCGCGCGCGCGTTTTCGCACAGTGCCATGAGCTTTAGGCCGCAGAATATGAGCATTTGACAGTAAACAAGCAACCATTGTTGCGTGGGTATTATCAGAGCTGTTCAAAAATAATTTCATTGTAAAGACTTCGACGCCTACGGGGACTGTGATATGCCGCCGCGACGATTCAATCTTTTTTTTTCTTCTAAATTCTTTGACCTTTCAATATTATTTCTCGAGTTGAGTCGCACTGTATGTTTATCGGTGTTATCAGCGTGCAATTTCACGCTGCTCCTTTTTTGTAATCCAGTGCATTAATTTATAAGACAAACATGACCATATGCCATGCTTTCTTTTTAATGTGTTTCTTACCGCTGCCTTTCCACTCCACTGAACTTGATAGTATCTATAGCATCGACAAGTTCATAGACCAAACCGTCATGACATTAGTCGGGCAGCGGACTCGGGCGAGCGTCTCAGTGCGCGTTTTCAGAACATCGCAGACCGGGCGCCGTAGCAGAAAGCTTCCTCGCGTCTGTGCTTGCTGCGTACCCGAGTTGTAGCCGATGACTGTTTGCCGGTTTTATGTTTCGCGAGCCAAGCTTCACGCAGCTTCTTGTCATGCGGCTACGTGTGAATAAGGCTGACACCGGCCTTCGTTACCTGGGTCCGGCCCTGCGGCACCGAGCAAAAACCTACCATGTTGCGCGCCTTCAAAAGCAGCCACTATCTATTGTAGTGCTTTCAAGCGTTGTAAAGTAGACACTCGAAGCGGGAAAATCTCGTTACTAAATGAGGACCGCAACGTACGCGGGAATTTAAAGTCGTTTTCAGCTCGCTTCGGCGCGCCCGAAGCAGCCGACGCGGCCGCTATGTCCACGTGATCCCTCCTAGCACGTCACGCCGACGGTGGCGCCAGCTTTTCCAGTGGTGGAGCTCGAGGCCAATTATGCGTCATAAACTAAAACAAGCGCCCCCAGACACTAAACGTCATGCATACAAATCAATCATTAGGCCGAAAATGGAATACGCATGCACCGTCTGGGATCCACATAATAAACACACTATTAATACACTGGAAATGACTCAGCGGAAAGCAGTTAGGTTTATTTTTTCCAAGTGTCTTGTAACTGACTCACCATCAACTATCATGCACGATCATGGCATATAGACATTACCATTATGGCGGAAAATTCTAAGGATTACAAACAAACTCTCGATCCATCCTGCTCCATATCACTGACCATTACCCACAAGACAAACCAGACATAAGCACTCTGAAGCCTTAACTCCCCATCAAACAAGAAGTAATGCCTTCAAATTTTCCTTTTCCCCCCGTACTATTGAAGAATGGATTGCACTACCATTATCATTCTTAAACAGCACTGACTCAATTGATCTGTTAATTTCGCAACAGAGATGTCAGCGTTTTGTTTGTTTTCTTCTGAATGCATGTATGATTATTATTTTTTTAACTTTACCACTCCTGCTTGGGCCCGCATGGGCCTGTGGTATTTTTCAAATAAATAAATAAATAAATAAATAGATAGATAAATAAATAGATAAATAAATAAACGACGCAACAGCGTTTCCGTTTGCGCGTAGAACGATATAGAGAGACAGAATAAAACTTTATTTAGGATTGATTAATGTGGTGTCCTTTTCGGGGTTCTGTCCAGCCGACGTGCGTCACCTGGTGTCCTCAGTCCAGGATCCCAGCACGCCTGGGTTGCCGCTCGAGCAACGCCACACCAGCTGTTCTTGTGCATGCAGGTTAAAGCTGTGCAGCCCGGCTTCAAACTGATTTTGGGTGGGGTGTGGTATAACGGGAAGGTCAGTGTGCTGGAACCCTCTATAGTAGTGCGGTATAGTAAAGCAAACATGCACATATAGAGGCTTTGGTTCATGGGTTTTATGTTTTGTAAAATTCTTGGGGTAAAAATTGGGTGCTGTTTTAAACAGAGAAATCGGGGAGGAATCGGCGGTGTTGTTGTCTATATACTCCATTCCATACGTAGCAGTCAACGCTGTGGAGGTTAGAGATACTCCTTACAGTGGCTTCATTCGCACTTGGATACAGTTCGATATGTTTTGACCTCAACTGTGAGCAACTGTTGTTTACTGTAGACTCAGTATTGAATAAAACAAGTTTTAATCCTTGGAAACAAACACTGTGGTATACGGCTGCTAATGCGCTGTTTAAGATAATTTTTTTTTTGTTCTTTTCGGCTTCTTCTATTTTTCTTTTTTGCAACCCGTCGCGACAAGCCTCCCGAGGTGTTCGCGCGAGCGAACGCTGTTAGCGCGCAGCGATGCGTGGACGGAACGCGCGGAGTGATAACTTTTCTAGCGAACCGAACCGAACTTCTTGCGTAGCTTCCACAGCGTTGACTGCTATGTATGAAACGGAGTATTGGCAGTGCAAAGTGCATTTTTTTTCAGGTAACTTTTACAAACGACCAACACGAGCAATGGTCTCCTTTTGGACACAATCATTCTATCTGAACAAGCGATCAGGATCACTCACAGCAACATGTAATGACAAAAAGAGCTGCTCGCAAATCATGTGACATACTCACCTCTACAAATCCTCGTTTTCAGGCATTATAAGTAAACATAAAAGAAAGCACATTAAGAAATAACAAATAAAGACGGGTCTGGCGATCCATTGTTTCTTTTTTTTTTGGTTCTCTGCACTTGTTTAACAAGGGAAAAAAAGTGCTAAAATGATTGCACGTGGGCGTGCTTCGCAGAAGCTGTGATGCTTTTCCTTATCCTTACAAAGCCGTGTTGACGTACATTATCATATCAAATGGGAGAGTTTCTGTATCCATCCTAGACCTGTTCTTGTCCGTTGTCCTGTTTTACTGGTTCCCAGTATTCGCTCTTGCAACAAAATAATGTAATACCCAATTGGACGAATCAGCCATTCCCTGAACGAATAACGTATAGTTGGGTAATTCCGGCAAGCGCGGGCAGGGGCGTAAACGGGAGCGGCCTAAGGTCCACGGCCAGAGTGGTGGCGCCAGCTGGTGGCGCAAAGCTCAACCACACAAACACAAAGCTAATGCTGTATTCTGCTTAGCTGCTGGTGTAAATTTTCGACAGTGGCGTACTCGTGTTCACAATAACGCCGCTGCCAAAAATTTGCACCAGTAGCGAAGCATGATATAGTGGGTTACTGCAGTTTTAGCTCTGTGTTTGTCTGCTTGAACTCTACGCTACCAGGCGGCTGCACCGTTCTGGCTGCTCACGTTCCCCGCAAATCCGGTACTCCGCCCAAACCGCCAAATACAGAGCAACATGAGCGCTATGTTAATTAGCTTTCTAGCATAATTCTGCCGTTTACAAGTATGCATGCATGTATGCGACATGCAGGAAATACAATCCAATGCACCAGTGTCGTATTTGTATCAACGTGGCTGTTAAAAAAAAGCAACAAGCTTTCGTTCACTCGAGGCCGGCAGGCGCTCAATATATTGCAGTTTTATATGTGCCGATTTTCGCTTGAGTGTTAAGTGAAAACGAGGTAGTATACTACACTCCAAGGTTAATAATGTCTTGACCACTTGCTCGTAAGAGGTGGTTAACGTTCATTAGTCTGCAACACCTGCATTTATTGTTGTCCTTTACGAAAAGACAAACTTCTTGGACAATACACACACACGGAGAAGGTAGAAGATCAATGGGCCAGTTGTCATTTGGGAAAGAAGATGGCCCACTGATGCGTTGCCGTAAAGTAAAACATAAAAATTATTTTGCCACCAGTTTCGATACAAACTCTCTTCGTCAGGTCAGGTTCAAAGTTAACCAGAGTCATAAAACATGCTGTAAAAATGCCCTGTTATTCCTCTTAGATTTTTTTGACAAAATGCCATTTTATGCACTGAAGAACAAAAGTAACAGAACGCCAGTGCGTTTCGTCGCACACTCTGGGAATGAATATCTCGAGACTGAACGTGACCCTGAGAATTAGTGAAAAATTTAACCAATAAAATTTTGCAAATTAAATTAGCCAAATATTCATTTCGATTTATTGTGAAAGTAATGTCCACCACTTCGAGCGATTTACATGAAGGATTAGGATTGCGCTAGCTGTCAGAGGCAATTTTTGAAAATGCTTGTATAGTCTAAAAATATTATATATATATATATATATATATATATAGAGAGAGAGAGAGAGAGAGAGAGAAAATCAAATAGCAAATAGAATCAGGAACACCTTAACTTCTGTCAACCAAAGGACCAGGCAGGATTCCGTAAAGGCTACTCAACAATAGACCATATTCACACTATCAATCAGGTGATAGAGAAATGTGCGGGATATAACCAACCCTTATATATAGCTTTTCATTGATTACGAAAAAGCGTTTGATTCAGTCGCAACCTCGGCAGTCATGCAGACATTACGGAATCAAGGTGTAGACGAGCCGTATGTAAAAGTACTGAAAGATATCCGCCGTAGTCCTCCATAAAGAAAGCAACAAAATCCCAATAAAGAAAGGCGTCAGGCAGGGAGATACGATCTCTCCAATGCTATTCACAGCGTGTTTACAGGAGGTATTCAGAGACCTGGAGTGGAAAGAATTGGGGATAAAAGTTAATGGAGAATACCTTAGTAACTTGCGATTCGCTGATGATATTGCCTTGCTTAATATATTGCCCATAAGGGGGGGGGGGGCGCCCCCTCCCCCGAAGTTAGGTGGCATACCCTCCGATATACCGTCGATATGGGTTAGATAAGGCGTAGAATAAGATATTGCGGAACAGCGGCCACCATCAAACCCTGCAATATATAACCCTTAAGAGGAAGCTTTAGCTCGGGCCCTATATACTATGCATTAACAACGTACGTCGTGCTCTCTTTTCTTTGGAATTGAACTACCGGGCTAGCGTGAATATATATATATATATATATATATATATATATATATATATATATATATTGTGTACCCGCCGTGGTTGCTCAGTGGCTATGGTGTTGGGCTGCTGAGCACGAGGTCGCGGGATCGAATCCCGGCCACGGCGGCCACATTTCGATGGGGGCGAAATGCGAAAACACCCGTGTGCTTAGATTTAGGTGCACGTTAAAGAACCCCAGGTGGTCAAAATTTCCGGAGTCCTCCACTACGGCGTGCCTCATAATCAGAAAGTGGTTTTGGCACGTAAAACCCCAAATATTATATATTATTATTATATTGTGTGACCCGCCGTGGTTGCTCAGTGGCTATGGTGTTAGGCTGCTGAGCACGAGGTCGCGGGATCGAATCCCGGCCATGGCGGCCGCATTTCGATGGGGGCGAAATGCGAAAACACCCGTGGACTTAGATTTAGGTGCACGTTAAAAAACCCCAGATGGTAGAAATTTCCGGAGTCCTCCACTACGGCGTGCCTCATAATCAGAAAGTGGTTTTGGTACGTAAAACCCCATAATTTAATATATTGTGTGTGTGTGCGTCCAGCCATGCCAGTAAAGCTGCTTTAAAATATTGAGCAGTCCGGGCGACACCACCATTTATAGCCTTACCGTGATGTCATGTACTGTTGCAGTAATGATTATCTGAGCCTAGTTGATTGTTATTAAACACACACTCGCACACACTAAGACAATTACATTAAATGCCAGCGAAAAAGTCAACCTGATAGCTTTTGTACGAAATATTGCCAGCTGAATAAGAAATAAAGAAGGCCACCGCCATATTGTCGCGCACTGACGCCACCGCTGCTGTCTTTCGCTAGCTAGACGGTAATTGAGCGGGTCGGTATGCCGTGGCGATTTTCACCGCTACCGAATCGTCTTTACTCCATTTCTTTTTCCTGCGTACCAAACGTACGCAGAGAGTTTCAAAAGTGTACTTTAAAACAATTCTAATCCGATTCAGTGTTCGCCTCTCTTGTACAGCTTAGAGAATTCCCGCCCAGGGAGCCTACCATGCATCCAGGCACACCGTGACTGCCGGGAACTTGATGCCCGTGCGGCTGACCTCCCACTGGACCACGCTGAAGTCGTAGCGCAGGTAGCTGCTTACCACCTGTTGGCTCTGGTACAAGAAGCCGACGAGGCAGCCTACAGCGACCAGTGCTTTGGCTGGCCTGATGACCATGGTCGACTCGATGGCGCGCCTGACAACGAAGTGACTCTTCGCGATGCCCGCCCGGTCCGGGGCCACGTCAGTGGGGTGGCGCTTTGTCGCAGACGATCGGCACGAATCGATTGCCGACCGTAATTGGGGGACGTCGCGAAGTAACCGGAGGCAACTAATTTCATTGGCGCCATGCAGTCGATACAGCCCCGAAGTAGCGGATACACATGCGCTCGCGTTGTCGGTCCGTGTACGTAGTAAGTGTTTCCTTTCCCTTCTGTGCCCCCCTTTTCGGGACACTGCGTGCGCTCTGTAGACAGCTGGAGAGAATAGAGAAGGAGAAATTAAGGAGGCGTGTTGGTCCACAAAGACATGGGTCGGCATTATAATGAAAGCGAATTAACACGCGCCTATACAGAAATGTCCCCACAGTCGTCAGCTGTGCGCTTTCCATATATATATATATATATATATATATATATATATATATATATATATATATATATATATATATATATATTGCTACGGGGAGAAAAGACGCTTGACAATATATTTACAAGATGTATACAACGGGCAGAAGACAGGCATACAAGATGGAGCCCGTGCGCGCGACTATCAGCGATCGTCGTCTTCGTCAGTCCTCTCATAATCGTTCGCTAATGCAGCGCATCGTAGCATAACCCCCGGAGGTGAAGGCGCTGTCCCGGCGCTTGGTAGGTGTGAGTGATATCGCTACAGGCGAACGATAGACGTGAACGATATCATAGGAGGATCGCGGTGTGGGGGTATCGAGAGCTTGTGACTCGTAGGTCACGTCTGTCAGTTGACGCAAGACACGGTATGGGCCTGAGTAGGGCGAAATCAGCTCCTCACAAAGTACAACTCGCTGTGCTGGTTTCCAAATAAGCATGACGTCACCATGCAGGGTTAAAGTGGGCATCCCGGTGACGAGCGTGACATACGCGTCGTTGCTTTTCTCGGGAAGTGGTCAGACGCAGGTGTGCAATCTCACTAGCCTCGGTATATAGCTCTAGATATGGCATCTCGGGCATATTCTGACGTTGTGTCGAGAACGGCTGGGAGGATCGTGTCAAACGGTAGAGTCTCGTCCATACAAGAGAAAAAAAAATTACCGACGATTACGTTACTTCCTAATGCGAAATTTGAGCGCAGCAAATAAGCTGTTTCACCTTTTCGATAGATTGAGGCAAAGAAATCGAGCAACACATGTATGCGCTATCACAGAATTTTTTTTTTATTTTTCACACGTATTCCTTTAACAAAGACTCCACTAACAGTTCTTGACAGTCATGAAGGAAGCTTTGTGATCGGAGAAATAGACTGATATATGTTCGACTTGGTACACCAATGCTTGATTCTCAAAGACGAGATCTATACAAGTGCCTCGCGAGGTTGTCACAGCCGTGGGACGCGTTACGAGCGAGAGGAACGGGATGTTCTCCCGCATAAGTGTTAGGAAATTGCTGCTTGTCTTTATGTCAACATTAAAGTCCCCCACTACTAACATCGGTGTGGATCGATGGACGGTTAATGCGAGTTGCAGGAAGTGCACGACGTCTTTCGTGAATGCGGTAGCGGATTCACGAAAGCGGTATCAGTCGGTCGCTGCTAGCGCTGGGGGGATGAAAGGGGGGCGGAGCTGGTTACGAGGCCGACGATAACGCCGACGACGACGCGAAACCCAGGAACGGACGCCAAAGAGCCATTTGTGTAGCCAGCCCTCCTCCACAGTCTCTCCTCCTCCCTTCCATCATCCTCCCTCGCCCGGAGAGCCGACAGCGCGCATGCGCGGCGGCGGAGCAGATTCGTCGGCGAGCTGGTTACGAGGCCGACGACGACGCCGACGACGACGCGAAACCCAGGAACGGACGCCAAAGAGCCATTTGTGTAGCCAGCCCTCCTCCACAGTCTCTCCTCCTCCCTTCCATAATCCTCCCTCGCCCGGAGAGCTGACAGCGCGCATGCGCGGCGGCGGAGCAGCAGATTCGTCGGCGAGCTGGTTACGAGGCCGACGACAACGCCGCCGACGACGACGACGCGAAACCCAGGAACGGACGCCAAAGAGCTGCGCTCTAAAATGGAGAGAAACCAGCAGAATCATGGCGGGACGTATTGTAGGCGAATGTGACGAACGGCAGAGCGGTATCCCAGTCACGGTGGTCGGTGGAGACGTACCGTCAACCGCAAAAGCTTACGGGACGCAGGAGCTGCCAAGAAGCTGAATTCTGGCGAAGCGTGGTCACACAGCCTCGAATTGAATGGTCCATCATGTAGCAGCCTCCGCCACCTACACAGTGATTCATTAAATTAGAAATGCCACGCCTTAACAGTGCGCGGAAACACACAGGGGAAACCATATCCCGCAAACTTTTGATGTTGACTGTACATAGCGAGCATTTGTGTGATAATTCTTTTGAGTCGCTCTGTGAGGCCGTTGGTTTGAGGGTGGTACGCCATTGTAAACTTGTGCTTTGTAGCGCAGGTGTGCAAGATGTCCTGAACAACCTGTTAGGGAAAGTAGCGGTCCCGGTCGGTAAGGAGTTGTCGGGGAGCGCCGTGGTGAAGTATTACTGCATCGAGTAGTAAGTCAGCGACGTCGGTTGCACAACTGGTAGGGAGAGCCCGCGTGATCGCGTGCCGGTGGTCTAGTCCACTTGTTCTCACTAAGTGATAGAGGAAAAGGGCCAAGGAGATCAAGACCAACTCGAAAGAATGGCGCAGATGGTATTTCAATGGGCTGAAGACGGTCAGCTGGTAGGGCTGTTGGTTTTTTGCGGTGCTGACAAGATTTACAGGAGGCGACGTAACGGCAAACGGAACGGTAAATCCAGGGCCAAAAGAAACGATGCCAAACATGAGACTACCAGATGACCAGCAGTTTTGACATCATGCAAAGCAATGCGTGAGACTGTGCATCATGCGCGAGACTGTGCAAGCACAGTCTCACGCACATATTTGGGAACGACCAGTACCAGTTCAGGGCCATCAGGTTACATGTTGTAACGGTACAACATGCCATCTTGCAGCACAAACATACGGGAAGAGGGGAAGTTGGCAGGTCCGTCAGGCTGAGAATTATGTCCCTCAGGTGAGGGTCGCGTCGTTGCTCATCGGCGATGTCACCAAACGCGGTAAGCGCGAGGACGCAAGTTGACTCGCCGGTCTCTGGCTGGTGCAGTGGGTCTGCTGGATGATGTGACAAACAATCAGCGTCCTCATGGAGGCGGCCTGTCTTATACACAACTGTGTAAGGCTACTCTTGGAGCCGTAGAGCACACCGACCGAGACGTTCAGCTGGATCTTTTAAAGACGAAAGCCAGCATAGGGCGTGGGGATCGGTGATAACCGTTAAAGGCCGTCCATGGACGTAGGGGCGAAATTTACCTACTGCCCAAACGAGGGCGAGGCATGCACATTCGGTGATCGAGTAATTGCGTTTGGCTGGGGACAGTAGACGGCTAGCGTACGCAATGACATGATCGCAGCCATGTTGTCGTTGTGCCAAAACAGCGCCGATATCGAGGCCGCTGGCGCCGGTGCGGACCTCCGTTGCGGCGTACACGTCAAAGTGGGCGAGAATCGGTGGCGACGTGAGTGGCGTCGTTAGCTCAGCGAATACACTAGCTTGGTCGGAACCCCAGACAAAAGTCGCGTCTTTCTTAAGATGTTCCGTTAGAGGGCGTGCGATGTCAGCAAAATTCTTCACGAATCCGCGGAAGTAGGAGCAAAGGCCTACAAAGCTTCGAACGTCGGTTGCGCAGGTGGGCACAGGGAAATCCTTGAACGCGCGAACTTTCTCCGAATCGGGAAGAACACCGGAAGAGTCGACGAGATGTCCAAGCACAGTATTCGTTGCCGGCGGCCGAAGTGACATTTCGTTGAATTGAGCTGAAGTCTCGCCTTGCGGAACACTCAAAGAACTGTTGACAGGCGCTCGAGGTGTGTGTCAAAAGTCGGCGAAAAGACAATGGCATCATAGAGGTAGCACAAGCAGATTGATTCCGAAGGAGGGCGTCCACCATTCGTTCGAATGTGGCGGGAGCATTGCATCGCTCAAATGGCATCACCTTAAACTGATAGAGCCTATCAGGTGTAATAAACGCAGTCTTTCCACGATCCGTGTAGTCAACTGCATTCTGCCAATACTCGGAACAAAGGTATATCGAAGAAAAATACTTGGAGCCACTGAGACAGTCAAGGCCGTCATCGGACCGAGGTAAGGGGTACAGGTCTTTTTTTGTGACTTGGTTAAGATTCCGGTAGTCACAGAAGCGCCAGCTGTTGCCCTTCTTTCTAACGAGCACGACAGGAGATGCCCATGGGCTTGAAGAAGGTTCGATGATATCGCAGGCAATCATTTTGTAAACTTCCTTTGGTATAGCTTGGCGCTCAACGGAGGACACACGATAGGGACGTCGGTGTATGGGTTTGGCATCACCGGTGTGAATCCGATGGTTGACAACTGTTTGGCCCAGCGGTCGGTCAGTGAGATAAAAAATGTCTTGGTACGACATGAGCAGGCCTCGGAGCGCGTGTATGTGTTCGGCCGGAAGGTCCGTGGCCAGGCACGTACCCAGGTTTTTTTTTTCGGGGGAGAGGCCCAACCCAAGGTAACTCTTCCTATGCAAATGAGGGGGAGGGGAGGTAGCTTGTGAATAATGCCCACCATTCGCCATAAAGACGCGTAAATCCGCAAAAAAGAACTGAAATAAGATGCACCTCTCAGGTACGCCTGTGAGATACACCTCTCCTTTACTTGGCAAACAGGGAAGCACATCAAATGGACTCGCGCATGACAGAAGCACAGGAAGAACGCCGCCAAGAACAAGTAAACAAGCGAAAGTAAAAAATGAAGAGTTCTAGTAGCGTTTTTTGAATTAGCCCTGTAATAATTATAGAAAAATGTATATGTTTGCTGAACAATCACAGTTCTTTTGGTTCCCTCGCTTACTGCACTACCAATTTAAGTGCCAAAACCGACCCGTGCTGCTATTTGGGAAGTTACGTAACGATGCGTGGTCACCAGTCCCGTACAACCGCGCAGAGCGCAGGATGCTGCGGTTCTAGACGTGCTGCGACCACCGCGGAAGGTTAGAAAAACACTCACATTAGCACAGCAGAGCAGTGGCTACGTCAGGCGGCTCCACTGATAACTGTAGAAGCGTGATTCAAGACACACGGAATTATTCTCCACTTCCAGAGGCCTTTTCTCTACTTCCTTTTTTAAATAAAGAGAGGTTGATCAAAAAATATTTTCACAAGCAGTTAAATTAGTTAATTTTCGCTTTTCATTTCTGTTTGGCTGTTGCCTTGGCTCTCTCCCTTAGTAGATCGCTTAATTTCTCAACTGCTTCAGATTCTTGTTTTCAGTTGCCAATTTTGCACGAAAAGTGCTGTACAATTAAGGAAAAGCCAGACGTGGTAATGGTTGACAATGATATTGTTTATGGTTTTATCGGTCATTGCACGGTCCGATGATAGACGCTGTTTGGCATTGTTTTATTTTCCACCTTATCTAACCCATATCGCGGGTATATGGTTCCGAGGATCTGCCAACGTCGCGGCGAGCCGTGACTCGTGGAAATAATGAAGCAAAAGGAAAAGTTTAACGCTAGTGGCGTTTTCTCCGGCCGCAACTTGTTCCTCGAGCATACAGACCAGCTCACTGCGAACCGAATCCGTTTCCTCGTCCTTGGATCAGTCTAAACAAAAAAGGTTGAACTAACAAAGCAACAGCGATGCGCGTGATCCTTGAATAGATGGTGAAAAATGAACTCATCTCGAGTTAATCGCTCGGGCACCGAATCGATGGGAAAACTGGCCTTTACGCCCCAGGAGATGCCGATAACTACCGCCATCTAAAAGGAGTGAAAAAATTGAGAACCATTCCACTTTGTGAAGATGGAATGGCAGCGAGAACTGACGACAGTCAAAGCTCTCAACCGAAGAGGACTTTACCCACGTATGGGGAGTGCTTAACGCCTGGTTTACCTCCGCCGTGGGTCGGCCCGGCATTGCACTACCTTTGGATGGACCCACGCATGCGGAGCGCTCAACGCCTGCATCACCTCCGCCGCGGATCGGCCCGACGGTATAGTGCAATGCCGGGCCCACCCGCGGCGGAGGTGAAGCAGGCGTTGAAGCGCTCCCCATACGTGGGCCGCTTAATTTCAAGGGAGGGGGGGGGGGGTAGTTACGTCCCTGTCCGTGGCGATCATCTTCGTTATGTTATCCAACATCGTGGGGTTATCAATAGCAGCAGGAGGTGGTGCAGCAGGCTCAGTTAAGACGGAAACATGATAGTGGCAGGCTGGAGCTACGGTTGCAAGCGAGATACCTTGGGGCATCACTTGAGGGCTTAGACCAAAATTCACAATAGGGAGACATGCGACATTGCCCTTTATACTGATGACCGAGTGCGGGCACATGACATTCTGCGAACAGAGGACGGTAGCGTTGGGCGACACAATGTAATCGCCGTCATCCACAGGGGGATCAGGAGAGACGCCGATGTACGTCACGGCGAGATGTGGTAGATGAATGTAATCGGCGGAACACATACTCGGCGCAGGATCAGAAGGCTCAACAACATAAGGCAAGGGAAGCTAGATAACCCTTGCAGAACATTCAACAAGAGCCGAATGTGCCGAGAGAAAGTCAAGTCCTAAGATGATTGCATATGTGCACTGATCCAAGACGTAAAACAAAATTGAAGTGTGGCGTCCGGCAACAGAGACACGGGTGGCATACCACCCAGCAACAGCCTGAGTCGCATCATCGGCTACGCGGACTGCAGCGATCGGAGCAGGGATAAGAACTTTCTTCAGACGAATACGGAGGTTTGAGTTCATGACCAATATGTGGGCGCCGGCGTCAATGAGTACGGTGACAGGTATACTGTCCACGTCTTTTTTGGTTAGGTTGTGATGTCCAGGTAGTGTGAGCAGAGGAATTTCGGGTCGGGTCGTCGTGGCAGGCTCACCTCTCGGAGCTGCGCCCGTCAATTTCCTATGATCAGCGGGAGTACGCTCTAATCTTGGTAACCTATAAGTATACCTAAAACATGAGTAACGAATAAAAAAATAACGGTTACATCGTTCGTCCTTTTGATGTTTTCATTATATTGCTCATGCTAAGGGTTACAATGACGAAACTGAGTGCGACGGGAGCTGTTTATTAGTTACAGTGACCTGCTGCCAGCATGTACCCTCTATATTGTAACCTATAGAATTTTAAGTAACCTTTAACCGAGACCCCACGGAGACATTATATAGGGAGTGGAAGTTCGCAATTTGCACATTAACAAAGCGCAGGATAAGTTACCTGCGTGCACACATGGTTGATCCACTTGATAAGCACGTGTACGGGTGTTCAGTCGCAAATTTTGCCTGAGAGCAAATTACTCATTGAGCCGGCAGAGCCGCATATTGGAAGTAGGCCGCGGGAAAATAAGGTTCTGCAAGAATAATGACATTTCTTGCCGGAAGTACAATAGCCGACTGAGCAAATATTATATACAATTAGCGCTTTTCACAGGCTCTACATGTGTCCTGCAGAACGCTATCTCACTGCCGCCGCATGCCGCTGCCGATATACGCCGCCGCAAGTGTTTTTGTTGTTGTTTGTTATGAGTCTCACATTCACGGATTGGAGAGCACTTTTGACATACGTTTAGTTTATCACGCGACAAAATAATGCTCCTCTGGAACTTCTGCCTTCTTCATGAGGCGAGAAAAAGTATTATTATTATTATTATTATTATTATTATTATTATTATTATTATTATTATTATTATTATTATTTATATTATGATATGGTATGAACCTGGGGGGCCCTTTTGCCGTGTTTACTCAGTGCGAATTTGGTTGGGTGCATTCATGGAGCAAGCTCAATCGCAGACTGATGTACCAAAAATGTACCAAAGTTTTCCTCATATTACAACCATCCAATGCAATGCATCATTGCCTAGAAAGCGTCCAAAGAATTTAATGAGTGTTGCCCCAACGGAAGGTATATTAATTGAGCATTTAGAAAACAATCTCTGCAGCCGAGGTGCGAAATTGGAGCAAACAAAATACAATCATTAAAACGCTTGGAGCGTTTCTCCCATTATTATTTGTGTACTCAGCAACGGTACGAGTAAACGTCTGCAACACGCCACATTTCGCTATATTGTACAGCAGCAACACCGTTGGTGCCTTGGTGCCACGCGCCAATGCATAACAGCGCAGCAAACCCAGCGCGGAAAAGCCGCACACAGCCGCTCCAATACCACGGAGCCGCGTAGACAGATGAAAGATACAGTTGTCTGAAGTTCTACCATCATGATGGCAATAAAGAATGATTATGTTCAATGCGGCAACATTGTTTACAAGAGCGAACTATGTACATAAATTTGTGTTTTTGTTTTATCCTCAACGAACTTGTTTTTGTTTGAATATGTGGAGCCGGATCTGAATGTCCGAATCGTGCTTCAGTTACTGTACTTCAGTGCAGAAGCAGCGGCCATGTTTTCATGCCATCTCTCCGCGTTCCCTTATATAGTTCCAGCAATGCATGACGGGACGTAGTTGCAAACATGGCGTTATGAGCTGTGCATATGTTTTGTTGCTGGTTTCGCGCCAACTTTGTCAGTGGCAACGGCAGTGACGGACCTGGACTTGTTTGGGACAGCACGCGGCCACTGCAAGGAATCATTTTGTGACTGTGAGCGCTACAGTGTTCTCAGTTCGGCGAACATTCGCTGTGACTACTGTGACCACAGCCCCGGATCGCATGGAAAAATAGACGAACTTGGTAAGTGTTCTTGCATTGTATTGTGCTGGTTTGTCTGTATTCAGTACATAACTAGGCTGCAGCTTTTCTTTCATTAGAGGGGAGGGAAGTGGAAAAAAGACAAAGCAAATGGGTAAGCAGCGATTTGCGCGGAAACGCATCCGTGTTTCTGTCACGCTCAAAGCGGAAGCTTTAAAGCCGAGACCACACGTATGTTTGCGGACGCGCGCAAGCTCGCGACCGCGTGCCTAGTACCTGCCGCGTCTCGCGAGTAATAGCGGTTTGCATCCACAAATACGCGCGACAGCGCGCGCTCACTGGGCTCACGGGCTCACGGGCTCACTCACAGACGCCTTGGCAGGCGCCGCTTCTTACTTTGTTATCGGCAGTATTTCAAAGTGCTTCAATATCTATAAACGCAATCAGGGTGTCTACCAACCGAGAAAACCGGCAATTCTCAGGGAATTTGAATAGTCTGGAAATACTCAAGGAAATTTTGCTTCTATCAGGGAGAATTAGCTGTACGTTTATTGAAAGGGAACGAAAGTCGTGGTAATGCTGGCTCCAGTAACCGACGAATTGCAACGAATCGTCGTTGACGCCGTGTCATCGGCACAAGGTATTGACAGACTCGTTAACGACCGATTTTCCAAAAGCCCGATTTTTCGGACATGCCCGATAATTTGCGCGGTTTCGCGGCACTACCACGTACTCCATAGAGTTTATATATATTGCCCTGACTGCAGGTCTGAAATAGAATTAATCAGAGCCACCACCGCCGCCAGTTCGATTGTCTCGCCGCCTCGAACCGGTGCTCTCGCACGCCGATCCGCTGCAGCCGTAGCCACCACCGCACGTTAGGCCTAGCTGCTTCTGCGTTTGCTAGCTTCTTGCCGTGCGGTGCCATGTTTTTCACTGAAATAATTCGCCGCTTCAGCGATGGCACTGACTCCACCTTTGTAATCCTCGCGATTGTCTTTGAAGCTCGCAAAGCACAGCGCATTGCGCAATGCCAGTCTCCGAAAGTTAGCTTCGCCGCAATAGAACAATGTTAAGCGGTGAAGCATAACAAGCGTAGGAAGGGGCAATTGTGACGGGACGCAGTATCTATTCCTTAATTATACACACGTGCACCCTTGTCTACTGTCACAATACGAGCACCGATATGCCTAATAAGTGTACTAGCAGGCCTTAAGAGCTTTTTCGAACATGCCTGTGGTAATTTGAGCCCTTAACTATTTCGTTACCGCGAGAAAATGGTACTTTTTTATAGGTCTCGGAAAAAAAAAAACATTTACCACTACAAATAATATTCCAGCAACATAGCGTGTTGTGCATAATGAAATTTTCTTTCCAAAAACATACGTTGCCAAACAAATTTTTAGGTAAAACATAAGAATTCTAGAAAGCATCATTTTTGCTGCCAGTTGATAAAAACAATAAAAAAACGATATCTGGTAAAACATTAATATCACAGGAAATTCCGAATATATATTTCAAAGATAACCGAGCAATAGTGTCTGAAAAAATAAATTCTCAGTACACTGCCATTCTTCGGATAAAAAAAAAAGAAGAAACTAAGACCAGTTCATCGCACATGGCATGCGGTGAAGCAGTTCCTGGATTTTGTGAAGCATAGGAGCACTCCGCATTTTCCCCACAGGATGTATGGTATTTGTTCATCTTTACGGTCCTCGTAACACATTTTGCAGTTCCGTCTTTTTGGCATCTTCTGAGAATGGTCCGATGAGGAGTCCAGGGAACGCACTTCACCAGTTCGTATAGAGTCATGCACCTCTTTCAGGACCAATCGCTCTCAGCGTAGCTGGGCAACTACAAGATTATGCACCCAAGCATATCCGTTTGCATTTTTTTTGCAGATTGTGTTTATTACTT
Organism: Dermacentor albipictus; assembly: GCF_038994185.2. NCBI lineage: Eukaryota > Metazoa > Arthropoda > Arachnida > Ixodida > Ixodidae > Dermacentor > Dermacentor albipictus. The sequence continues at coordinate 73,757,009 of NC_091821.1, read as the reverse complement.
CTGCAGAGAAGAGTGGAAAGAAATCCCGCGCCGTTGCAAACTGTCTTGCGCTGATCCGCAGTGCTGAGTCGAGATGCGCTACGGGTGGCCATATTGGCGTGAATGGAAGTTTCTTTGCTGCCGATGGAAGCATATCATAACCAAGCGACGTATACACCCTGAAGATAATCAGGAGAGCTCTCAGGTCGTGCAAGAAGATTGGCAGATATGTGGGCACAAGGAAGGAGATTGCTCGAGGCCTTAACGAAAACTCACCGGTGAACAGTTGCGGATGTCCCATGCTGACTCAAAACATCGTCGCCTCAGAGCTTGAATCTGCTTTTCTGTCATCTTCGGAATCATAACCCGAGTCCTCGTCACTAAATGGAAGTGCGGGTGCAGCCTAGTTTTGAGCACGACGCTTTTCTCGCGACCAAGCCGCGCGGGATGTTGCCGTGGAAGCCATTTTCAATAACTGCGCAGTGACACCGGCAGCGCCCCTTGCCTGGATTTTACGAGAGGAGCGAAACCGATACTCTTGGGAGCTGGTTGAAAAATGCCAGGTCCACATGCTAGACATGCGGTGGACCTTCAGAAATACACTTTGGTGGAATTAAACGACTCGGACTCCAAACCAAAGCTCATTAGTGAACAGCTGGCGTCATTTTCGGTTAATTATCACCGCTCAGCACTGTCGGACGGCAAAGCCGGCGATATAATTTAATTCTTCACTTGGAGTCATTTAATTACAAAATTTTGATGCTAGTGCAGTGTAATCGCGAGCGACATGATTTTTTCTGAAGCGCGGCAGGTGACGGCCACGCTTCTTTTCGCTGCAACATACGCTCATTCGTTCGCAGAGGTCCATCGAAAATCACATCACCGGAGCGTGAACATTTTAACTGATTCTGAAAGTTCAATGCCTGTACTAAATACTGGATGGCCTGAAGTGGATAAAACGGCTCCAACATGTCGAAATCGGTGATCTAAAGTGTTGATCACCGGGGATCGATGTTAATATGCGTGGTAACAATAGAGTTAAAGACATACATTCATTTTTAACGCGACAGCGTTAGGGACCTCGTGTCGCAGAAAAGCCGGTGTCGTCGGCGTCGTTGGCCGTGAGCGATAAATCCCAGCAGGCACTTTATGAATAAAAAACATCTTGCAAGATGGGCTGGCTGGGACTCGAACCAGGGTCTCCGGAGTGTGAGACAGAGACGCTACCACTGAGCCACGAGTTCGATGCTTCAAAGCGGTACAAAAGCGCCTCTAGTGAATGCGGTGTTGCCTTAGAAACGAGCTGTTTCTAAGGCTCAGGCGTGCGTCGCTTGCTCAGGCGCACATTTCGTTGCCGCGCCGAACGCTGCGTTGCTCGACGCTCACCGCGTCCGATGTGGGGCGCGCAGTCGCTGCGCCGTAGCCCATTGTCTTACACCCCTTGGCGGGTCGACGTGAACGCTGTCGCGTTGCACTCTTGAAGGCGAAGCTTAAGCGTCCTCCAATTTTTTTCGGACTGCCCGATTATTCGGATGTTTTCGCAGCCCCTAGGGAGTCCGAGAAATCGAACGTTGACTGTACAACTGACGAAGAGGATGCTTCAAATGATCCATGGGGCGAACGCGTGGCGGAAGGAGGATGAGAACAGAAAGGACCGATGCACTGAGGAATTAACAAGAAAGGAAGCGTGCCACCGCCTCTTTGAAGGAGCTTGAGCGCAAGAAAACAAAGTGTTGGCTGACGCCGAGATGCAGCTGCCCCTCATCCAAACCAAAATAAACCTTTTAAAGCAGTGAAACTCAACACCGAGATATTGCGTACGGGCTAAGAGTATGTCAGGACAGTTGAGGTTGACTTCCCAGCTGCTGAGGGAGAATCTTAGTTGTGACAAAGTTCAGACCTCATACCGATGAGCTTGCTATCAGTTGATAGAAATAGCTCATATTCGAAAATATTTACTTCTGTATGCATCTCCTTTTCATTCGTATTTGAAAATGTCAGACTTGATTTGGAATGGGTTTTACCATTTTTTCCACTGTGCATTTCACTACCACCTTCTTTCTGTTCTCTTTTTGAATAAAATAGATATTACTGCTTACTATTCAAACTGGACTAAATTATTTTTTCGTTTCAACATGCTTACTAGAGAGTGACAGCATCGGGCAACATGGTGTCAGCCCGTCTTGACATAAAACAAAGTTCTGGCTCATTCAGGGGAATTTTGCAAGAGGGCTCAGGGAAAACCTGGAAAACTCCGGGAATTTGGAAATGTCAACTTGGTAGACACCCTGGTAATTGTTATATTTTTATAGCTGTTAGATCAACGCAAAAATGAAAGAAGAAGCACTTTCTTGCGTGATATAAATCTGCTTCACTGAGAGTTGAATGTTCCGCGCCGTAGCTGCGTAGCCAGGCGCGCTGACGCGAGGCGACCCAAGCGCGCGATAAGAGGGAGGAGCTGTTCCCCAAGATCACGCCGCGTTTCGACGCGTACGAGCCATGCCGCACCGTCTGCGCATGCGTGGGCGCGTGAACGCTAGCTTGCGCGCGTCCGCAAGCGTACGTGTGGTCTGCCCGTCCGCGTTACCGGCATGCGCCGTTCGTGGGCCGCCATTCTACGGAAGTTTTCCTCGCGAACGGCGAGATTTGCTTGCCATAGAGAGGATGTGACCATACGATTTGGCCGGGACCCATTTGTGCGGCAGCCGTACAGCGAAGTGGTCAATCAGCGACCGAGGAGTGGTCGTCGTGGCAATGACGGCAGCCTTACCGCCGCTCATCGCTTGGCGGCGCCGATATCGTCGCCAAGCGGTATCGTCTTTTTCCGGTTCACCTCAAAGCGAAAGGTGATGGCGCTTCGGAATGAATCACCGACGCTCACAAGCCGTAATATTTCGTACCGTTGCTGTCGCTTTTCGCAATAATTATGCTCAACGCAGAAAAATCCCTTGCATATATACGTGTAACCATATGATAGCATATAATGTGTATTGCACATTTGTATAACTTCTTGATTCAGGGGTTAACTTGCGCACGTTCGTTCACTTTCAATCGTTTTCACCGAGGTTCTGTTCGTCATCGCCGATTTTCGCGAGACGTTATACGTCCGCTTTTCGTACAACCGCCGTTCCGCTCCTTTTTTGTTTGAGGGAACGTTTTCGCTCCACGTCTGTCTTGACGGCATACGTCGAAGAAAATACGCCAATATTAGCGGCGCCGTCGACAGCGATGCGAGCACAGCCGCGCCCGTCGTCTATACTGTCGGTAGCCATGCAGTGCAGCTGAGCTGGACAGGTATCGGAGCTCTCGTTCGCCTTTAAAGTTTGACAGTGGATATCGTTTTTCGTAACATGTACAATGTACGCATCGCTTTATGCAGTGGAAATTATTTCGCGGGGATTTGCATGGAACAGGAACTGCAGCCGATGTTTGCGTTGCCGGTGGCGGAGGCGCGCAGCTTCGCGGTCGTGGATTGTCCCGTCGGTTGTGCGGTGGCAAGGTGGCTTTGGCGGCGTGCGGCGCGCCGGCCGCATTTCCGTCTACATTGGACACTTCTTGCGCGGCAGACGTTCTATGGCACTGGAGGCCGGTTTGCCGTTAAGGGATATTTACCGCTAGCATGAACGTGCCTTTACTTGATTTTACTCGCAAGCGGCGCGCACGCGGTGCTGCCGATCGCTGTCTGTGGCGTTCGCTTTTAATGCGTAAGCATTGTTAGGCTACTTCCCCAACAAATATGTCCGTAACTTAACTTCTTTCCCATAGGAATACACATGGCTTCATAGGAAATACGTAGGATACATAAACAGGATGTCCCAGCTAACTTGGACCAAGAGAGAGAAAATAATGCAGAGAAAGGCAGGGAGGTTAACCAGAGGTAGTTCCGGTTGGCTACCCTGCGCAGGGGGAAGGGTTAAGAGGGATAAAAAGAGAAACAGAGTAGAAGGGAGAGATAGAAAGAAAGGGAGACAAGCACGAGCTAAGCGCGTACACTACCGAGTGGTAGGGGGCGGCATTCTTAGAGTCTGTCGTGAAGCCCCGTAGACCGCAAGAACCTTAATAGCGCGAGTAAGGCCTTCAACGCGGATGTTCTTTCGGAGCATTGGCCTAAAGCTTTTAGTTCTGAAAGTGGACGATTGTCCAACTGGTCCAGTACTCTGCACATCACTTGTCTCTCAGCACTGTATCGCGGGCAGACACAGATAATGTGTGCGAGCGTCTCGTCGATGTTACATGTGTCGCACGTGGGGCTGTTGGCCATTCCTATGAGGAAAGCATAGGCGTTTGTAAAGGCAACGCCTAGCCACAGACGGTAGAGCATGGTCTGTTCACGTCGTGGTAATCCAGGCGGGAGGTGCATCCGTATGTCCGGAGGCAACGAACGCAACCGACACATTGTGAAAACATTTGAGTCCCACAGGGACAAAGTGCACTCACGGGACATCAATCGTAGCTCAGCCGCAGCGTCTGTTCGCGAAAGCGGAATGAAGACTCGTTGAGCACTTTCATGTGCAGATCGGGCGGCTTCGTCGGCGTGGTCATTCCCGCTGATGTTACAATGTCCTGGAAGCCACTGAAAGATTATGTTGTGTCCCTTGTCATAGCTTTGATGATATATGTGCCGAATTTCTGAGGCCAGTTGTTCATTGGGTCCGTGGCGCATTGGGCTTCGTATGCACTGAAGGGCTGCCTTGGAGTCGCTAAAGACTGTCCATTGTTGCGGTGGCTTCTGCTTAATGAAATCAAGTGCAGCACGGAGCGCCGCGAGTTCTGCACCCGTCGATGTGGTCACACATGAAGTTCTTAATTTGATTTCCTCAGATTGTGCCGGGAATATGACTGCAGCAGCAGAGCTGTGGAGTTTTACTGAGCCATCTGTGTATACATGTTGCCGGAATCTGTGCACGTTCTGAATGTGCTCCAAAGTTGCTTGTTTCATAGCTTGCAATGGCGCTCCAGCTTTCTTTTTGATTCCTGGAATTGTCAGTTGAACTTGCGGCCGGTGCAGACACCACAATGGATCTGACAATCGTGTAGCGGGCGTAAATTCAGATGGCAAGTACGACTGATGTCTTGCAATAGTTTTAGCAAAAGTAGAAAGTGGCCTTTGCGCTGGCAAGCAAGCAAGATGGTGTGAGGGAATCCGAGTCAGGTGTCGGATGTGCGCTCTCAGGACATCTGTATCAGTGTATACTGTCAAAGGAGCGTCTCTGGCTATGGCCACTGTCGCAATCGATGACGTAGTTTTGGGAAGACCGAGACAAGTCCTGAGTGCTTGGGCTTGCACGCTCTGGAGTTTGCGAATATTCGTGGTGCAAGTATTTCCTATTACAGGTAAGCTGTACCGCAGGAAGCCCAAAAACAGTGCTTTATATAGTTGCAACATTGACGGTACTGTTGCGCCCCAGGACTTGCCGCCTAGAAACGCAAGAAGGTCCACAATGGCGGCCAAATGCTTTGTCATGTACGAGATGTGAGGGCTCCAAGACAAGTCCCTATCAATGATGACGCCAAGAAATCGGTGCGTTCGTCTATATTGTATAATTTGGTCATTAATCCGCAAAACATACGGGGCCATCGATTTGCGAGTAAAAGCAACAAGTGCACATTTCTGAGCGGAAAGCTCCAGGCCTTGTCTTCTTAAGTATCTTGACACAGCCGTTGAGGCTTTCTGAAGTCGTGCGCGAACTTGTACACGTGTCACGCCTGAAGCCCATATGCAAATGTCATCCGCATATACGGAGAGTTGTACGGTTTGCGGTAATGAATCAGCGAGGCCAACGAGCACCAGGTTGAAAAGGGTAGGGCTGAGTACTCCGCCTTGCGGTACACCACGACTAGTATAGCTAGATGGCGTTGGTCCATCTTCAGTCAAAATAAAGAAAGATCTTCCATTCAAATAGTTGCATATCCAGCGAAAGGTGCGTCCACCAATCCCTACAGCTTCTAAGGCGTCCAGAATGGCACGATGATCTACATTGTCGTACGCACCTTTAACATCAAGGAAAAGGGCCGCAGTGATTCGTTTCAGTTGTTTCTGGTGTTGTACGTATGTTACCAGGTCGATAACGCTATCTATTGACGAGCGGCCACGTCGAAAACCAGCCATTACCTCTGGATAGACGTTGTAAAATTCCAAGTACCATTCTAACCGTGTAAGGATCATTCTCTCCATTACCTTGCCGACACAGCTGGCCAGTGCTATTGGACGGTAAGATGACAATTCCAACGGGGATTTGCCAGCCTTGAGGAGAGGAACAAGCCGACTGGATTTCCACGTTGTAGGGACCAGGCCGTCACGCCATGATGCGTTGTATAGGCCAAGAAGGGCATCTCTGGCCTCTTGACCAATGTTTGCAAGCGCAGAGTATGTGACGCCGTCGTGTCCTGGTGATGAAGATCGCCTGCACCCAGCAAGTGCGGCCTCCAGTTCTTCGATGGAGAAAGCAGCGTCCATACGAGGATCTCGGGAGCAAGGGGGCACAATGGGAATAGGTGCGCAAGGTGAATACGTGAGCGCCGGACCCGCGATCCTTGCGCAGTAATCTTCGGCTACTTCGACTTCTCGGCGTCCTTGATGTAGGGCTAGAGACTTAAATGGACGACGCTGTTGAGGAGGTGATCGAAGTCCACGGATTGTTCTTCAGACAACCGACAGAGGTTTACGCGGGTCGAGAGACTGACAAAACGACTTCCAGCGTTGATTTTGCAGTGCAGCAAGGCGACGCTGAATTTTCTTTTGAATACGTCTGGCCTCTCTAAGGTCGTATAATGATTTAGTCCGTCTGTACCGTCGCTCCGCTCGCCGGCGGATTGCACGGAGGCTCTGTATTTCCGAATCAAAATCTGTGTATTTCTCGAATGGCTGATATGAGCGCATAGCATCCTGCATAGCCTCGGCGATCTCAAATTCTAGTGTGGACGAAACGCCTTCGTGGCATGCGTCTTCCATAAGTGATTTAAACACTGGCCAATCTATTGTTTGTTTAAAATTTGATGGAACGGATTTGGTGAGGCCTTTTATCTTCAGGTAGGTAGGAATGTGGTCGCTTCCGTGCGTTTCTATATCTGTGAACCAATGGACGCAGCGAGTGAGGCATCGCGAAACAAATGCTAGGTCTAAACAACTACTGTATGTCCGGCCGCGCAGAAACGTGGGACTGCCATCATTTAGACAACAAAGTTCATGGTCGCAAGCAAAGGACACGAGGTTTCTCCCTTTGGAATTTGTCTTGTTGCTTCCCCAAAGTGAATGATGCGCGTTGAAGTCCCCAACAACAATCCATCTTGGATCCAACAATCCAACAACTTGGACCAAGATTTTTAAGTACCCCAAGAGCTCTAGAGAAATCGTACCGACTGCATAGTAGCGGCAGTCGTATGTACAGCCGGTATTTTTTTTTTCATCACGAAGTATTACTTAATTCCTTTTACTTAGCGAACTTTTTAATTATCGCTTGAATCGCAAACATAGCAAACATATCAATTACAAAGTTGTAGGGCACCTCAAATAACCTCCTAATCAAGCATTTGTTTGGTGCTCAGCATTGCCTCGCTGGTTTTTCCGAGAAAAAACAAAAGCGCGCGAAACATCCAAAATACGAAATAGATACGCGCTCGCGCGCCGCTACTCAAGCGCTCCCAAGCGAACAGCCACGGATACACGGCTTTACCAACGGCAGCAGCTCGATACAAGGCGCCACGCTATGTGATGGTCGCGGCATTAAGAGAACACGCCGCTGACGCATTGATAAGCGTAGCGGAGCCTTGTACGATGCGGCGATAAGAGAATGCAGCCGTATATCATTCAACGGTTGCTTGTAGGCGCTTGAATAGCGGCGTGAGAGTGCGCATCTATTTCGTATTTCGCGTATTTCGCGGGCTTTTCTTTTTTCTTGTAAAAAACAACCAGGATCACTTCAGCACGAAATAAACGCTTGATTCGGAGGTTATTTAAGGTGCCCTACAACATCGTAATTAATATGTTTGCGATTAAAGCAATAATTAAGAAGTTTCCTAGTTTAAAGCAATTAACTAATTAATACTTCGTGATGAAAAAAATACTGGCTGTAAGTACATACGACTCCCGCTACCATGCAGTCGGTACGATTTCTCTAGAGCTCTTGGGTTTTTAAAACATCTTGGTCCAAGTTAACTGGGACACCCTGTATATTGGTATATAGTGAATAACGACTCGAAGACACAACCTGCAAAGCATGTCGGGGCTGGAACCCTCGACCTTCCAAGTACGTAGGCTGTCGAACCCTCGATTTTCGAAGTAGATAAAACTGGTATCCCGAACCTTCTAAGCATGCACGGTATCGAACTCTCGACCTCCGAGGCATATTGGCCTCGAGCTCCCCCACTGGAAAAGCTGGCGCCACCGTCGGCGTGACGTGCTAGGAGGGATCACGTGGACATAGCGGCCGCGTCGGCTGCTTCGGGCGCGCCGAAGCGAGCTGAAAACGAGTTTAAATTCCCTCGTACGCTGCGGTCCTCATTTAGTGGCGAAATTTTCCCCCTTCGAGTGTCTCCTTTACAACGCTTGCAAGCACTACAATAGGTAGTGGCTGCCTTTGAAGGCGCGCAACATGGTAGGCTACTGCTCGGTGCCGCAGGGCCGGACGCACGTAACAGATGCCGGTGTCAGCCTTATTCACACATAGCCGCATGACAAGAAGCTGCGTGAAGCTTGGCTCGCGAAACATAAAACCGGCAAACAGTCATCGGCTACAACTCGGGTATGCAGCAAGCACGGACGCGAGGAAGATTTCTGCTACGGCGCCCGGTGTTGTGCCATTACCACAAGCCCGGATTCCGAATCTGCAAGATGCGGAATCTATCCTGCGAGCGCCATAATTGACCACTTGCAGAAGTCGGAGCGCCACCTAGCATGAAAAACGGGAAGCTTGCGCCTCGCCGCTTGGTTGGAAAACATCCCGGCTCCAGCCTTGCTTTGGTACGGCGGCATCGAGTGGCGACGTTGTGTTTGCAGAGCTTCTTTCACGTTTTGTGAAAGCGTCGACGTTCTTTGGTAGTTGCCATATATGACCTACCTTATATATGATTGAAGAGGACTTCATTCTCTTGCCGTTTTTGCAAATGGGACGGACAGCTGACTTCTCAGAGCGCTGGATAATGAGCGACAATGCGTGGGGTTATCTTCATGCCAAGACTTCGTCCGTTTGTCAGGCACACCGCCGATGGGCTTTAAAAAAAGAGGGTTAAGTTAAGCACATAAAACTTAACGTAAACACCGTGGACCTTCCACTTGGCCTCATAGGAGCTACGTACACACCATCCATGAAGTCGGGCATCTACGTGGTTACAGCATGGTTCACAAAAGCCATTGTCGACATTGCCGGAGAGCACTGTGAATGTGTGGCCGGATGAGTGCTTTATGCCTGTCGCATTCCCCGAACTCTTAGTTGTTGCATGGAACAACAGATGTACACGTTCTAGCTTGCAAATTTGATATTCATCTCGTGCTGTTTCGCCAAACTGCTGTGTTGCATGCTTGTGGTTTACGAAGCCGTATCCCAAATTTCGCATGCGGTAGGTTATTCAGTTTGTTTTTGCGAGCGCTAAGGCCTCAAAGCTTACGCCAACCTATTTTATTATATGTTATATTAGCTTAAATATGGGCAGCGCGTGCGTCCGCAGGCCTGTACGCTCCCGCTCACTCGCGAATACTCATCAAGGCAGATAGTTTGACGAATTGGTTCGAAGTCATGTTGGAAGAGAGCGCAACACAACTGACATGTACGGAAAAAAAAGAAGACGAGCGCAGACTCACAAATGACATGACGTACATAGATTGGCCGCATCTGTTTGCGCCGTTCTTCACAAATCGCTTAATCGTACTCGCATCTACTCAGGGTCACTCAGTGACGAGCGCGAAGGAAAACTGCATTCTTTATATTTAAAAGCCTCAACGGGCCCTGCCAGCACGTCGCTGGCCTTCTGTTCAGCGTTGCAGAACTGGCAGGAGATGACAAGGGAATAGAAGTTGCCTGCATAAGCCACAGATCCTAGAATGCACTGTTAGCTGCCACGGCGTGCCGTCCGGGTTCGACCGCTTCACCGCTGCCGTCCGCAAACTTCTCCACATTAACCTTCGCGGGCGGAAATCTGAAGAAGTTACTATTTCCATTTTCATAATAATAGCTCGTGCAGCCGAAAGCGACTCAGTTGGCTGGCATGTCACGCCCGAGCAGCGCAGTTTGCTTTCCAACCACGGAGACGGCGCTCACGAAGCGCCGCCCCGCGGCCGGTTTTTGCGCATGCGCAGTCGTACTTCTGCAAGTGGTCAATTCTCCCTTCACAAGTCAAGATGCTGCGCCTTCGTGCGGGAGAAGCCTCGGCGGAGCAGCGTGTTTTGACGTGCCCGCGTGTGCCCGACGGCCCGGCGCCGCACCTCCCTTGCCTGGAGGTCACCGCGCGCGCGAACTTTGAACCGAGTGGCCAGCGCGGTCGCTGGTTGGACCCCTCGGACGACCGTCGTGTGCTGACTTTGTATTGGGCCGGTTGAGTGACAATGGGCCTCGGGGATTATAAAAGCAGTGACAAGCCGCCTGAAAAACAGGATCCGCTGACCCCACCTGGAGAGAGGGTCGCTCCCGACTGGGGTGAGATGTGTCACGCGTTTTCGCCGGACGCCGTCGTGCGAGAACAGTCGCGTTTGTGTGAGCTCTCGGCCCCAGTGCCGATCCGTTCATGTCCTGTATGATAACCTGTATATAATGTATAAAGTCCCTTTTGTTATTCTCATCGACGCCAGGCTCGGAGTCTTCGCTACCAACGCTCTGTCACGAAACGGGTGACGAGCGCTACGGGACCACAAAGCCGTTATCGTGGTGCAGCGGTGCAAGTTCGTAACACTGGTGGCACCGGTTGGGAGTTCGTAACACTGGATGGCAGCTACGGGATTGACCGGCATCAGCTACCTCGGCGCGGTGAGTGCCTGAAGTTTACCTCAAACACCAGACTTTCTCTGACACAGGTTATAGTAGCTCAGGGATTGACTTGGTGTTGCATTGTGATAACCTTGTGTGTTTCAAGCCTAGTAAGAGTGTTTTGAAAACCAGGGGATGCTGAGGGGGTAAACAGGGCAGTGTGTGATATACTTGCATATGTCTTACTAGTAGTGTTATAGTAGCGTACGGCAGGTATATTCAAAAAGGGTAAACAGCAGGAGGACAGTGTGAACGATGGAGAAGTACAAGGTGAAGGAACTTCTCGAAATTTGTGAGGAGTTGGGCATTGAGTTGGGCTCAACCAAAAGAAAGAATGCGATCCTTGAGGTCATGAGGACTGGGGACGTAACGGCTGAGGAGGCCGCTGAGGCCTGGGCGGATATCAAGGAACGTCGGGAAAGGGAGGAAAGGGAGAAGGAACGTTGCGAGCAGGAAAGGAGAGAACAGCAACGTCGCGAGGAGGAAAAGAGGGAGAAGGAACGTTGCATGGAGGAAAGGAGAGAGATTCGTGAGCACGAGCTTAAAATGAAAGAGTTGGAGACCCGAAATAGCTCGCCAGCGCCTAGTCTCACTTCTAATGTTCCAAGAATACGCGATCAACTTCCACCCTTTGTCGTCGGAGAGGATATGGCCAAATACCTCGTGAAATTTGAGCACGTGTGTGAACGGAATAGCATTGAGCGATCCCTTTGGGCACAGAATCTGTTAGCGTTGCTTCCTGGGGAGGCATCAGACGTAATAACTTGCTTATCGAAAGAGGCGTTTGAGAGCTACAGTGATGTGAAGGAAGCGCTACTGCGGAAGTACAAATTGTCGCCCGAAGCTTTCCGGCAGAGGTTCCGGTATGCAAAAAAGGGTAAGGAGTCGAATGTTGACTTCGCGTTTCGTCTAAAAGCCGACTTGGTGGAATGGCTGAAGGGCGAAGAGGTTTACGACGACCGCGACAAAATTGTCGAATGCATCGCGTTGGAGCAGTTCTACCGTTGCATTGATGAGGATGTCCGGCTCTGGCTGCAAGATAGGCTAAAGGAGGTTAAGCTAAACAAGGCAGCAGAGTTAGCGGAAGAGTATTACACCCGCCGCAGCTTGCACAGCAAGGCAGTGCGCATAGAAAAAGCAGATAGAAGAGATGGGTTTTTCGGGAAGCCCGACGAACGGAAGGAAATCACGCGTCGCGAGTTTCGGGACGACGAGTCCCTTCCCAAAGAAACTGTAAGGGATGGACAGAATGCATCTCAGAATGATGACGATGGTCCGAAACAGCGAAACGAAATGACGCGTTCTTTTGAAAAACGGAGACCGTTAACCTGCTACAATTGCAAAAAGCAAGGGCACATCGCTGCAAGCTGCCCAGAGAGAATTGCTTTTGCAACGATACAGGAAACTCACAAAAACATACGTCTATTGGAGCCCTATGTGCAGGAAATTAAGGTAAACGGCAAGAAGTGCCGAGCACTGCGGGACTCTGCAGCAACTATGGACGTTGTTCACCCGTCTTTCGTCTCCTCGAGTGATTTTACGGGAGAGTGCGTTAGGATACGGCAAGTGGCCGAGAAGGAGAGTGTCTGTTTACCGATCGCAACGGTTAGCATTGAAGGAGAATTTGGGAAACTTAACACCGAAGCCGCTGTGTCAGCCGCCCTCCCGGAGCAGTTTTCCTACCTCTTCTCAAATAGCTCGGAGCAGTTGCTAAGGGATCACGGCAAATCATTCTTTGCCGACGTGGCGTACATGGCCCCCACGCGATCCAAAGCGCGCCCGCTGTCGAGGGAACTTGACTTAGCGTCGGTGAGCGAACAGCGGTGCGGCACACGGACCGATCACGGTAACTTGAGTGGCGAGCAGTCACGGGAGAGGCAGAGCTCGGAGGCTGGCCTAGACGAGCGGGTCCTGGAAGTGAGTGGGAGTGACGCGTGCAGTGCTAGCCGCGATATAGACTCGACGCCGCAATCAGGCGACGCGGGCTCCACACTCGCTCCGGTTTCCGCCAGCTGGCAGGAGCAGGCTGCAGTTGAAAGGGAAACTCGGATTCGCGAACAACAGGAAGATTGTTCACTAGCCGATCTGAGGAAGAGCGTCAAACGGGGAGTGAAAGAAAAGGGGGTTTCATTTGGCAAGGAATCTGGCTTATTGTACCGCCGCTACACGGATAAGCAGGGTCGCAAATATAAGCAGCTTCGGATTCCGCGAAAATATCGCCGGGAAAAATGAATGACCTCATTTGCTTCCTCAGAAGTATGTTTTCGGTCCAAGCGATTTCAAGGGGACCATTCTATTTGTCATTATTATTGATGATTAATAATTGTTTCTAGTTTGTTATGTTGATGATTTGAAAACTGATTGTTTGAGCCTTGTGTGCTAGATCGTACACCTGCCTCTTGTTGCAGCGGGAGCAAAAGGGGATAGCGATTAATTAGGTTGATTTGAATTATGGCTTTGTCTGGTGTTTGACGGGAGACAGAGGGCACTTGTTCGTGTTGGGTGTTGCCTTTTGCCGGTCGGTTTTGCAAGCTGCAGAACGACCAAGCGGGACCAGTGGCGAGAAGCAAGGTCTTAGGAACGACCCGAGCGGAGCTGGTCAAGGTGCCTTGGCGACGACGTGGTGAGCAGAGCTCCTGTCCTGACGAGTCGGACCTGGGCACGTGAAGTTACCTGGCGTCCCGACAATGGACGTGAACTTGGACGAGCCTGACGAACGTGCGCGCCTGGCATCCGAGCCACGTGGAGGCAGCTCGTCTTCCCGGCGCCTTATCTGAGGGCGGGGATGCTGTTGTGCCATTACCACAAGCCCGGATTCCGAATCTGCAAGATGCGGAATCTATCCTGCGAGCGCCATAATTCTCCCTTCACAAGTCAAGATGCTGCGCCTTCGTGCGGGAGAAGCCTCGGCGGAGCAGCGTGTTTTGACGTGCCCGCGTGTGCCCGACGGCCCGGCGCCGCACCTCCCTTGCCTGGAGGTCACCGCGCGCGCGAACTTTGAACCGAGTGGCCAGCGCGGTCGCTGGTTGGACCCCTCGGACGACCGTCGTGTGCTGACTTTGTATTGGGCCGGTTGAGTGACAATGGGCCTCGGGGATTATAAAAGCAGTGACAAGCCGCCTGAAAAACAGGATCCGCTGACCCCACCTGGAGAGAGGGTCGCTCCCGACTGGGGTGAGATGTGTCACGCGTTTTCGCCGGACGCCGTCGTGCGAGAACAGTCGCGTTTGTGTGAGCTCTCGGCCCCAGTGCCGATCCGTTCATGTCCTGTATGATAACCTGTATATAATGTATAAAGTCCCTTTTGTTATTCTCATCGACGCCAGGCTCGGAGTCTTCGCTACCAACGCTCTGTCACGAAACGGGTGACGAGCGCTACGGGACCACAAAGCCGTTATCGTGGTGCAGCGGTGCAAGTTCGTAACACTGGTGGCACCGGTTGGGAGTTCGTAACACCGGTCTGCGATGTTCTGAAAACGCGCACTGAGACGCTCGCCCGGGTCCGCGGCCCGACTAATGTCATGACGGTTTGGTCTATGAACTTGTCGATGCTATAGATGCTGGCAAGTTCAGGGGAGTGGAAAGGCAGCGGTAAGAAGCACATTTAAAAAAAGCATGGCATATGGTCATGTTTGTGTTATGAATTAATGCACTGGATTACAAAAAAAGGAGCAGCGGGAAATTGCACGCTGACAACACCGATAAACATACAGTGTGACGCAACTCGAGAAATAATATTGAAATGTCAAAGAATTTAGAAGAAAAAAAAAGATTGAATCCTCGCGACGGCACATCACAGTCCCCGTAGGCATCGAAGTCTCTACGATGAAATTATTTTTGAACAGCTCTGATAGCGCCCACGCAACAATGGTTGCTTGTATACTGTCAAATGCTCATATTCTGCGGCCCAAAGCTCATGGCACGGTGCAAAAACGCGCGCGCGGAGAAAGCGGAACAGTACGCGGACAAGCATGCAGACGCGCAGTCGGTCGCTGCGAATCTGCGCGAGCGCTGCATTGAGGCTTCGTTCTATTACGCTCCATTTAGTTATACAAACACTATAAGAACATATTTCACATAGTTTGCTCTCAGCGTTTACCTACCTTTCACGCAAGAAATCGGTTCGGGAGACTCCATCGCGGCGACCGCGCGTAGTGGCGTTCAGTGTACGTATTTGGTAAAGAGATGGCGTCTGTAAACGATTGTGTGCTTTCAGTTTGCCCAAGATTATTATTTAGACAGTAAGAAACTTCTCTCGTTTCGAAAGTACTTACAGAAGTGTCCGGGAGAACTCGCGCGTGGTGTTTTTAATGATGGCTGACAGCAAAACCTATGAGGAGCGCGCCGTGTGATCCCTCATACTACGCCAGCGAGGTGCTTCCGATAGATGGCGACTCCGTAACTCCTCGCCGCCAATAGTGTTTGAACCCCGATATTTTCCGTGTGGTGTTTTGAACCGATGGTCAGTACTGGTTAAGCAAAGCTCGAGTGATGGTCAGTTGTAGTCAAGCGATGGTCAGTAGTACACAACAGAGATGAGCAAGTGGCACATTGCTTCCGAATGCTTAGACAACTCCAGTGAAGTTTCAGAAGTTTTTTTAGTTGAGTTGTACGGGTGCACGTCATTTTGCGAAATCGCAAAACGTCGCCCTTTCATTATCGTGGTTTATTTGTATTGCAATACAATAACTTTTTCCGGATGATAGGTAAATTCATGACCACAACACTGTATATTAATTACGATGGGCGTGCTACCGTAATCACTTGGACGCTTACAAAACATGTTAACAAAAGCTTTGTTGACAAAGTAATCGTGCTTGTGAAATCCTATACTAGCGTACTAACCACACTTCTGCATTACATTCTCATTGCCTTGCATGTAGTGCCGGCTTCTCCCGGGTATGGTCTCGTCGTTTAGGGCGATCCCGTCGCGGGTGAGGGTCGTATGTATTTGTTCTAAAGGGCATCGATTATAGTTCTTGATCTGTACCCTCGAAGTTGTCTGTTATAATTTGGAGCTTCTTGTTATTCTCAGTACGTGTGCTCATTGGGTCTAGCACACTCCGTAGTATTCACCTCGTACTGGTCGTTCCCAGAGTCCCTAATAGGGTTCCGCAAAACGTCGCCCACTCGTTTTTAGCTAGCTCGTTGGCCATGGGCTTGCTCTGCCAAGAGAGCGATGCGTTGTCTCAGGTGTTTGTCTAGACGTTGTCTTTTCCACCTCTTGGACAGTTTCCGCCGCTATTGCCATAGGCTGACCAGGTGAGAGTCTATCACCGGTGCCTCCGCTGTGCGGACCACGGACTCCGCCTTTGTGGTCCTCGCGATTGGCTTAAAAGCTTGGAAAGCACGATGCTTTGCATAATGCCGGTTCCCGAAAGTCAGCTTCGCCTCCGTACAGAAATGTTACTTGGTGAAGCGTGGGAAGGGGATTGATAAGGGGATAACAAGCGTGGGAAGGGGATATTGCCATGGGACACAGTATGTATTCCTTAATTATACTCGCGTGCACCCGGTATTTCCTGTCATAGTACGAGCACCGATATGCCTAATACGTGTACCGACAAGCCTTCAGAGCGTTTTCGAATGTGCTTGTGGTGATTTGAGCCCTTAAGGGCAGTAAATGACTTGTATTTATTTTTTCCAACTGGCCGATTTTTCGGAAGTTTTTGCGGCCTCTTTTGCAACTGACTGCGCAACTGACCAAGAAGATGCTTCAAATGGTCCGTGGGGCGAACTAGTGGTGGAAGGAGGAAAAGAACAGAAAGCACCTACGCATTGAGGAATGAACGAGAAAGGAAGCGTGCTGCCGCCGTTTTGAAGGAGCTTGAGCTCAAAAAACAAAGTGTTGGCTGATGCCGAGATGCAGGTGTCCCTCATCCAAACCAAAATAAACTCTTGAAAGCAGTGAAACACAACACTGAGGCGTCGTACGCGGGCTGAGAGTATGTCAGGACAGTTGAGGTTGACTTACGAGCTGTTGAGAGAGAATCTCAATTGTGACAAAATTTGCGCCTCATACCACTGGGGTTGCTATCAGTTGATAGAAATATAGCTCATATCCGAAAATATTTGCTTGTATGCATCTCATTTTTATTCGTATTTGAGAATGTCCGACTCGATTTGCAATTTTTTTCGAAGACATTTTATTTACTGTGCATTTTACTAACCCCTCCCTTCTATTCTCTTTTTGAATAACACTACTCCTTAGTATTCAATATGGATTAGGTAGTTTGTTTTTAATTTTTTTTTCATATGCTTACTAGAGAGCGACAGCATTGAACGATATGGTTTCTGCCCGTCTTGACATAAAACATAGTTCTGCATCGCTCAGGGAATTTTGCAAAGGCACTCAGGGAAAACCTAGAAAACTCAGGGAATTTGGAAATGTCAACTTGGTAGACACCCTGGTCCGGAGTTGGTCCAGAAGAGTGTCGGAGGAGAGCGTGGAGTTGTGAATGAGTCGTGTAATGTGGTGTTGTGATGCTGTGCGCGAGTGTATGGGGCCAACAAGGTGCCGTAGGAGTTGCCATGCGTTCTTGGTAGAGAGGTTGCCAGATATACTGTTGCACACCTGACCCCAGTTGGAACGGCACAGCTCCTCGGCGTGTGCGGCGATTTGTGTCTGTAGCGTGTCCAGTCTTCGTTTTAACTTTCTATTATGGTTTTGGCTTTTCCACCTCTCTAAGGTGCTGCGGTGTGCCTCCCAGAGGTGGGCTAGGCGCGTGTGCAGTGTTGGGGTGCCCGGTGACGTGGTAATGTGTAGTGTGTGTGCGGTTATGTCGTTTAGGAGAGATGCGACCCAATTATTAATGTCTTGTATCGGGGTGTCTGGGTTTTCTCGGCGTGCGGACCGGATTGCGTCCCATTTGATAGGATTGTGGCTGACGAGTCGAGGGCTGTGTTGTGTGTGAGGTATTTGGATGGCGATAATGTAATGGTCGCTTCCGAGTGTGTGTTGCGTACGTGACCACGATATACCTTTGAGGCAACGGCTGAGTGTAAGGTCCGGACAAGTATCCATCTTTACACTGTTGCCGATTGGGGTTGGTGTGTGAAAGTGTTATGTGAAGTAAGGCGCAGGTTTTGGATGGTAGTCCAAAGCCCGTGACCCCGGTCTGTGGTGTACCGATAACCCCAGTCCGTGTGCTGAGAGTTAAGAGGAAGCTTTAGATCGGGCACAACTCCGACGCGGCTATATTCAATACATGTAAAATGCAAAAACGTTTTTCTGAGATAACCCCTGAACTGATTTTAATGAAATTTGTTGCATTTGAGAGAGAAAGTAAAATTCTAGTGACTGTTGGAAGCGGAATTTCGATTTAATGCTTGAATTTTGTTTTAAAAATTTTCAAATATTCGACAGTTTGAAAAAAATAGAAGCACGGAGTTTACAAACTCATAGCTCTGCATCAAGAACAGATATCGCGGTTCTGTGAACGGCATCCATTAGATCATTCAAAGCGTACAAATTCGATATGTCATCTTACATCTTACGTGAATTTGTCACGCTGTTTACGGGGGTTCTGCAAAAGCTGTATTTCCGTATTACTAAATTTTTCGATATTCCCATGTAACATACGAATTTTGTCCGCTGTAGATGTACTATTAGATTTAGATGTACTATTAGATGCAATTTCCAGAATTGTATTCTCATTTTTCGTTGTTGAGTTATAGAGGTGTAAACTTCATAGTTTCGTTTTTGGAAATTTTCGATTTTTGCCAATTTTTATATAAAACATTGACGACCTAACTCAAAAACTCGAAATCCAGTGTCACTAGATATTAAGTTTTTCTTTTAAATGCAACAAACCTCTTCAAATTTGGTGCAGTGGTTGCCGAGAAAAACAAATTTTCCTTGTACATGTATTTAGATAGGAGCACCCAAGCTGAAGCTCGGGTGCTGAGTAGGGGATGAGTAGGGGATTTCGGCCCGCGATGCGATGAATTTTCTGGAGTATCGGGAGTGGTCATGGGTTGGCGTGGGGATTGGTATATGTTGGCAATAAAGATCGGAGGTGTATTACGTATCATGGGGATGATTTCGATGAGGACACACGGGGTGGTGGAGGTGATTGTGTGTTCTTGGTAGGTAATAGTGCGATGTATCAGTGTGGATACCCGAGGGTTGTCGCGGTGGTATCTGAGTGTACTGCGTGTGCTGCGAGTGTAACTGGGAAGTTTGGCTTTGTGTTGTGTGTCCTGCAGCAAAAGGAGCTTAAGTATGGCAGGGAGGGTAGGTATTAAGAGCTGCAGCGGCGCTTGCTTGCCCCGAAAGCCGCGGCAGTTCCATTGAACTAGTGATAGGTGGGTAGAATTCTCCCGGCCCGCCATATTGGAGCGTGGGTGGGGCGAGGATAGGTTCTCGTGATGGTAGTGGAAGTGGGATAGGAGTAGTAGGTATAAGTGTAGGATGGAGGTAGGGGACCCCTCATGTGAAGAGCTGGTATTTGTCTCTAGCCTCTGAAGGCGCGTCTCAAATTGTGCAAAAGTACGTTCGAGAGTTAGGCCTAAGTGTGTGAAAAGTGTGTCCATCTGTTACTCAATAATAATAATAATATATGGGGTTTTACGTGCCAAAACCACTTTCTGATTATGAGGCACGCCGTAGTGGGGGACTCCGGAAATTTTGACCACCTGGGGTTCTTTAACGTGCACCTAAATCTAAGTACACGGGTGTTTTCGCATTTCGCCCCCATCGAAATGCGGCCGCCGTGGCCGGGATTCGATCCCGCGACCTCGTGCTCAGCAGCCTAACACCATAGCCACTGAGCAACCACGGCGGGTATCTGTTACTCAAGGCGAGAAGATAGCTGTTCGGCGAGTGTTGTGAATTAGGTTTCGAGGCGCGCCTCCAGAGCTACCAATTTAGCGTCAAATTCGGATTCCAAGTCTTTGAGATCAGCTTGATAATCGTCATGCGAGTCCGGTGTGCGTTTCTTCTTATGGGAGAGGGGGGGTGAGGCGGGTATGGCAGGTGCAGTGGGTGACTCCACAGTGGGTGGGAGGGGGGAACGGGGTTGTGTGTTAAATGTGTTAAAAATTAAATTATGGGGTTTTACGTGCCAAAACCACCTTCTGATTATGCGGCACGCCGTAGTGGAGGACTCCTGAAATTTCGACCACCTGGGGTTCTTCAACGTGCACCTAAATCTAAGTACACGGGTGTTTTCGCATTTCGCCCCCATCGCAATGCGGCCGCCGTGGCCGGGATTCGATCCCGCGACCTCGTGCTCAGCAGCCTAACACCATAGCCACTGAGCAACCACGGCGGGTATCTGTTACTCAAGGCGAGAAGATAGCTGTTCGGCGAGTGTTGTGAATTAGGTTTCGAGGCGCGCCTCCAGAGCTACCAATTTAGCGTCAAATTCGGATTCCAAGTCTTTGAGATCAGCTTGATAATCGTCATGCGAGTCCGGTGTGCGTTTCTTCTTATGGGAGAGGGGGGGTGAGGCGGGTATGGCAGGTGCAGTGGGTGACTCCACAGTGGGTGGGAGGGGGGAACGGGGTTGTGTGTTAAATGTGTTAAAAATTAAATTATGGGGTTTTACGTGCCAAAACCACCTTCTGATTATGCGGCACGCCGTAGTGGAGGACTCCTGAAATTTCGACCACCTGGGGTTCTTCAACGTGCACCTAAATCTAAGTACACGGGTGTTTTCGCATTTCGCCCCCATCGCAATGCGGCCGCCGTGGCCGGGATGCGATCCCGCGACCTCGTGCTCAGCAGCCTAACACCATAGCCACTAAGCAGCCGCGGCGGGTTGTTAAATGTGTTGTGAGGCTGCTTACCTCCACACGCAGAGCCCGAAGCTCCTGGGCACAGGGGTCCGGGGTAATTAGCGGGGTGTTGCTTGCCAGTTTTGTGTTCACGTTGGGCGTCTTCAGCTTGTCGGCCCATGTCGGTCGGTCCGAGCTCTTGGAGCGCCCTGTTTGTTGGCCGGCAGATGGTTCCGGGCGTTCGGATCCTGCACTGCGCGGTGAGTGGTGGCGTACTCGTCGCCGGGATCGTGCTTCGCGTTCGGAGATGGGCTTGGTTGTCCTATGGAGGTGGCGGTGCTTGCATTCACGAGTCCCGGACAAGTGCGGGCCTTCGCAAATGATGCAGACTGGAGTGCATGTTGGAGTTGGCTCCTTCGGGTGTAACTCGCCGCATCTGGGGCACTTAATTGTTTGTCCTAGGTTGGATACAGACATCCGTGCAGTGGCCTATGTGCCGGCAGTTACCGCAGGTCTCGATCCTTGGTGTATAGGGCGTGCACAGATGCAGTCCTCCGCCATAAAAAATTTTTCGGGGGAAGATAGCTTGACCTAAGGTGATGAGTATCGAGCGTGTGAGTCCCATACATCGAGCATATAGTGTAGTAGCGTGGGGGTTGCGGGCGATCAAGTCTGCTAGGAGTTCTTGCGGTGATTCTTTCCAGTAGGCATTCGTAATAAGTCCCCTAACTGAGCCATCAAGGGGTGCAATATATGCCGCCATGGCATACTCAAGCTGGTCGTAGATGATGTGCTGGAGTTGTACGAACTTGAGAGCGTCATCTTGATTCGCCGCAGACACTATGCAAGTGTTATAGACGGGGTGAATCCGAAGCGTCAGCGTAGATGGGTCGGTCAGTGCAGCGGCCTGCATGATAGCGGTGAGGAGGTAGCGTGGCTGGAGCATCGTCAGGTCAAGGCCTCCCTGAGAGCGGAAGACGACTTTGCTTGAGCGGAAGGCGGCAGTTGCTTGACCTTTTTTTGCAGCTGTACGGAGCGCGCGTAGCTGCGTCGAGGAGCTGTGTAGTGCGGGAGCTGTGTGGTCTCCCGTGTTTCCCGCGACTGACTGCTTCTCCCGACCGACAGGATAGGCGTTTGTACCTTGGGTCGCTTTTCTGGTTTCCCGGTGGTTCGCCTGTGTTGTCAGGACTTGGGTCCAGTCCCGAGGGTCATACTGGCTCGGGTCCATGTCCGTACCTTGCACCTGAACCTCCATGCTGGTCACAGTAGAGGGAAGTTGCGTCGCGAGGCGTAGCACGGCAGTGACGCAAAGGGGCCGGGTTTTCGTGCCTGGTGGCCCCCTGGGGATCACACACGCCTCAAGAGGGGTCAGTAGAGAGCGCTCACCTGTATGAAGGCGTTGGTGTAGTTGTGCGCACTCGAGATATCAGGTGCGGGGCCGAAGCGAAGAGGACCCAGCGGCCAGTCCCGGGAAAGAGGCGGTCGGTGGGAAACGGTGAGAAGACCGCTTCCCATATGACTCCCGGCGAAAGCGGCCCCGGCAAGGCCGGTCGGTGAAGATCGCGTCGTCTCGGTGGTTGCGGAGCGCGCCGACGACACGTCCGTTCACTCCGGCCGACTGATTGGAACTCTCGATCAGGCAGAGCGTTCGCAAAGGGACTCGGTTGTGGTCACGGACTCTCGGGAAACATGTCGCATGTTTCTCAAGGGGCACGTGACTGTGGGTAGCTTCGCGATAATTCC
Source organism: Dermacentor albipictus (assembly GCF_038994185.2). Taxonomy (NCBI): domain Eukaryota; kingdom Metazoa; phylum Arthropoda; class Arachnida; order Ixodida; family Ixodidae; genus Dermacentor; species Dermacentor albipictus. The sequence goes on along the minus strand of NC_091821.1, from coordinate 73,734,612 downwards.
CAAATCTGTCACCCACCCTCATCGCCTACTCTGGTGGCTGGGACACGCGGGGTACAAGGGAAGGAACAGGCTAACGCGTTAGCTCAAGGGTGTACCAACCGAGCGACGGCGTCCTCTTCTAATCCCAACCACTCGTACTATCTTTCCCGTCAGTTTAGATGGCAAAGACATCCTTGCTCGTCAGCGCGGAGTCCGCAAAAAATACCCGCTGCCTCACCCACAACTTAGCGGGAAAGAGGCCGCCGATTGGCGCAAAATACAGATTGGGGTATCCCCCCCTCTAAAATTGCTAAACCCCATGTATCCCACTCGCTATAGGGCCAACTGCCCTTGGTGCGGTGGCATACCCATCCTAATACAAGTAATCTGGGAGTGCACTAAGCGCCCTCATAGGCCAAATAGCAATAACGCAATGGAGCAGTGGGATGCACAGCTCGTGCCTTCCGACTTAGCAAGACAAAATTCCTTAATTAGCCAGGTCAGGCAGGCGGCGGAGGCCAGTGGGGCCCTGGACTGGGGGCTCCGACCACACCTCCTTAAAACATCTTTCTATATATATATATATATATAAACGAGAAGAAAGGGGGTTAACCGAGGGGACGGATTTTTGTTAGTCATATCATAAGAAGCCAACAAACTCTGACACCAAGGACAACACAGGGGAAGTTACTTGTGCTTAATAAATGAAATAAAGAAACGATAAATTAATGGAAATGAAAGTGGATGAAAAAACAACTTTCCGCAGGTGGGGAACGATCCCACAACCTTCGCATTTCGCATGCGATGTTTTACCAATTGAGCTACCGCGGCGCCGTTTCCCCATCCACTTTCTTGGGTATTCATGTTTCCTTGTAGAACCCTGGGAGTGTTAGCCAGCGCCACCACTCACAGACCTAGGCGGCGGACGTAGAACATCCGTCCTGCCGCAGGCGTTACGAGAACGTGATCTTTTTGGGTGAAGGCAACCGGTCAATAAACCCACACATGCTACTTGAAGGCATCAATGATGCCGTATTCGAGACCCTCGTTATGTAATAAACGAGAAGAAAGGGGATTAACTGAGAGGCGCGATTTTTATTAGTCATATCATAAGAAGCCATCAAACACTGACACCAAGGACAACATAGGGGAAATTACTTCTGCTTAATAAATGAAAAAAGGAAACGATAAATTAATGGAAATGAAAGTGGGTGGAAAAACAATATATATATATATATATATATATATATATATATATATATATATATATATATATATATATATATATATATATATATATATATATATACAGAGAGAGAGAGAGAGAGAGAGAGGTGTAGGCGTGGTAGATGTCGGCGGAAAATTCCACCGAAACAAATTTCCTGCTACGCCGCTGCTGGAGGGGCTTTAGAACGTAAGGAATTAAGCATCAGGTCACGCGGCGCATGCGGTCAAAACAAAACTGGTATCAGCGGTGCACAGAACTCTAATTTCTATGCACGTGCACGTGGTCCGGGGTAGCTTACAAAAGCGCTGCATGCGACTTCTTCGAGCAGTCGGGCCTCGCCATCCCCGTGTTCCACGCGACCTCGCAGTGCCGGTGGCAATCTTTCTCGAGCAACTCACTCCACAAACGAGCTGTCTTTTTTTTTTCTTTAGTTAGTCGCTCTGTTGTAAATATTTCGTTTTTGCTGTATACTCTCTACTAACCATTAAGCCTGCCTACTCTTTTATCGCCACCCCTCCTCTACTGCCGACGGCTGTTCAGGTGTCAGCAGACAGCGCTGCGGTCAATCGCAATTTCCTTCCCTTTATATCTATTGGCGTTTTTCACTGGTCGATTCGGAGCAGGATTTCTTGCTCCAGGGCAACGAATCCGAATTTCACTGGTCGATCTGGAGCGGGTTCGCGCGTTCCACTGGTCGTTTCGGATCAACTCGCTCCGCGCCGGATCGCTCTCACTTGCTCCGCCGCCGAGGCGCGGATTCGGGCGGAAATAGCTCGCGTCACTTCCGTCAATCGGTACCGGTTGGTACGCACAACACTGTGTTGCTTCGCAAAATGGCTGCGTTCGTTGCTGCTGCAGAGCTGGCGTTTAGCGATGAGAGCTCGGACGACAGCGATTACTAGGTGACGCAGGTGCTGTACGAAGCCTTCTATGCACATTGTCCATGCATAATCCTTGCGGGCGCGACATGGAAATGACGGACTCTGCGATTGCCGTGGTCAAATTACGCACGGGGGACGGTGAGTTTGGTTGTCGTGGAAACGTAGAGAGCAGAAGTCGGGCCTGGTTTCCGGAACCGGTTTGTGCGACGTGCACGCAGACTTCCTGTGTGATCCCCCACGGAGCATTTTTGCGCTCCGCTGGCCGATTCGGATTCGCGAAACCCGAGCGCTCGCTCGAGGATTTCGGCGGCCGCTCCAGATCGACCAGTGAAAAACGCCATATGTGTTTATAGGCACAAAGCTACATTTACCATTTCAAGCCTAGATCGTTCCTTTAGCAGGTCCGTACTTTGTCGAATGCTAACAATTGAAAAAAAAAAATTAGACAGCAGAAAGAAAAAGAAACACAACTAGTTGACGATCAACGTCACTCCAGGTTCTGTGCATTTCGATCTCAATCTGTCTTTATTATTGCAAGTGTTGTGTTCCACCGAGGCAGTGAGCACTGCATTCTGCAGGCTATCCACCGAGACGGTTTTCGGAGCAGCGGCCCGCACTCACATGACAGCCATGTCAAAAGCTGCAGTGACGAGCCACTTACCACGCCTATAGCCACCACCAATCAGCGGCACCGACCATTTTACACATAGAAAGGTTCAACCGAGCCATTGTTGAAAGCATCAGCCGTGAGAAGGCCGCCACGCGCAGCAACAAAACAATGGTGCCTGGCACAACTCTCCCTCTAGAGAAGAGAGGCGGGAGGCAGTTTTCTCAGCGACAGCAGATCACGTGTCGCATTGTCGCAACAGAGACAGACCGGAGCATGCTGCGTCGGCAAAGCGTAGATTTCTTGTTCCCCTTTTTCCATGGATGGATGGATGGATGGATGGATGGATGGATGGATGGATGGATGGATGGATGGATGGATGGATGGACGGACGGACGGATGGACGGATGGATGGATGGATGGATGGATGGATGGATGGATGGACGGATGGACGGACGGACGGACGGACGGACGGACGGACGGACGGACGGACGGACGGACGGACGGACGGATACTATGAGCGTCCCAGTCGAAACATTATCCAAACATGACTTAGTGGTGTGTGGGAGAGTCTGAACTAGATGCCAGATGGCGGCCTTGATACCCGCACCCCAACTTTTCTGGTTTAAATTTTTAAAATTTTCGGTGCAGGTTATGCGCGCATAAAGATGGTGGGTGTCCTGTATCAACAATTTCAGCAAACCCATTCGTGACATCTTAATTTCATTATTATGATATGGCTCATGGATTGTGCTTGCACTGTGTGGTTTCTCGCAATCCAACTTTCTTGAGTGTGAATATCAATGTGTAAAATTTTACATTGTGGACTATGCTAAATGAATAGGAGCTTTTGCGTGCGTAGCAATGGAGCCGATAGATTTCATCACAAAAAGGTTCAGCAAGCACACAAGCAACTTGCAGCTTAAGCATGCGGCTGTGCAGGAGGTTGTTGAAAAAAGAAAAACAGTTGAATTACAATATTCATGGACACCCTTTAGGTGTGGTTCAAGACATGTTACACAAAACAAGGAAAGATATCCTTGGGCTACCTTGATTGTAACATATACAGTGCATGCAAATCAGAGCTAGCGGGGTTTGATCATATAGATACAGTAATCTCACCCTACCACCCATGTAACAATAGCTCTACTGCAACAGCCAGCTGACATGACAAAAATATTTTGTTACTTGCACCTTCTAGTGCAATCAAAGTTGCACTAGAAGACTTGCACTAGACCTCCTTCTGTATATTAACATCTTGTAATCTTTCTAATCATCACAATAAAACCGATTCTGATTCCGATTCTGAACATAAAACAGCTTGAATGGGACGAAGTGGTTAAGGGGGGAAGATGTTTTAAGACATAAAGTGTTTTGTTATTTAAGTTAGGATGAAGGATACTTCAGTGATTCTGTACCTTCATGCGCTATCAATTACGAACTCAGTCTTTATGTACACCACGCCATTATATTTAAATTATTCATGAAAACATCATTTGATGACATTTTAATAAACTGGCTGCATAGATCCTGCTTTATTAAATTTCATTGTATTCTACAGGCATCAAACAGCGCAATAAGAGTAATTTTATGGTTCTAGCTTTCCTAGAACAAAGTTATGAAGCTTCAATGTTCTAATTTGAATGACTGAGAAAAAACACTTTTATTTCACCCTTTCTGAAATTTTAAGACTTCCCAAAGCAACATTTGACGCCCTTTTGCACTCGTTAAACATTCAACTTTTCAGCAAAATAAAACTGATCAAATCGAATGTGCCTAATCTGAGAAGAGCCTGTGAGAAGATTGTAAGGTTACGAAAAATTGAAACTGAGTAAATAGCGAAAAACAAAACTCTCTGGCTCAGAGTCCTCGCGCACCGGAAGTTGACCATAAGCTGCAGATCTTAGGTCAATGTCCGCTGTTGTGCGCGTCAAGAACGTTGTCTAGATCCTTGTGCCACGTTGCCGGTCAGCGACGTCGTCCGAGGCGGCCGCCGAAACAGGTGCATAAATGGGCGTTTCGACCCATGAATCGCATTGCACCGCCGCCCTGCGCTGTAATCACTTGTGATGAGCCATGATCTCGCTTTAGGCTAGTTTTTTTTTCTTGCGCTTCTTTCCGAATTTATATACGCTGCAGAATTTTCGATATGGCTTCGCCATGATCAAAGTTTCGAAACGGCGCCGAGAGCCCAGGCCTAATTCGCTTCCGGCGGCTGCGGCGCACGGAAATCTGGTTGGTACCGTGCCAATACGCCGTCACAGTGCGCAGTCTTTGACTGGGACGACGAACAAGATGGCGGCGTCAACTTGCCGTTTAGGTGGAGTGTATACTAGAATACGGTTGAGTGGGGCGAGCGGCTGGGGCGGCGCATGCTTTGCAGAGAGGCGCGCGGCGACGAAAAAAACTGCGATGGAAGTGAATTGGGCCGCATCAAGGTCGCGCCGTTGGAAACTGCTGGCGATACTTCTCGGAAGGGTCATTCCTAACAGTCCACGCGGTGGTATATACTTTTAGACCCCTCAAGGTGTTTATTTATTTATTTATTTATTTATTTATTTATTTATTTATTTATTTATTTATGATACCCTCAGGGCCAAAGGCATTACAGAGGGGAGTGGTGTTAATATACAAGCAAAACGTACAAGAAAAATACAATATTCGCTCATTATACAATGTTAGCTATATCATTGGAAAAATTACGTAAAATATTAGCACAATAACATGAAAAAACAACATTACAAATACCTTGTTTATACATTGTTGGCTAGAAGATTTCGGAAGTGATGGTTATCAGTGATAGATACGGCATCAGAGGGAAGGTGATTCCAATCGCGAGCAAAAAGGAGTGAAAGAAATGCTTAGTGTTGCAAATGTCAATACCAACTTTGTGGCTGTGATCGATGCGATGGGATCGGTAATGAGGCCTAGAGATAAATTGGTCGCGCAAAACAGGATGATAGTACAACTTATGAAAAAGAGTTAGTCTGGAAATTTGGCGGCGCGCAGACAGGGATGGGAGAGCAAGATTAGACTTCATGGCAGTAATACTAGCAGTTCTATTGTAGTTGCACAAAATAAACCTAACGGAGTTATCTTGAACAAGTTCTAGTGCCGTTACAAGCTTGTCCTGACTTGGATCCCATATCGAGCATGCGTATTCCAGCTTGGAACGTATTAGTGTTTTATACAGCAATAGTTTAAGTGACGATGGTGCTCTAAGAAAGTTACGACGTAGGTAACCTAACATGCGGTTTGCGTTGCTAACTATATGTTCAATATGAATGTTCCAGGTTAAGTTAGTGGTAATGTGAATGCCAAGGTATTTGTACGAGATGACTGATTCTAATTGAACATTGTTAAGGTAAAAAGGAGATATGGAGGTCTAAGTGCGGGAAATGTGCATTGTTTTACATTGCTAGTGTTAAGTTCCATGAGCCACGTTTTGGACCAAGTAGCAACCGCATCTAGATCGGACTGTAAGTGGGTAGTGTCATTAACAGTTCTTATTTCGCAAAAGATAACACAGTCGTCAGCAAATAAAAGAACGTTAGATTTTAAGAGAGGCGCCAAGTCATTGATATAGATAAGAAACAAAAGCGGTCCAAGAACCGATCCCTGCGGAACGCCTGAAGAAACGTGACTAAAAGCAGAGCAGCACTGATTCGCGACAACAAACTGTGAACGATTTGTAAGAAAAAATTCAATCCATTTTAACAAACCAGTGTCTAAATTTAATTGATTTAGTTTATGAAGCAGTAATCTATGTGAGACCTTGTCAAACACTTTTGAAAAATCTAAGAATAAGCAAACGGCATGAGATGATCGATCTAAGATTTGGTGCAACGCGTGAGTAAAGCACATAAGTTGCGTTTACATGAATATGTTTTGCGAAAGCCGTGTTGAGCCGCGCTAAAAAATGAGTTTGATTCCAGAAAGTTAACCAAGTTAGTGTAGATTACGTGTTCTAGTATTTTGCAACAGTTACTGGTGAGAGAAATAGGGCGATAATTACAAGGAAAGTTTTTATTGCCTGATTTGAAGATTGGAATCACCTTTCCTATGTTCCATTTTTCGGGGAGCGTACCCGTGTCCAAGGATTGTTGGAATATTTTTGTTAATATAATAGAGCAGTAGGTACTGGTGTTTTTCAAAAATTTGGTGTTAATACCGTCGAAGCCGGGAGAGGACGAGTTGTTTAACCCGTAGATAAGCTTAGCGACACCAGATACGTCGATTCGTACTGAAGGCATAGCTACGTAGTTGAACGCTTGTGTCAGGGGTAATTCATTTGAAGAAGCAGAGGAAAAATTCTGTACAAATGTTAGATTAAGAAGGGTCGCACAAAGATTGTTGGGTACGGGTTCGTCAGAAGAATCATGTAAGGTGATAGTGTCGTGTGGTGGAGGGTTAATGGTGCGCCAAAATTTCTTTACGTTAGAGGCCAGCATCGACGGAAGCACAGTAGATAAATAGTTTTCTCTGGCGTCTCTAATGGCTGCAAGATAAGCGTCAGATGCAGCCTTGTGCACATCCCAACGTAAATTAGAAGGTGAGAGCCTGGCTGCGCGATAAAGACGTTTTTTCTTGTAGGATAGCCGTTTTCAATGATTGTTATACCATGGTGCCTGCGAATGGGTGGTGATGACTCGCTTTGGAATGTATTTTTTTATTAGTTCATGCGCTTTAGTTTCGAATGCGTCCCAATTAGCGTGCACTGAGTTATTGTCGAAGTTATGCAAGAAGATGTCTATGAATGCATGGAGTTCAGTATTGATTGCGTCAAAGTTTGCTCTGTTGTAGTCAAAAATAGTTTTGCGTTGTTTTGAGCGTTTTGGCGCGGTTGTTTCGATGTGAAAGTTTAGCAGTAGGTGGTCACTAATTCCAGGATAGCAAGTAACATCAGAGAGAAGATCAGGGGTAGTTGTTAGAATTAAGTCAAGTGTGTGGGGTGCAGTAGCGGATAATCTGGTTGGTTCGGAAACAGTTTGGGTTAACGAAAATGCAGAACATATATCCAAAAATTCTTGTGATTCGGTTGAGTACGGAGTTAAAGTAGGAGGGTTCGTATTCCATATTATATTAGGGAAGTTGAAATCCCCTAAAAGTATGACGGGTGACGTGGGAAACCGAGTGTAAATCGTATTAAGGACGTCATGCAGTTCATTTAAAAAACAGGAAGCGGAAGAAGGGGGCCAGAAATGAGTTTACGATGGTCAATTTTTACTGATGCCCAGACGATTTCGAGGTATGTGCTAACTGATATGCTCGATGAAGGAATATCATTTAAAATCGCAAGTAGTACGCCCCCACCTCGAGAGGTAGTGCTGTCGCATCGGTATATGTTAAAATGTGAGGCTTCATGAAAGATTTCACAATCTTGTACGTCAGGAAAGAGCCAAGTTTCCGTAAGAGCAACAATGTGCGCAGAGCAGGAATCTATCGCCGATGACAACGAATCATGTTTGTTGACGACGCTGCGTGCATTGGTGTACATGATAGACAGTTGTGCGAATGGCCGTCCAGCACCCCTCTCGCCTTCCTAGGGCATAGCATTTGCAGTGTTAGTGACGGGCTCATGCCGCTCAGTGCGTTCATTGGTTTTAATTTCTTCGATGCTATCCGTCAATGTGTTGTAAGTGTAGCGTTTCTTATTAACGATGACCTTATTGTAGCTGAGTAGAAAGGATGGGGAACCAGGAAGGTTTTTGGCGAATTCGGTTAGTTTCTTTCGTGTGACACGGGTGGCGGGCGAGAAATCTTCAGATACTGTTACATTTTTTGATTTCAACAGCTTGCGTGCGGAAAGTAGCTGTTCCTTGGTTTTAAAGTTCACAAGCTTCACAATAACGGGACGGCATTTGTTCGGTGATAGAGTGCCCAGACGATGCGCACGTTCAATTGAACCAGCTGGAAATGAATCTACGACTTTACTTAGTACTTCAATTAATTTTGTTTCCGTTTCTTGCCATGTTTCGTTCGCATCAGGCAAAGCATAAAATATTAGGTTATTTCTTCGTGACCGATCTTCCATTTCGTCAACACGTGACTGCAAGAGGTTGTTCTGTACAGCCAGCAAGTCAGTAGTTGACTGTATATGTGTAATTTGTGCACCAAGGTCGTCTATTGTACAGGATTTCTTTTCCAGGGCGTCAAGTCGTGTTTGGATATCGGATACTTTCGCTTCAATATTTTTTTGTCCAGATTTAATGCTTTTTATGTCGGCTGCTAGTTCGGCTTGGAATTTTGTGCTCTGCAATGAACGTGTGTGAACATCCTTTAGCAAACGAAAAAGGGCACCCATTTGTTCAGCGGGGTTGTCTGGTAAAGATTCGATATCAAGAAGTGCATCTGCTCTAGTGGTGGGCCCAGGGTTAGATTCAATATCCCCGCAGCACAATAACAGTAACGCCATAGAAAAGCACTCCGACAAGGTTTCGCGCAAGACGTGTGGGCATGGGAACAGCAACAAACAACGATTGTCGTTTTTTTTTCGCATACAGGGAAAAGTAGGTACACACCTGCATGGTGAAAGTTTGACGATTAGGAGCGGTGCCGAAGGCGCTGCTCCCATGCCCACTGAAGGAAACGCTGGCGAGCCGGCTGCTTAAATCGTCCCCGGTGATTGATGCAGTTGTCCATTGCGCTGTTGGGCAGTAGACGAGTTGTGCCGCTGCAGGCCCATCATAGTCAACCGCGCAGTAGGTCGGCGCAGCTGACATTTCGTCCGGCCGGCCAATCCAAGGGGCCGTCATTGACAGCGGGGTGAAAAAGCTTGAGGAGTCACTGACCACAGCCGATAACCATGGCACGAAGAGCACCTGAATGACCTACATGGTGAAAGTTTGACGATTAGGAGCGGTGCCGAAGGCGCTGCTCCCATGCCCACTCTAATTCTCCCATGCCCACTATAATTGTGTATGACATGTATTTATTCCTTAGGAATAGTTGCCGCTCTTTCTCTTCTTTATTACAGTTCTTTAATGCCGCTCGGTGACTGCGCGTGCATTGCGGCCACTGTGTCGGCTTTCATTCTATACTGTGTTATTGTACGGTTCCATTTCGAGAACAGATATTTTTCTTGTTCTTCAAGCAGCATGTATCTCTCGTGTGTATTTCTGCGCATATGGCTTTCCATCAGTAGACTTGCGAAACGCAGGCGGAATAACATATATAATCTTGCTGCTTGCCGCTTCAAACAAATAACACATATCTGCCCCATCCTGCGCCTTGTACTCAAATTTACGGGAAGCATATTCTTATAGAAAAAGAAGAAAAGAAAAAAAACTGCAGTGCAACATTCCATTCGTGTTTCCGTCTTCCTCGCGTAATTCAGAATGCGGAATAATTGGTACGGGTTCTTTTATTGCGGTCGGACCTCGGGCGCCGAAAACAGTTTTAGGTGGTGGTGGTGGTGGTGGTGGTGATGTTGAAGCAGGCGGGGTTAGCCTGGCATACATAGCCGGCAATTGTTCCGCCTGATCCTCCTTCGAGTTGAGATCAGGGGTGTGTCACCAGCTGTCGATGAGCCCCGTGTCTCGCAGGAAGGCTATCAGCAGTCGTTGCGCTCTCTTCCTGAACGCCGCGGGCCCTCCGGGGAAAACAACGTCCTCAAAGGTCCTGTGCGTGAGACCGCTTTTTTGTAGCTTGTCGACCATCGCTTTTCTTTCTGTGTCAAACTGCGGGCATAGCCAAATGAAATGTTCGATGTCGCCAATGTCACCACGGAAAGCACAGAGTGGGGAAGCGCGAAGCCCAGTCTTGAATAACCAAGCTGGGGTGTACGCGGAGTCGGTCCTGATGCGGTATAAAAGCGTCGCTTGTTCGCGTGTAAATCCATGAGTCACACAGGGTTCGTGTGGGTTCTTGTGCATCTCTCTAAAGTGAAGGCGGATTGCACCCTTAGAGTTTTGAAAAGGTTTTGGAGCTTTCACTTTTGGGATACATGTAAGCGCTAGGCGTGCAAGGGCGTCAGCTTCCTCGTTTCCATCAATTCCTACGTGTGATGGAATCCACTGAAACCTTATGCTAAATCCTTTGCTCGTTAGGTCGTCAATCAGTGCCAGAGACTGCCTTGTAAATTTCTCTAGAGGTAGGCCCCGATGTAATCTCTGTAATGCTGACTTGGAATCCGTCAGCACCACGACATCACGTGCAGAGAAGGCCCGTAGTTTCCGCAAAGCCGCGGTGATTGCGGCGCTTTCTACTGTTGTAGAGGAAACCACGCGATCCAGTCGGCCAGACCATGACACATCAAGGGATGGTATGCAGAATGCCGCTGCACAGCTATCTGTTTGTGCGCACACCGAACCGTCTGTGTATACTTGTAGGTGGCTTTGAAACACAGTGCTCAAGTGGTTCAGCACAAGAAACTTGGCTTCGGCAGTTGAAATGGTGCGTTTCGTCGGTAGGTGGGGTACATTAAGGCTGCAGGTAACGTCCGGAAAAGACCATGGCGGGTCAAGGCGGCTTTGTTTAGGCCATTGCAGTCCTAAAAATCGGAAGGTGTTCAGCGCCGCATGAAAATGTGAGCGAGTTCTTGCTCTTAGCCGTCGGAGAAGCGCCGTGCCAGCGCGTGACTCGCCCAGCCTTAATAGCTGCGTCAGCAAGGCCTGAGATGCCAAGAGGCGGAGTGGGAGAGACTCTGCCTCATTAGTGACTTTCTTGTTTGAAGCCGCCGTTGGAACTCCCATCGCCAAGCGAAGTCCCTTTCTGTGCACTGCCTCCAAGCGCTCGAATTGAGTCGCTGACGGTGATATCAGAGGGAGCTGATAGAGAATGCGGCTTGTTATCAGTGCAGCGTTCAGTTTAAGCATGGATATAGGATTGTTTCCCCAACGTACACCTGCCAATCGACGAAGTGCGTTGATTCTTTGCACTGATGCAGCCACAACACTTTCGACCGCACCACGCCAAAGTAGCTTGTTGTCGATGGTGACGCCCAGGAAACGAACATGAGTTGCACAAAGAATTGAATGCCCTCTGATATTCAGCGTCAGACGTGTTGACTTGCGTCTCACTCCCGGGAAAAGCATGAAGGCAGATTTTTCTGCTGATAAAGACAGGCCAAGCGTCGATAAGTGGCGATCTATAGTGGAGATTGCGGCCTGGGCTATCCGGGCCAAACGTTTGTGTTGGTACCCCGAGATCCAAATGCAGATGTCATCTGCGTAGATGGACATTTTAACTGCCGTCCGACCTACTTTCAGGGCATCTGGGAGGCTGGCCATGGCAACGTTAAAAAGCAAGGGAGACAGGACACTTCCTTGTGGGACGCCGAGGGAAATTCGTCGTTTGTCACTCATTACACTTCCGAGCTTAACTTGGACACATCGGTCACTGAGAAATTCATGGACGAATCGAAGAGCATTTCCAGAGACGCCCACGGCTCGGAGTCCGTTGATGATGCCTGTGTGAAGCACACAGTCGTATGCCTTGGCAACGTCCATAAATATGGCGAGTGTGGAAAGGCCGTCTACGCGATGGTGCTCGATATGGCTTAGTAGATCCAAGACACTGTCCTGGGCACTCAACCGTGGACGAAATCCGGTCATACATGATGGCAGTCTATTTCCTTGCTCAAGATACCAAGTTAACCTCGTAGATATTAGTCTTTCCATCAACTTTGATACGCATGATGTGAGCGATACTGGCCGGTATGAGGTGAGGTTTGCAGGATCCTTTCCGGACTTGAGCACTGGAACCACCCATGCTGTCTTCCACGCTTCTGGGATCTCTCCTGTGCTCCAGACGTGATTAAATATGTCCAGAAGGGCTCGTTTTCGTTCATATGGCAGATTTGTCAGCATCTGATTGCTGATTGAATCGGGACCCACAGCACAGCGTCTTCTTAAATTGCTAAGCGCCAAATCCAACTCACGAAAGGTGAACGGCGTATCCATGGTATGTGATGCTTCAGACAACAGAGGGTTCGATACTCCTGCTGATCTGCCATATGTGTATACGTCTGCAAAATCTTCTGCAAGGGTTTGCAAATCTTTTCCTTGCTTTAAAGCAAGTGCTTCAAATGGCCTGTGTAGGTGAATCTTTCCAGATAGGCTATTCATTACTCCCCATATTCTTGTCATGGGAGTAAACGCTGATAAACTCTCACAGAAAGCAGCCCATTGAACTCGTCTTAATCTTTTTGTGTGACGACGGATGACAGCGTTTATCCTGTTGTATTCAGTTTTCGCAGATGGATTTCCCGTTTTTCTCATTAGTTTTCGTTCCGCTCTCCTACGCGCTGCGCAGAGGTTCTTTAGTTTCAAATCAGGAGTAGGGAAATGGTCTGGCAGTTTCAACATTGAGGTAGCCACTCTTTTGCTCCGCAGCATATCTGCGAACAGCTCACCAGGGGATTCATCCAACGCTTCTCTGTATGTGTCCCAGCGGGTCACAGCACAGAATTGCCGCCCAGCAGTGTGAAATCCGGTGATGGTGGTGAAGATCGGAAAGTGGTCACTGCCCATCCTGTCTGGGGCCGTTGTTGACGATACGACAAGGTCTGTAGAATGGATCACGAGGTCTATGGCACTCCATGAATCTGGTGGTCTGAAGAAAGTTGGTTTGCCATCGTTCGCGATACATAAGTCAGCAGCATCCATGGCTGCGACAAGTTCCTTGCCTCGGGAATCTGCAGTCTTATCTCCCCAAAGCGAATGATGTGCGTTAAAGTCGCCACATATTATTATAGGAGAGGGGCAACGAATGCAAAGGTCCTTTATGAACGCCTCCATGGAGACCTTCCTGCGCGGGCTTATATACACCGACACCACACTGAGTTTTCGTTTTCCTAGGCACACTTGCACAGCGGCGACTTCCAATAAGGTAGAACAAAGGTCTTGCACTGGTAAGGTGACGTGAGGTATTTCTCGCCTGATGTATATCATCGCACTTCCGTTTGAAAATGATGGTATACTCGGATTTCCATGTCTGATGTACCCTGGGATCGTCCTTCCATTTGGGAGACCGGCCTCCGAGAGGGCTAGAATTGGTATAGGTATGTCCCGAAGGAAAAGGCTGAGTTCAGAAAGACGCTGTAGAATGCCGGCGCAGTTCCATTGCATTATTAAGGGCACTTTTGGACGACGGAATGGACTAAGTGGGCGAGAAGCTGCCATTATGTTACTGAGGGTACGGGTAAGTAGAGCAGAGTATTACTGACTCAAGAGCCAGCACTGCTTCCAACATATCCTTCGTTGAACTAGCAGGCATCTTCGCGACGTGGGAACGTAGTGCCGTGAACAAGGCGCGTATCACGTGCTGGCAGTTCTCCTGCTGACTGTTGCCAAGTGGTACTTGAGGTCGGTTTACTGCGGCCGCATAGGTGCGTTTTTCGGACTCTTTTCGAACAGGTTTCTCAGCCGCTGTGACCGTTTGCGTTGGCTCAATAACTTCGTTTATCGGTGTGAGGCGCGGGAAATGAGATGCGTACTCTGTTTCCAAACCAGTTAGTTGTGGCGCTCTGGACGTCTTCTTCGTGGTCGATGGTGCGCTTGCACTCTTTGGACCCAGAACAAACAACTTATTTCTCCGCTGAGCAGCTGTCCGCGCAGGACATCGACCGTAGCTAGCAGGATGGTCACCGCCGCAATTTGCACACACAAAGTTGTCTTTAGTTGCACAAGTCTTAAAGTCATGAGGTCCCCCACAGCGCTTGCACCTCTGTTCTCCACGACAGTACTTAGCGATATGTCCGAAGCGCTGACACTTAAAACAGCGTGGTGGTGTCTCCACGTAGTCGATAAGCTCGTGTCTGGTAAAACCAAGGTTGATCTTCTCCGGGCGTTCAGAATTTGGAGCAAATGTGAGAATCACCGAGTTAGTGCGCCTTGACTCCCATTCAGATGACGAGGTTTGGACCCGACGGGTGATTCTTCTTGCATGGAATACTCCCTGAGGTCTCAGGTAGGTGAGCAGCTCTTCATCCGAGTACCATTTAGGGACTCCTCTAACAATGCACGTGTTTTTCATATAACTGTGCGGGACACGGGCAGATATGTCTATGCCGCCGATATTCTTGGTCTCTAGAAGGACGCTGGCTTGTCCTTCTGTCTCTACGTCTAATAGCAATGCTCCCTGTGCTGTGAAGTGGCTCTTCACTGGTGCTCCACCGAGGATCGTTTCAAGCTCAGAATACAGGGCAATAGGGTTTACTTGCCTTAGATCAGCTCTTTCGGATGTTGCAGTGATTAACACTGGAATGCCCTCCGCCCTGTCTTTACGATGGCGCACAATTCGGAAACCACCCTCGGCCATGTCCAGGTCTGAAGGGTTTGCCACGTTGTCGCCCTCGATGATAGTTGACTCGTCGTCAGATTCACCAGTGTCTTGTCGTTTGCTGTCAGGCTGGCTTGTACAAACCAGCTGGCGTTTCTGACCCGGTGTCAGCCCTTGGGAGGTCATGGCGGGGTGCTCGTCGGTGCCAGCTTGGTTCCTTCTAGCACCTTGTGAGGCGGCGGGTGGCGCAGCACCCGTCGGTCTCCGATACGGAAGGTACCTTTTCGAGTCGACCGACGTCTTGAACCGTTCTGACCAGTAACACTAGCAGAAAATAACGAAAATAACGATAAATGTAGGCAGAGCTACTCAGACAGGCTAGCAGCAGACTCGTCGTCTTCTTCCTCCAACACCCCGAAAACAGTTTTAGGTAGCCATTATATATGCTAATCTTTGGCCGGTAAGCCATGTGAATTTTTTGTTCGGTCCATGCTTAAAAAAAAAAAAAAACTGCCTAGCACTCCGTACAGATAGTTAACCGGCGAAGCTGAATCGTGCTGCCCCGGTGTTTATCACTGGGTTAATCCCGACAGTTTATTGAAGGTGAGACCTCATAGCAAATATTGGTTATACGCTCGAAGTTGTTACGTGTCCTCTAGGGAGCGTTCTGCCTCAAAAATTTTTCAAGACGGCTCAATAATAGCCAAAATAGAAGTATTTCAGTGCTGCAAACCCATCATTTCAACAGGCGTGCTCCACTGCATAGCGAGACTCCCTCTCCACTCGCCCCGTCTAGCCTTCGCAAGCGAAATTCCTTCTTTGCGTTGTCCCATGCCGGACCTCGAGGATCGCATGAGGCATACGTCGCGGGCTCCACCTTCACTATTTTTTTTTCTCCTCGCTTTTTTTTCCCGGCGTTACGCATTTCCGCTGACGGCGTCGCGCGCGAGCTGTTGTCTCGTTCGCGCAGCGCACGATTTTGCGCATTGTGCACAAGGAAACATGATTGCAGTATAATTCAGTGCTACATGAATAGTGAGGCAGAACAAGCGGATCGCAGAGCACGATCACGGGCGCTGGAACACGGTAGAAAATGGCATAGTCTCGGTAGCTGCGCACACGTGACTGCACGTCCGTGGGAACAAGCAGACGAAGCGTAAGTACATCTCTCGTGCTTCGGTGCGAAGTAAAACAAAAAACAAGCAGGCATTCCGTTTGAGTGTTTTATTATTTCCCTTAACTTCAATTCGTCAATTCAAGCAACAGATCACACAAGTAACAGATGTTGCCTTGAATAATTACCGAAATCAAGTGTCAGCACGAGCGACGTCACGCTGCGGACACGAGTACGTCACCGTCCGGCTTGGAGCGCGGTCGCCACGAGGGAAAGAGAAAACGGCGTTCGGATTGAAATGTCAGACCTTTCCTCGGCGCGTAGCGATGTAATTCTTTGCAAACACGATCGTTGGCGCGCATTGTACGCTCTGCCCTTCTTCAGCTCATAATGGCCAGGCCTGGTGAGGGGCCCTTTAAACAACGGCTTGGTGGGGTGCCGGGCCCTCAGCACGCAGTTGCTGCTTGCGCTCGGCTGCACGAGCCGGTTGTGCCCGGGCTGCAGCATCGGCACGGCGTATAGACGAGCTCGTTCCGGGTTCTGCTCACTGCGCTGCTGATCGAAGATGTGCTCCTAAGGAGTACGTAAGACGCGTACTCCTTTGCGGACCCATTGCGGAGCTGGAGAGACGCTGCTGCACGCGCGCTCGGTTGAGTCGAAGAGCAACGACGTCACTACTGGCGCAGCCAATCGCGCGCCTCTTTTTCTTTTTTTCGCTCATGCGCAAGGGGGTTGCGCCTGAGGATTTTTCGGCGGCATCATGGGCAGCGTACAGGCGACACACAGATGGACGGACGAATCGACTAGCCATATACAGCGTCGCTGTGAAAAGCGGCGCGGTGGCCTAATTAGTGGCTACATAGTGGATATAGGGGCCCTATAACGTAAAACTATTCTAATATGTTTTTATTCCAATCTCCTGACACCAAATTTGCGTAACCGCCGACGCAAGTATCGGGCGGTCACCGGCAGGGTTGTCTGAACAGACCAATCAAACGCTGTCCTCGTTCATAGGAGGTCACTTTTGTTTGCTTGAAAAACGAATAACATCAATTGCCTACACTGAGCGGCTTGTCTTATCTAATTGGCTCACAAGAGGCGAAGAGCACGCTTAAGTGGAGAGGGATTCGATGGCGCCGAGCCACTGCACCGAAAACCGATAACCGGACAAAGAGGGTGGTGCCGGCGTCTGCGATTGGTCCGCTTTCCCTTACTTAGCTTGCGGTGGCTCCTCGAAAATCGCGGCGGCATGCAACGGAAGCTTAAGAATGACGCTAAAACGGATCCTCAGCAAAGAAGAGTTGGCAGAATGAGGTCATAAATGTGCCGAAAGTGTTCGAAAACATTACACGGCCACGCAAAAAGATTTATTACACGCAAATAAACCCATGCTCTCCGACAGGTGCGAGTAGCCAGTGCCTGAGTGATCGGCGGCAGCCATCTTTTATTCCTCTCGGAAGGTTTGGAATAGTTTTACGTTATAGCACCCCAGGGGCGCTATAACGTAAAACTATTCCAAACTTTTCTATTCCAATTCTGCAATCAGCCTTCCGCGATTGGTGAAAAACTTTCTTGGGCTACCCCCACTTCACCTGTCTGTCAGGCGACGTCACGAAAACTGCGATAGCTCCCCATCTGATATGACGTGTAGACACTGATTATGCTTGATTTGACCGAACAAAAGAAAAATAGTTATTTCTGATTGGACGCCTTTTCGCCATTAGCCCTCGGCTATTGATCAAAAGTTTTCGGGCTGCACCGATTTCACCTGCCTGTCACGCGACGTCATAAAACCGCAAAAACTCACCTCGTCAAAGTGCCGTGTACGCGTTAAAGATGCATTAATATGCCGAACAAAACTGATTTTCCTTCCGAATTGCCGCAGGCTGCCCCGTTCCGAAAGGAATAAAAGATGACTGCCGCCGATCGCTCAGGCACTGGCCACTCGCACCTGCCGAGGAGCATGGGTTTATTTGCGTGTAATAAAACTTTTTGCGTGGCCGTGTAACGTTTTCGAGCACTTTCGGCACGTTTACGACCTCACAGTGCCAACTCTTTTTTGCTGAGGATCCGTTTTAGCGTCATTCTTAAGCTTCCGTTGCATGCCGCCGCGATTGTCGACGAGCCATCGCCAGCTAAGTAAGGGAAAGCGGACCAATCACAGACGCCGGCACCACCCTCTTATCTGGTTATCGATTTTCAGTGCAGTGGCTCGCCACCATCGAATCCCTCTCCACTTGAGCGTGCTCCTCGCCTCTTGCGAGCCAATTAGATAAGACAAGCCGCTCTCTGTAAGCGATGTTATTCGTTTTTCAAGCAAACAAAAGTGACCTCCTAGGGAACGAGAAGAGCGTTTGATTGGTCTGTTGAGACAACCCTGCGGGTGACCGCCTGATGCTTGCATTGATGGTTACGCAAATTTGACGTCAGGAGATTGGAATAAAAACATTTTGGAATAGTTTTACGTTATAGGGCCCCAGGTCGCGGAATTCGATGGGAACGAAATGTAATAACACTCGTGTACTTCTGTTTAGGCGCACATTAAAGAACCCCAGGTGGTTAGAACTGAACAGGGTGCCTCAAAATCATATCGCCAGACGTAAAACGCCAGAATTTGTTTGGTTAAAAAAAGAAAAGAAGGTAGCTATGTCCCTCAGCTTTTTTAGAGGGGTGTAAACGAAATATTCTCGAGTCTGATTTCTGAGAAAAACATGTTACGCTTATCTTATATTTGATACCTAAATGTAATGCCGTTCCCCGTTCCCAACTGTACATCCGCTTAACTATATAAGCAGCTTCTGTATTATAAACGGCTGCTTCAGTATCATAAGGACAATAATGAAGCAATTAAAGGAACGGCATGCCTCACATACACGTAGAGGTATTTGTAAATATGCTGTGTTCGTTGAAGAAGATAAGTGTGGTACCACTTTGAGCACCCATTTTTAATGGGCTTTAATAAACGCCCCAAAGAGAGGCGTTTATAGTGAATGGCAACTAGGAACTTGTTCAGCAGAACCGAGTAGCACCCCTGCGTTAATGCTCTCAAGAACCCGCCTATTTCATTCTCGTGTGCTGTCCTCTGCCGCACGCAGCTGAAAACGTTTTGGAAGGCTGCCGGGGCTTTCACCGGTTGATTTGCGTACCTGCGCCCACGTTGAGTGCGCGCCGGTTCTGTGTTTCGTGGATCGCGAATCATTATTAATGGCTTCATCGAGGCAGGACGCCGTTCCTCGAAGCCACGTAGCACTCGCCGACTACTGGGTGAGCAGGCCTGAGTGCGCTGTTCTGCAAACAGTGCTGCCGATAAAGGCACGCTGAGTTCCATTTGCCGACACGGCTGCCTTGAAGTTTGTTGTCGCTGATTTCTGCACTTGGAGCTCGCTTTTTGTATTCTTTTTACACATTATTTAGGCATTTCGCATACTCAAGAAGTCTTCGAGCACAGCCTTCTGCGTCGGATTTATCAGAGCGATGCACTTGTTTACGTCGACACCCATAGCCGCATCTTCATAACTCACGCTAGTTGAGGGAAAGCGATAACTGCAGGCACTTCTCCTAGCTTGCGAACTTCACGCGTTACCGCGAATCGAACCCAGTTTGGTGCTAGGTGAGAGCCGTCGCTTCGATGGGTGCCGCCATGTTTGTTGACGCAAAGCTTTTGGGAACGCTATTTGAGCTCCCGCTAAATCGGTGAAATAGCGTTCCCAACGCAAAACCCAAACGCAGTTCGCGTCTCGCGCATGCGCTGTGGCTTCGACGCTATTTCTTTGGGGCCCCAAAACGTTTGGGGCCCCTATTCTGAAACTCTCTATTACTTCCTTCTAGTGCCCTCTCCATCCTCAGCATGTACACCATAAACAGCAGTGGGGATAAAGGGCATCCCTGCCTCAGTCCCTTGTTGATATCCACTTTCTCCACGCTCCTCATCCATTCCCATTTAACGCAAATGGTATTTTCTAGGTAAATCTCTCTCAAAAGCTGTAGACAATTGTCACCTGAGCTTTCCCCTTCCAGAATATCCCACGACATGTTGCTGTCTATGTTGTCATACGCTACTGTATGTCTAAAAAGGCCGCATATAACTGTATCTTTTCTAGTCTTGATATTTCAGTACACTGGGTAAGAACAAATAAGTTATTATCCAAACGCCTACCTATTCTGAAGCCATTCTGAAGTTCTCCCAAAATGCCATTATTCTCTGCCCAAGCTTGAAGCTTTAATTTGATTGCCTGCATTGTTAGCCTGTATATTACCGATGTAATGGTCAATGGTCTATAGGAGTGAATTCTATCTTTCTCCTTCTTGCCTTTATAAATTAAATTCATTCTACTTTGTCGCCAACTGTCTGGTATTCGTCTATCTTTTAAAGTTTGTTCCACTGCTTTCACCAGAGCTTCCTTACTTTTTGGTCCTAGTTAATTAATCAGCCTAACGGGAACCTCGTCTAGCCCTGTGGCTGTGCGCTCAGGAATTTTCTCTTTCGCTTTCTTCCAGTTGAAATTTGTCAGCACGAGCTCCCTTTCCACTTGGGTCTCTTTCATGCTCTTTTTTTCTTCGAATACAACCTCGTCATTGCCTTGGAAAGATTCGGCTGTTATTTTTCGGATGTAATTTATTGCCGCTTCTCCTTCCAGTCTGTTTTCATCTTCGTCTAGGATACGTTGTTGTATTGCTGTTGACTTCCTGCCTAATAATTTTATGTGGTTCCAAAATATTCTAGGTGCGGCCTTCTTTTTCTCACGTATTTCTGACAACCAACGTTCACTTTCACCTTTTAATTTTGCTTGCACCAGTATTTGAACCATAGACTTTTTCTCCCCGTATATTTCCCATTTACTGGTTACTTCATCCTGCGGCAACTGCGCCTTCTTTACCTGCCTGTGCTCGCGGGACGATTTCTGTCGCTCGGCGATCGCTTCTCGTGTCTCCTTGTTCCACCAGCTTTTCGGTTTCTTTTTTCCTTTCCAACGAACATGTTGGTTCTCTTTCCGTATTTCTGTCTTTATTACACTTATAAGCTCACCATATTCCCACTATTTACTTGACCATATGCCAAGTTCTTCCTCGACTCTAGTGACTATATTTGCTATTTGTTCAGCCTTCAAATTTGGACTGGCCATTTTGCGCTCCTCGCTTTCTTTCCCAACTACACATCCCATTTTTAATAATGATGCGTTTATGGTCACTCCCTATGCTGCTCTGCCCTTCCTCATCAATGACCATTTCTCTCAACTTATCATGAATTCCTTTTGTCATCAGACAGTAATCAATGGTCGATTGCCGGTTTCCCAGTTCCCACGTGATATGCCCATTCACACTTAGGCCCCGTATTCGCGATAACAAGGTTATGCTGCTCACAAAGGGCTAGCATTGACTTCCCGTTGTTGTCAGTATAGCCATCTAAATCCTGTATGTGAGCATTCATGTCACCTAATAGGACAATTTCAGCACCATTCCCGAAACCCTTAATATCAGCGCTTATGCATTCCACTGACTCTTTATTCTTCTCTGCAATTATTTCCGGTCCACAAATACGTAACGCCCAACCAAGTTTTTTTCCCCACTCATTGTACCTGATAACCAAATATGCTCTTGACATTTTGAATTTACTCTTTTCCATTTGGCTCCCTAATGGATGAGCATTCCGACTCCCCCTCCCTTTTTTTCCGACTTGGTTTTGTTGCACCCTTCCCAAACATAATTCTCAATAACTGGCGGCTCTTCTAAGTCTCTCAGGTGCGTTTTTGTAACCGCATACACCCCTATTTTTTCTCTATTTAACTGCTCCTCAATCTCTGCCCACTTTTCCTTTCTTCTGCCGCCCTGCATGTTTATGTAGCCTATTGCATGGCGAGCTCTCTTTCCTCCTTTTCTTGCTATCGACGGCTATGCTCTTCTGAGGTTCCCCTAGGGGACCTTCTTCATTACTATCTACTCTTCTATCTATCGGTTTGCAAAATAGTGAGCGCCATCTGGCGCACAATAGGCAAAGCTGCAGCGCTCTGCGTGCGAGAGTGTGTGGTTAGAGAGCGAGCTTCGTTTCTCGTTTTTCGCTTCTGCCTGGCCTCTGCCTCGGCAACCGTGTATGTTCATTGCGGCAAAAATAATTGAAGACGCCGTCACTCCGTTCCAGTTTTCGTACATGACATGGACATCCGACTTCTCGAAGCGTACCATTCAAACCGATCGCGTGTGGCAGTATCTGCTTTCTATAACTGCCACTATTCGCCAGGCTCATCGAGGCTCGGCACTGAAGGAAGAAGATTGCGTTAAAAATACCGTATATTCGGAGGCTGCTGATGCCATCACGGGACTGATGCGAGCGACATGCACTCCTTCAACAAAGAGCGGAGTGCACGTCGTCGAAACACACTGCCGATGTGTCGCCGAGTGTCCACACTTGGTTTCGCAGGCTGTAGGGGTTGAAGGACGGACTTCGGGATGAAAGCAACTTGGGAGTATTTATTTTACATTATATACAGAGAGGTGAGAGTCAATGAACCGTCGTACAGTCATTACGGGCCGGCAGCAACTCGGACGCTGCGGCCCGCGGCAAGAAGTTCGAGAGAGATCAATCAAGGGAATCAGGGAATGCTCTGGTCTTTCTGGAATGCTTCTTTTAAATCCTTCGAGGACTGGAAGTCGCGTCATGTTTGGCCAATGGGAGAGTCCGCTCAGATGACGCCATTTTCAGCCAATGGTTGGCGCCCGTATCGCATTGTCCGAGGGCCCACCTGCTCCCGGTGCTACGGCCCCGCTGTGGTAGCAAATGCCTTCTTCAAAGGCTACCGGTGCGACGCTGCCAGGCCTTCTCGGTACGTCACAGCAGTCCGGCTGTCACGGCGCATTACCGCCGTCTTGGTTTGGCACCCACTTTACTTCCAACAATGCCGTGCTATCCCCTCGCTTTCTGGAAGAGTCAAGCAGAGAATAGCTACCGGCGGCTTAAGAACTTGTTGGCTCGTGCGCTCCTCTGGAATGTGCTGCGATTCGATGTGGTCCAGGGGATCTCGAAGTAGGCGCAGGAAACAGCTCCATGTCTAACAAGGCTGGCCGCGCGGAGCGCCCACCGTGCTAGGCGGCTCGCCTTTTTTGCTCTTTGCTGCCGACAGAGTGTAGAGAGAACGAAATCTGTGTTCATTCAACCTCGACATAATTGTCCAGACGCTAAAATGCTCACGAAAATAAACGCTTTATGACTCGCGGCGTTTTCCTTGCAAGCGCCGTTGGCTACGGCTTCGACAACCGGGAGCTAGGCCTACCGGCTCAAGCGATCGGCGGTTGCCGACATAGTCAGCGCGCCGAGCCTGATATGCTCCGCTCAGGAGAGCTTACCGTACTAATATGGCCCATCTGCAAGAAAGCAAAGTTTCAAGGAAGTGTTTCTCTTATTAGGGCGGTCCTTTTCCGCGTACGGTAAATACGGGAAGGTCTCAAACGGCGCGCCGTTCTCTCGACTGTAGGCACTAACTGCCACCGACGAAGACGGTAGGCCTTGCTCGCTGGCCGTGGGCGTCGCCGGTTACGAAGCTTGTGCTACCAATTAATTGAACGCATAGTCTTTTACGAACTCTTTAACGCATGCATAAATATTAAGAGGCTAATTAAGTCAAAAATACATTTGGATATCTGTACACCGTCGGCAGAAAAGAGCAACCAGGAGAACTCCGTCGCACAGTGGTCGCTCCGCGCTGCCCGTCGGCGACACCAACTGTCCTCGGATGGTGTTTCGATCACTTCAGTGACGTAGTACTTGGCGCTGATTGTCATATGAGGCGCAATTTCAACATCGCTTTATAATATTTATTATAATTATATGTCAGTTACAACTGATCGTGTGACACCACTGCGCTTTGCGCTGTCCGTCCTCGTCCATTTTGAGCTTTGCGCATTCCCGGCAAAATGCGGCTGAGGGGGTCTCGAAGCTTGCAGGCTAAAATAACCTCACGGCGCTGGCATATGACAATTCAGTGGCGGCAAGTAGCGCGATGAGAACCGGCTCTGCGAGGAGCCATCAAGTTGTGTGCTGCATGTGATGGCATCTCCGGCCGTCGCTTATCCATGCTGCTTTCCTCGCCGGATAGCTCTTCTAGGACGGAAACCAAAATAAACTCGTGCTCCGTTTGCTAGTGAAACAATTTGTGCACAATACTCAACACAACTAGCCGGCCTTTTCACGAAAATAACGGCCGTTATCAAAACCACCACAAACCGGCGTCTCAAGGCACGCTGGGGCTGCGTTGGTTGTTCGTCTGCTTCTCGTATCGGAGCAACGCTCGTGACAGCCGTGTTCGCGCATGCGCAGCAGTATTTTTGCAAACCGTCCACTGCTTGTGATCAGAAATTTTCTGGAATAAATTGTCATGCTTAAACAAGGCCGTCCATTGTACGCGGCGCTGCCTCCAGATTAAAAGACATCAAAATTGACATTTTGTTTCATACCGTCTACCTTGGGTCAGCTTTTGGGCGCTCTAAGGTGGGGGGGGGGCAAAGGGGGTGCAGGCGATGATGTCGGGGGGGGGGGGGGTGTGGCCGTCCCCCCTGGCGCCGCCCCTGATGCAGCCACTGTGTCCTACGCCCCAGGTGCCACGCTTATGTTCCTGACAAAATTGCTGACAAAATTTGGTGCACGTACCAAGCTTTTCAGACGCCTGGCAAAGTGAACGCCTGAAAAACAAGGTTTCCTGAAGTGTTTCAAATGAAATGAGAAAGGACAATAAATATGCCTTTCTTCGAAGAACAAGAAAAATGACTGAACGTAACTGGAGCCTCAGATTTCAAAACAATTACCTGTGGTTGGAAACATTTGTTCCCACTTGCATAGGTCACGAAGTGAGAAGCAGTTTCATACATGATGGTCTCTCCGGCGGCGGCGGCGGCGTCCGCTTACCCCGACCTTTGTGTCGACAGCGTCTGCTCGTCTTTTGAGTTGTTGGTGATGAGGAATTGTTGTTATTGTGGGGGAAGGGCACGGCAGATGTCGCTACCTTTTTATAGAGGGACCTTAAACGACATTAATGTGCCTCGATGCGCGCGCTCCCCTCCGCCGCCGTGCAGGGTGAAGACAACCGCGTCGTCTGCTACGGCGTCCGCCATTATGATGCCCGCTCCGTAGGCAGTCAACGGGCGTCGCGCAGCTGCATGTACAGTTCGCTTTGATAGCGTGTGCTGCTTTAATGATATGTCGAGAACACGAAATTTTCGCATCAGCAGTGTGAAGGTATCACTTTAATATTCTGTCATCTTTATTTTTAAAGCGGAATTTCCAACTGGACTTGCTGGCAGCAGAAAACTGCCGTCCACGCAAGCCGCGCAGACCTTAAAAGAACGTCTTGTTGGGCTGGCTGGTGACTGTTCATCTTGGTTAAAGGCACGAAACATACGCAGGCACGAGTCCCGCCGTCTTTCGTTGTGTCTGAGTGTGAGTCTTGTGCCTTTAACCAAAGCGTAAAGACTGTTTGGCTGCCAGCTGAAACCCGAATTTGTTTAACAAACCGCGTGCCGCCACAGGACAAAAGAATAATTGTCATCGCACACCCTACTTTAAAATCTTGTTTTCGAATCAGTCATCAGTTAGAACATTTACGGCTGAATGCTGCAACGCTGAGTAGAAAGCAATGATCGTAACAGTCAAATAACCACTCTGCGGTTGAAACGAGGCCGTGTGTAAGTGATGTTCTACCTAAAATCCCTCAATAATTTCAAAGTATCGACAGGCTTTGATCCAGCCGACGACGCCAGTGGTAGGCTGAACGGTGACATGTGACCTTGCTCCGCCCCTTTGCCGCCATGAATGTTCCTGCGCCGGGCGAAGTGCGCGCGTTTCGCCTGTTGTGCTATGCACATTGCTGCGATAATTTCGTTCCGGGAGGGCCGAAATGCCTTGTTGCTGTGCGGTTGGGTGCCGAAACCGGACGAAGGATGGCAAGAAGTTATTTTGCATCCCGCGCGGCAACCAGAACCTAACCAGAAGAAAAGCGTGGTTGCACACAATTTAACCGAAGGACTTTGAACTGTCGCTAACTGCACGACTATGCGAGGCAAGTAACGTAGAACGATACGAAGGTGCGATAGAAAATATACACGTGCGTGTGTCGAGCTGTGATAATATTTCACTCTCGTGCATGAATGTTGATGTCCGAAGTTTGTGGTGAATATTTATTTTAGTTCGTTATATATGAGCCCGCTGAATAGCTCAGTATGACCTAGGATGCGAAGGAGCGAAATGCCTTGTTGCTGTGCGGATGGGTGCCGAGATCAGACGGAGGACGGCAAGAAGTTATTTTGCATCCTGCGCGGCAAACAAAACATAACCAGAAGATAAATGTGGTCGCATAGAATTGGACGGAAAGACTGAACCGTCGGTAACTGCACGACTATGCTAGCTAGGAAAGTAACGTAGCGATACGAAGGTGCGAGAGAAACTATACACGTGTGTGTGCAGAGCTGCGATAGTATTTCATTCGCGCGCATGAATGTTGACGGCCGAAGTTTGTGGAGATTATTGATTTTAGTGCATTATGAGCCCGTTGACTTAGCAAGTGCAGCATGACCTAGCATGCAAGTAAATAGTGTGGCAGAAGCGCATTAACTCGCTGACAAATATCCGCATTGCGTTACGTGCGCAATTTCAGCAAATTTCACAGCGAATTCTACTTTTATACTTTCCTGTCTTTGTGCGCGCGTTATTAACTGCGCTTCACAGTATGTCCAAAAAGTCATCCAACTCTGCATATCCTAATCGTATTTGATGCATTGCATATGTGAATAAATATATTCCTAAGTGCTTGCATTACTTTGCTTTTGAAAACAAATTCTGCATAGCCACTGATATCGGTCATCAAATAATAAAGTGTAATACAATATATCAAAGCAGATTACATACAGCTGCGAGCCCTTTCCTTCCAAGTTTCCCTTACACTCGAAGATGTTTCAATAATCGGCGAAGCCATTTTACTGATGAAAAACACGCAACTGCAAATTAACATAAGAAAAACGCCAGAACCGATACAGGATTGCCAGCAAAACACAGTGCAGTAATAGCTAGGGCAATCCGCGCGCGTTTCGTATAAGGGCCCTCTAATTCTTAGGGGGCTTTAGTGGTGCGCGGAGGCCAAAAGGCATAAACACAACAATGCGCGTCATAATTCAAGTTTACGTGGCGACGTCGCACGGTTCACGAGAAAAGTCAACCGCATTCACACACGCACACACACTACGCTCGATGTTGGTGTGCCGCGAGATTAGATCGCCCTGGCAGCCCGAACACGATCGAGGAGACTCGCTGACACGATACCACCGCTTCTGATTGTCACGACAGTTGCACTGCCTCGTAGCATTGAACCGCAAGACACAACAGTCATCGTGTAATCGCTACACGACAGACACACTCAGCGTCAAGAAGACTGTTGGCGCACTCGTTTTCACACACATACACAAGAAGTTTAGTTACCGTGAGGGTCGCACGTTTCAGCGACGTTATGTCGAAAGTTTTTCGGTCCAAGTGACTGTCAGCCTTCTTTTTTACACGAATTCTTCGTTCAAAGTAACAGCTATGTGTACGCAGCACACTTACAAGCAAAATAATTAATAGAGCAAACAGGATTAAGCGCAAGCAATCACCAAGGCTCGCGCGGTGATTGAGCGCAAACGAACGAAATGTAAATATGCGGAATCGAGGCGATCAAGCCCTCATTCCGCTCTCTTGAGCGTTTTTCTTTCAGCGCTCGTTTGAAATTAAAGGACTATATTTAGCAGTTCGGGCCCTTCTTCCGTTTTTCACCACAGTCAGGCACCAGTAGGTTTTATTTCCGCGCGTGTGCAGATATTTTTTCACCTCACGAATGCCGCGGCGCCGCAGTTTAGCGTGGGCGCCGTCTGCTACAGGAACTTCCTAGGTGGCGCGTGCGGCAGATGTTGCTACCTTGAAAATTATAGAGGGACCTTACTTCCCCCATGGAGAATGCCTTCCCCTTAACCCCGCTATTACATTAACGTTAAGCTAAACTTGCCAAGGTTGAAGACTGGGCGTGTTGGTATAGCATATTATTAGAGGTTGGATTGCGTAACATTTTGACGAGGCACACAGAAGAGAAACACTCACCACAGAGCGCTTGTGTGGTGTGTGTTTCCTTTCTGTGCGTCTCGTCAAAATGTTGCACAGTCCAACCTCTAATAGACGAGAAAACCATGGCCAGGCGGCGCTACTGCGCCTCTCCTGACAGCGCCCCAATGTGGAAACGCCAAGCAGCGCGGTCGCGTCGTGGCGTAGTCTCCGCTTCGTTTACGTTGGGCCGTCCGCGCTTTTCTTCGCTGCTCGTTCTCACGGCGCTCCGTTTTCGACGGCGGCAGATCGCCTGCTTGCGCAACAGCGATGCAAAGATTGCCGTGCGGTTTCAAGAAGGTTGCCGACGCCGACAGCTTTTTTTCGTGGCGGCAACCTCACGATAGGGGAGCGTCTGCTTCCGAACGTGTACGGCGTTGAACAAATTGTGGACGGTGATGTGAGAGTGAAAGCGAAGTGCGTGTCACAGGTGTCCGACAAGGTCGTAGACGACGTCGAGTTAGAGGTACGCACCATGTTCAGAAATTTAGCCACTTTTATTTCAATTACACCATAAGTCACACTGGCAGCAGGAACTTCTGTAGTCATACTACTCGATCACTGCAGATCCATTGGGCTGCTTCTTGACGGTTCCGTCACTTCACAAAGGCATGTTCTGGAGTCTGTTTCACACGTGTCTTGCTGCTGCTCAAGAGCTGCGTCGCTGCAGTACGAAAGCACATGTCCCGGTGGTGCTGACTGCTGAGAAGACTGTTGTGATTGCCATTGGTCTGTTTGGCGCCACTTCCATCTGCATCGAATATAAATGAAACAGTATGTGTGCCTATTTGTTGTGGGGATTAAATTACTCCCAATAATATGTTTGCAAAGGTAACGTTCCTGTGATTGTGTGCATATATTATTCTACAAGAGTCGTACCACTACAAGTTATGATACTTGCACACTTAGATACTTAGAAAGCATGGGCAAACAACAAACATAACGCGCACGTCTCGAGCGGCTGCTTTCCGATCTGCCGCTTCCCGACGCACGCGACGACCGCGGCTTGCATTAAATACGGTCTGCTACCACACAAAAGTAGCGCGCGGCCCCTTTCGTTACCTGCACAACTAGTAATTTAAGTTGCAGCGTTTGGAAAAGGGAAATAATTCTCTTGAGCTCGTCCATGCCGATCGCGAGGGAAGGCACAGTGCAATAAAATAAATTCGGGGGTTCTAAGTGCCAAAACCATGCCAAAACCACGAAATAATTATGAGGCCCGCTGTAATGGGGAGTCTCAGGAATAATTTTAACCTCTGGGGGTTCTTTAACGTGCACAAAAATCAAAGCACACGGTAACAAGGGTGTTCTTGCATTTTGCCCCTTTCGAAATGCTGCCGCCGTGGCTGGGAATCGAGCACGCGTCGTAGAGCTTAGCGGCGCAACACGCATGCATTTACCGCTAACAAATGGCGGGTGCCACCACAATTCAACAACGCGACACGACCAAACAAACGGCCGTGCACTAAAAACAGGCATATGACTATTCCGCTTTCAAGATATTACACGCGAATGCGAAAGTATGAGATCAGAATCAAGATCTGTCAGTGGATCTTGATTCTGACTCGGCCGCGCACTGCAGTTATCCATGCTTGTTGTCTGTCCTTCTCGTACCACTTCCCAGGAAATCTGTAGAACTTCACGGGCGGCGTAGGACCTTTCGTATTTTCGAGGCTGCTGTGGCAATCAACAACACATCAGTATTGCGTGCCACCTTTCCTGGCTGATGAGGTCGCACTCGGCATCGCAAAAACCACGCGCACGAGCGCTCCCGCCGTACAGAACACGGGCGCGCGCCAGCGCAGCGACGACCCTCGAAACTTCCATCGGTCCGCTAGGGGAGCATTCGGCGCTGGTGCCACGCGGGCAAACTTTAGGTTGCCTCGTCTATATGCTAAGCTATAACTGTCTAGCGTTTCCGAGGATTCCGACGCGCCCGATCTGGCGCGGCAACGTGCGCAGGTTGACGCAGCTCTCGCTGCCGCCCCTGTAGTAGTGGTGGTGCCCGCTGCGCCGGCCGCGGTCTGTGGCGAGCCGGAGCCGCTGACTTACGCCACCGCCGGCGTTCCCTGGACGCTGAAGGTTAGCAAGAAGCGTAAACAGCGTGGTAAGCACTCTGGCTCGGCTGCCAGGGAGGCGGCTGCGCAGCGGGCGTCAGACTCGGACGGCAGTGGCTCCCAAGGCTCGGAGCCTGGCCCTCTTGTACCTAAGCGCACTGCTGTGGCACCTTCAGACTCAGATTCGGAGACTGACGTTCCGTCGTAAAGTGAGGATAATTGTCCTTGTGAATACTGTAAGGGCTTCGGTTGCGACTGCTCCGAAATGCCAGATAACTCGTACGCTTCTACCAATGCGAGGTCTCCAGCCTTTGAGAATACCTCATAGGCAGTTTATTTATTCGACGAGTATCACTCAATACTAGCCTATTTTTCCTTTAGCCTTTTTCTAGTTTTTCCTTCGTTTACTTTCAGCTTTCCGGTAAATTTCTTCCACCCAATATGGCATCTTCTCTTATTATAGCTACTTTCAACTCTAGATGTTTGTATCGAGCATCACAGCAGCTAGAGTTTGTCAATTTAGCTAAATCCAACAAGGTAGATATTTTTGTACTCCAAGAAACTTATGTCCACAGGTTAGGTCAGATCAGCCACTTTGACAGGATTTTCCGCACTAGGTCTTTTTGGAGTTATGGCCAGTCAGGCTGTCAAGGTAGGGCCATCATTTTGATGGCGGATTTTAGCAGCCTTGTTCAACGTCATGGCAGGGATGCCAAGGGCCGTATCTTGTCAGTGGATCTTGATTCTGGCATTAGAATTAACTTTTACGCTCCACGCAAGGGTAAAGATCAGAGAGAGTTTGTCGCTGCATCACATTCACACTTTCTAGGCCCCTCTCGGTTTATTCTTGTGGGAGATTTCATTTCTGTCTTAGAGCAGGTAGATCGTGTATCTTACAGAGGAACTCCACAATTCAGAAATAGGGGTGGAGATGTAGTACTGTGAGATCTCGTCGATGGGCTGGGACTGGTCGACGTTTGGCGGGTGCTTCGCCCTTGGCAGTCAGGAATGACTTGCACAGGGAGGGGTGTGCAGAGCCGCACACTGATCGTTTTTACGTCTCATCGATGGCTACCAGTATAAATTCTTGCCGGTTGGTTCCTTCTGCTCTTAGCGACTACTGCTTCCTGATTCTGCGGTTTGCCGATTCGAACTTAGTCGCAAGGGAAGAGACCGTGGCTCCTAAATCAATGGCTCTAAAGGACAAGCAGGGAACCACAGGGATATCGACCGTTCTGTTTCGCTCGCTTCACAACAGAGAGAATCTAGAAGGCAGAGAATGCGTTGAAGGCCAGTGTGCGTGAGTGCTTCATGTCTTGGGGCAAGCGTCGAGCGCGCGAGGAGATTAAAAGCGTCTCCAACGCAATCCTCCTGCTCTCGAGGCCACTGTCTTGGGGGCCTGGTGTTGCTCCGGCGCTGGCTTCACTCCGAAAGGAACTTCGGATTCTCCTGCAGCGACGCTGGATTGGCTTGAGAGCCACAACCCGAGCAGAGCGGTGGGTAATGGAAGCGTGGTGCAGCAGAAATGTCTCCCGCAGACATATTTCAATGAAGAGCACAACTTTCTTTTCCTTAGTAGATATAAAAGTGATGGGACCGTAGTCGATTCACTGGATGGAGTTCTTAGACTGGCGAGGCAGTTTTACATGAACTTGTATGCTGAGCCAGCTGCCACTCCAGCTGTCCCTCCATTCGTTTAACCAGCTGAGACGCCGGAAGTTTGACTCAGCCATAGTCGAAGACGAGCTATCTTTCGGCTTTGAAGTCTATGAAGCACAATCGCAGTCCAGGATCCGATGGTTTGACAGTTGAATTTTATGCTAAATTTTGGAAACTGTTAGGGAAGCTGTCCACATCACTGGTGAACAGGCTACTCAGTGAAGGGACTTTGTCAACGTCTCAAAGAGAGGCGCTGATCGCTCTACTTTGTAAGGATGAGTCGAGAAGCACCGATCTAAGAGCATGCCGTTCTATCACACTTCTGAACTGCGATTACGAGCTCATAGCGAAGTGTATATGCGACTCACTCCAGCGCGCAGCACTGTTTTGGGTCCATACCATGTATATGTTATGTCCAGGGGTGCACCACTTAGCTGCACGGTTTAGCGGTAAGGGACCTTCCCATGTGGGCGATTGCCTGGAAACTTCCAGTTATTTTCCGCTACTTCGATCAGGAGAAGGCTTTCGATATCATTAGCCACAGGTATCTGTTCCGGGTTTTGATGAGGCTGGCTTTAGCATGGGTTTTCAGCGAATGGTCCAAGCTTTGTATTCTCGACCGACTTCTATTTTCATACATGATCGCGTCTCGGAGGCTTTTATTGTGGGGCGTGGTGTACGGCAGGGGGATCATCTCTCGCCTGCCATCTACGTACTCACTTTTGAACCGCTTCCCCAGAGGCTGCCCTGTGACAGTAGAATTGGCAGGTTCCTACTCCCACCAGGTTCCCCTCCAGTTGCACTTTTTGCCTATGCAGACGACTTGTCTATTGTCGTCCCGGACGAGGCATCAGCTGGCACCGTCTTCAATGTCATCGACGGTTACTGCAGGGCAACCATGTACTTGAATTCCACTCCATCCAGTCCGCAGCAAGTTCATGGTTCACCCGTGAAAACGCGGTTGCGAATTCGAGGTTTCCATTACGATCCAGACGGTCTGTCTCCTGAAAACTGGCGGCACGCTGAGGAGAAGCTTGAAACCAGGATTCAGGAATTCAGGGCGTTGTCATGTCGATTGACAGCTTGAGCGACAATTCATCGCTCACTTCTGTTTTCCTTTCTCACGTATGTAGCATGTGTGTCTCCTGTTCCAACCCGAACCAAGCTTATCTTGGAGAGGGTTCTCTTTCGTTTTCGTTGTAAAGGGGCAACTGCAGCTCGGCAGGTGCGTGCTTAAGTTGCCCAAGGATAGGAGAGATAACTTGGAACTCCCGACCTGGGTATCGTGGCTACTGCACTACACGTCAGGTGGACCCAGGTCGCTCTTAACTCGGACATGCTCCCGACTGTAAGCCTTACTTCCGTTATTCTTAGTACTCGACTCCGTTTATTTTCGCAAAGCACATTTTCTCACTGTGGGCCTTGCTCAGGTTCCCCGTGCACTATTTATGCAGCGGCTGCCAACTCTCTGGCACGCCTCCGTAAGGTTCACCCCGGCATCAATGTAGTTTAAACTCCAAGAACTAGTCGATATCCTCACCCCAGGCCTCCTCCCGCATTGCCAAAGGTACGATCTGTCCTTCCACAGGCAAAGCTGGAAGCTCATTACGGCGAGCTTCCTCGACGCCAGGCGATCTTTGTTCATGTACCGCTTGGCGCAGGGATGTCTGCCGACGAGTTACAAGCGCTTCACAGCTATCCCAGCTCGTGGAGTGCTCCCTTTTTGTGGTGGTCGGGATTATTCGGTTCATATCTTTTCGCAGTGTTTGCTTCCCGCAGCTATTTTTCAATGGATTGCTAGTCTTTTTAGTCTCCCAGGTGTTCCATATCAGACTGTTGGTTTTTTACACCCTTTGCCTAAGCAGGCGATCAACCAGTTCGTGCTTATTCTTGACGAGTTCTCATACCAAATTTGGTTAGCACGCCGTGGTGCGGTTTTCGGGTCGCGGGTACCGGGCCTCACTGAAGTGCTTGCGAAAGCACGGAAGGAGGTCTGATTCCATCTCACCCGGGAGCGGCATCACTTAGGCGACAAGTTTCTTGAAGTGTGGGCTCGCCCTGCCGTGATTTTTGACGAGTGAGGTGGAAAGCTCTCCATTAAGTTATGATGCATGCGTCTAAGGTGGCTCGACTTGGCCGTGTGTGCCAGTCGATCCACGGGGTTTTGTTTGGCTCAGTGGAACCCAGAGCCAGAACCGTTCATGGCGCACCCTCGTGCGGTCGCGCTGCCCCGCGGAATGCTTTGGTGGTCTCCATGGTTGTATGCCTTGACCTTTTCTGTGTTAAGGCAAACTGAGGGTTTGTTGGGCTCGGGTCTCGTAAGACCGACATGGCTCTTTGTGTGGTGAGCGCAGTAGCTCAGTTTGTGCTGCTCCACAGCACCGCCATGTCCGGGAAGGACCCTTGGCCCGAATCAAAGCCCCCCGCCCAGTCAACCCGGGTAGAGGGGAGGGGGGGGGGGCGACGCCGGTGTCAGTGTACTGAATGATGCTGGGTTGATGAGTACATGTAAGCAGTGGCGTAGCCAGAAATTTCGTTCGGGGGGCTCACTTTGCAGCTCGGCCTCCCCTTAATGAATTAGTCGAGGAATCAATATATATATATATATATATATATATATATATATATATATATATATATATATATATATATATATATATATATATATATACCTGTCATTCAACAGCCTTGTTTACATTTTCGTACATATGCAACGACCAGGGGAAAATCTCAATGACGCTGTCCTTTGTTAGAATGTATTGCACAGGAGCAGCGGTCACCGGTTGTGTATTACGAGTAATTGCTCGGAAATTATAGTCGCAACAGAGAGCACATATAAAAAGCAGGAGTTCTGCAAAATACACGAGGGTGAGTCAAATGAAAGTGAGACAATGCGAATATATGACACACGGGGTACTTTATTCAAAAGTAGTCACCATGAGTATTTAGACACTTGTCCTACTAACGAGTCGCGTTATTCCCGTCTCATAAAACTCCTTGGATTGCTGCCTCAAAAATCTGTAAATGATTACACGTCATCTTCCGACACGAATCTGGTTCACTTGAGCAGTTTCTTCAAATTTTACCAAATGTGGAAGACGCAAGGCAACAGGTCTGGGCTGCATGAGGGATGTTGCAGCGTTTCCCACTTGGACTTTGCCAGATTTGTATTAACCACATCAGCGACGTGGGAACGGGCAATGTCGTGAAGCAAGATGTTCCCAATTCTCAATTTTCCACCTCGTTTGTTCTTGATTGCGACACGCAGCCGATACGACCATTCACAATATCTGAAACGATTTAGAGTCTCCCCAGGTTTAGAAAATTCGATCAGTAATGGCCCCTAACGATCTAAAAAGAAGTCAACATATCTCCGGCAGAAATGACAGCCTTTGTTTTCCTTGGGAGTGGTGAATTCAAATGTTTACACTGTAAGCTTTGCCGTAATGTTTCAGGCTAGTAGTAGCGGCACCATGAGTCATCCCCGGTCACAATTGCAGACAAAAAGGCGTCACCCTCATCTGGGGTTCTTTGACGTGCACCTAAATCTAAGTACACGGGTGTTTTCGCATTTCGCCTCCATCGAAATGCAGCCGCCGTGACGGGGATTCGATCCTGCGACCTCGATCGTGCTCAGCAGCCCAACACCATAGCCACTGAGCAACCACAGCCTTTTCAATTGTGTTGGGGGTGATTGCACGGTGGCTTTGGCCCGGCCATGGATCGTCTTTGTAGCTTTCATGTCCTTTGAACAGTTTGCTACAACGCTTCACAGTGGCCAATGAAACGGAATGTTCAACGCATACGGCAGCCATACGGCGAATAATTTCTTTTTGGGAAACATCTTCATTTATCAAAAACCTCACGACACCAAGCTGTTCAACTTTTGGAGTGTCCATTATGTCACGCAACCATGTTCAACCCAGTGTATCAGAGCATTAAAGAACATTTAACCTCACCTCTGCATGTCACTTGTAAATGAGATGCGTGTGTGCTACGCGCATGCCTCGAAAATAATGAACCGAACCTTTATTGCGCGGGGCGGGTTGTCTCACTTTCATTTGACTTGCCTTCGTACATTAGAAATGCGGAGATACAATGGAATATACAAATGTGAAGCAACAGCTTGATACAGGGCAAAAAATTGTCACTGGAAACAAAGTTCACTGCGCATATACACAAAACCTCGCAACAAGATATTTAAATATACGTATAAGTCTCCAATAAATCTACGTACCTAAGAAAAAGTCACTATATATAATGCGTCAAACAAGGCAAATAAACAGGTTGCGCAACCACAGATTCACAGATCACAGCACCCCCCCCCCCTCCTTCCACTCCCAAAATGTATCGCGTGCGACGGAAGGCGGCGCGCTTCCTCCCCGCTTTTCTCCCTTGCGCACACAAGACTCATCGTCGGCTCCCCCCCTCCTCCTCCCCCCCCCCCCACGCTTTCATTCGCACATAGAGCATGCGGCTCGCGGTCACGATGTTATCGCCCTTGGCCTTTATTTATATGGAACATGAGGGCAACGGCAGGAATGCGCCTGGAGTCTTCATATAGCTGCTATTGCAATAATATAATAGTATCCGGCAACTGAAGCGTCCCGTGGCCCATTACTTTCCGCAAAAGAAGAAACAAAATCGAGCTTTCACCATGCGACAATTCGCTGCGCCGCAACAATGTCTTTTTTTCTTTTGTGGGGCGGGGGGCGGCGAAATAGAATAACGCAAAGGAAAGCATGTTGACTACAATCGAATGCCTACTTTGGCCACCTAGTGAGGCTACCGAAGGAATATCGAAGAAAACGTGTGACGCTTGGTCCACAGAAAACCATACACATACTGCTTGGTATCCTATACCGGCGAGACAAAATTTTCCGGAGAGGTTGCGCTCAAGCGAACGCGTTGCAATCCGTCGAGTCCCCGCAGTGCTGGCGGTGAGCGACTATGCATTGTTTCTTTTTCTCGTCTGCTAGCCAGAAAGCGTCCAAAACTCTGCCATGCGAAAATGCAGTCGGCCAGAGAAAAACGAACGCGCATCCAAGTGCGCAGCGCGGTTGTCGATGCAGCACGAGAAAAACGCATGCGCTCTGCCTGGATCGGCAGCCCGCGGGTTACAAGAACAAAAGGAAAAAAAAAAAGAGAAAGAGGCTCAATGTATCCTCGCGAATAAAAGTCTAGGTAGAAAAATAAATAAGAACTTAGTTACAATGGTGGATTTAGTGTCTTGACATGGATGCTTTGGCCCAGGTGGAAACAAAAATGTTCATATTCTTTTCTGTGACCTGACGGCACAAATGAACCACCACAACGCTTTGTCTCATCGGACCTCGCTGCGTGCTTTGTCAACTTGTCTGATAGTATGTTGATTTGGCTTGTCTCGTTGTATGGCCCGATGTGCGACTTTAGAAAAGTCGATGCACCTTTGGCGTCAAATGTTTACAACAGCTTTAAACTAGGGGTGTGCGAATATTGAAATTTTCGAATACGAATCGAATACGAATAAGGCGAAAAACTGTCTTCGAATATCGAATCGAATATCGAATATATGTGTAGTATTAAAAAATTGCAAAACGAGGTAACCATAGCTTTATTACCCTTTTAAAAATAATATTGCATTTTACGAGGCTGCTTCAGGTTAAAGAGGCACTCATTCTAGGTAATGCACTCAGGTAATGTAAGGTAATGCTCTGTCAAGTAAACGCTCGTTACAGATTATCGCGAAGGAAAATCGACTGCTCAACATGTTCAGAAAGTAAAGGCTCTCTATGCACTGTGACAAAATTGGTCCAGGTAACATTTTCTAGGTGCATATTTTATTGCGCATACTTACAAAGCCCGAAAGTACATCATATATTGTTATGAAAGAGCCCTGGAATAAAGCTTGGTGAAAAAAAAAATCGAAACTGATCGTGTCTCACGGGCCTGATGCAGATAGACTGGAACAGAGCGTACACATTCATAGTAAGGTTCGTTACAGCACTTACATCACAGCGCTGTAACGCTGTGTCGTCGTTTTGTACCTTCTTTTGTCCTTGTTTTGTGTTGCGCTGCAACGAACCTTACTATGAATCTGAACAAACTGGCCCAACTTGCCATCTTGATGCAAAGCATACAGATAATGAGCGGATCATGTGAAGCTCTCAGTGAATAAACATGTTCTTAGGAGAATGTGGAGCAAGCGTATAATTCGTTAATTGCTAAGTTATTCACAGTCTGTCCGAATATTCGCCGTTTCGACCATTATTCGGCCGTCCTCGAATATTCGGGAATTTACGAATATGCATTTCTCGAATCGAATACGCTTCGAATAAGGAAAATATTCGATTCGTATTCGAAATTTCGAATATTCGCACACCCCTACTTTAAACCCACAAAGTTCCGTAATTGAAGATCTAAAGCACGACTTTGGAAATGTCAGTGCACCTTTCGCATCGAAATGTTATGAGAACTTTATACCCACAATGTTTGAGACTTGAAATCCAAGCGCTCCGTATCTCCGCGGCCTCCGCGAGATGCCGACACGAGCCCGCTTGCCATCAAAGCGCCCTTGAAATTTTGTGCTCGATGGTGCTCCTTGCGTTACGATATGTGACTCCCGAAGCATGGGCGTTGCCGCGAAATCCAGCCCGATTTGGCAAAGTTCGCGCTAAAATGTTTTTTCGAGCGTGAATTAAGGTCATTCTAGACAAAATCGAGCATGATTTCCGGCGCCGGGAGTTTTTTTTGGTCGGCGGCGCATGACAGCACGAAAGAGTTTCGGGGTGGGGGGCTGAAGCCCCATAAGCCCCTCCCCCCCCCCCCCCCTGGCTACGCCCCTGCATGTAAGCTCTGGGACGCGGCACCTCCGGCTGTCAAGTTCTCTTCCCATCTGACAACGGCACTTAGCTGAGAAGTT
The DNA here is from genome assembly GCF_038994185.2 of Dermacentor albipictus. Classification (NCBI taxonomy): domain Eukaryota; kingdom Metazoa; phylum Arthropoda; class Arachnida; order Ixodida; family Ixodidae; genus Dermacentor; species Dermacentor albipictus. The sequence goes on along the minus strand of NC_091821.1, from coordinate 73,695,858 downwards.
CCTCGAAGTGTGGGCTCGCCCTGCCGTAATTTTTTACGATGAGTTAGGTGGAAAGCTCTCCATTAAGTTACGAAGCATGCGTCTAAGGTCGCTCGACTTGGCCGCGTGAGCCAGTCGATCGACCCACATGTTTTTGTTCGCTTTAGTGGAACCCAGAGCCAGAACCAGTTGTGGCACACCCTTGTGCTGTAGCGCTGCCACGCGGACGGCCTTGGTGGTCTCCAGGGTTATTTAACTTGACCTCTTTTATGCTAAGGCTATCCGAGGTTCTGCCGGGCTAGAGTCCCGCAAGACCGACATGGCTGTTTTTTTTGTTTTTTTTTGTTGAACACAGTAGAGTTCGAGCTGCTCCACTGTACCGCCTTGTCCGGGAAGGACCGCTAGCCCCAAGCAAAGCCCCCGCCCAGTCAACCCGAGTAGACGGGGGTTGCCGGGGTCACTGTATCGAATGAAGCTGGGTTGATAAGTACATGTAAGCTCTGGGACGCGGAACCTACGGTTGTCCTTTTCCCGTCTGACAACAGCAGCTTGCCCGGATAACGGCTCTGGCTTTTGGCTCAAGGTCACTTGAAGGTCGCCGACAACGGGAGCTAGAAGCATTTTATGCTTAAACAATGGCGAGGGTGTCGCCATTTAACCAATGTACATACCCCATGCTTTCCGTAGTCTGCCTTCTCCGCGTAGCGATAATACACTGAGCCACTGATAAGCTACGGTCCATCGCGGATTAAAAAAAATCCAGATTCCACGCACAACGCCACGAACTGTAGGAATCGATGCAAGCGAAGTTTTATGTTTTATTGCCAACCGTTCCCCCTTCTCATTCAGAACCACTTCTCACATTGACGACACTTGGCGGTAATGTTGACGGCATACGGCAATTGTCGCGAGATGTTAAGTGCTACCTTGCCTGTACCACTTATTTATATAAGCGTGTGTCTACGTAGTACACAGCACACTCAGTGAGACGTGTTTTCTCGAGGCGTTGTTGCGCGCCATTGTTCGTAGCCCTCGAGAATGTTAGCACAGTCATTACCTCACACGGCGCATCGCATCGTGGCTGAAGTAGGGTGGCTAGTAGAAATCCAGCTACCCAAGCTGAAGCGTTGTCTGGCTGGACGGCCACTTGTGTACTGTTTTCACGCTGCGGTGCTTTAATGCGGCTTTACGTCTGCACACGCTACGTCAATTGTCCTCATCGACAAACTTTCACGGCGTTTGTTTCTTAGAAATACCGGAAGCTTGCCGTACCATATCTTTAACTAAAATTTTAACAATTTGTCCGCAACAGTTGCCATGTCTAGTAGTGGCGTTTCCTTTATCGAAAACACCTCAAACGAAGCATGCTTTCTGACGGCGCCCATTTCCTTGTACCGCGATCCTCCCATTTATGCAACCTGGCGCGAGCGAAGAGTGGAGAGGCTGTTATTCACCTGTGTCGTCACGGCGTTGGCTTTATGTGCATTCTCTGTCTCCCCTTTCTACCATTCTATCTCCCCTCTGGGCTGTTGTGAGCACAAAGGTAAGTGCTGCAGCATCTGCTGCGCTTCAGTGGGGGGGGGGGAGGCTCATGCAGGTAGCTCCAGACACTAGCTCATTTTGGCGACACCTACGGAGGTGGAATGATCTCAGACACCCGTCCCGCACCACTGCCATGAACAAGGTCGTCCACACAGCGCAGTGTCCCTGCGTAAAGTCCCTCAATAAGCCCGCGTACCGCGGAGCGCCGGCTCACTGCGCGGCCGCGCATCGAAGCTAAGCGGCGCAGATGCACAGGGGCTTGAAGGTGGGGCCCGGTGAGGCTTCGTGTATTCGTTTAAAGTGCGGCCACACTGCGCCGTGTTCGTACTAAGAGTGGGCGACCCTGTACGTATACGTCGTAGGCGGAAATTCTTCCGGGAGGAGGTGGGGGCTCAGGCCCGACCAGCTTTACGAACTCCACATATATATATATATATATATATATATATATATATATATATATATATATATATATATATATATATATATATATATATATATATATACACCTCTGTCTGAGAGCGCAAACTCTTAAGCAAAATTACACCCCGAGTCGTATCACGCCAGACAACAATAATCGTCATCTGTCTTGTCCGCATTTTTATTCCTTAACGCTGCGAGCCCGGTACTTCCAAGTCACGAATGACATGCGCGTTACCAGCATGACAGAGCATTCTCGGCGCGAAAATAGCAGGCGCGGCGTTTTCAAGGAAACCAAGCAAAGCAAGGCAGATGACGATTATCGTTGTGTGGCAAGTATACACCACAAAGGGTGTACCTTTGTCTACGTTATACTCTCTTAGAAAAATTTACACCCTTTGGGGCGTATCTTGTCCCACAACGATAATCGTCATCCGTCTTGCCCGCGTTTCCTTCCTCTAACGCTGCGAGCCCGGTACTTCCCAGTCACGAACGGCATGCGCGTTATCAGTGTGACACAGCATTCTCGACAGGAAAGTAGCCAGAGCCGAGTTTTCAAGAAAGGAAACGCCAGCAAGGCAGATGACGATTATCGTTGCACTCTTAGAAAAATTTACGCCCTTTGGGGCGTATCTTGTCCCACAACAATAATCGTCATCTGTCTGGCCCGTGTTTCCTTTCTTTAACGCTGCGAGCCTGGTACTTCCCAGTCACGAACGGCATGCGCGTTATCAGGGTGACGCTGCTTCTCGACAGGAAAGTAGCGAGCGCCGAGCTTTCAAGAAAGGAAACGCAAGCAAGGCAGATGACGATTATCGTTGTGGGACAAATATACACCCCAAAGGGTGCAACCATTTCAAGAGTGTGTGGGACAAATGCACACCCCAAAGGGTGCAGCCGTTTTAAGAGTGTAAAATGTTTACGCCCTTTGGGATGTATATCTGTCACACAACAATAACCGTCACCTGCCTTGCTTACGTTTCCTTTCTTGAAAATGCCGCGCCCGCTACTTTCCTTTCGGCAATGCTATGTCATGCTGATAACGCGCATGCCGTTCGTTACTGGGTAGTACCGGGCTCGCAGCGTTTAAAAAAGGAAATGGGTGCATGGTAGTCAACTGGGACACCCTGTATGTATGTGTGTGTGTGTATATATATATATATATATATATATATATATATATATATATATATATATATATATATATATATATGACCTGTGCTTGCAAGTGACGATGTTTCTATCTCTAACAAATGTTGTAGATCACTATAATAGTTGTTTCTTTCTTGAGCCGTTAGCATTGCTCACAGGAAAGAGGTGCAATACTGGGAGACATATCATTCATGTGCATTTCACACGTCGTTGATAAGACTCTGCCGAAGGCGTCACTGAAGTCAGCAGTATTTTTTTAAGGGTCAAAAAAGCACGCAAAGCAATGTATAGTGAGGTGAACATACAACATATTCATTCTCTAGGCATATGCTACCAATTCATACCTTATAGACAACTTTTAATTGGCTACCTCCTCTTTCAAAAAGCATAATTAACTTTGTCCGGTGGGCATATTTAAAGATACTATGTATGTGCATGATGTTTACAGTGTAAATTTAAAACGATGTTGAAGGGAAAAAGTATGGATGAGGCAGCCACTGCTAGTACTTCTAATGCACTTGTCCTTTTATTGTCAGGGTTTGCTGAAATAAGGCGAAATTATGAATTATAAACTGTGTATTACGCGCCAACAATGATGCAGTAAGCTATTACCCACCGCTTCGTTTTGTCCCTTCTTTCGTCTCGTGTGTTCCTTGTGGCAACTACCCAAATCATTAGCCACAGTAATATTTTAAGTGGAAAGGTCGAGGCAAGTCAAAAGAAACCTCAAATGATGTCAGTAACCAAACTCTGGTAATGACATTCTAGGTGTGTTTGTGTGTGTGTGGGGGGGCAGCGGGGGGGGAGGCTTGGGCACCGCCGGGGGCGGGGGCTTGGGCCACGGAACCACCCCATAGTTGGCGCCGATGATACAATTTACATGTTCTCAACCACCCTCCGACACGATGTGCAGGACAGCAACAGCAGTAACAGAAAAGTTGAAGAGACGAGGAAAGCTTGGCTTTAAAGAAACAATAGTTACGAAGCTAGGGCAGCTTGTGGCATGATGAAACACGCTGCGCTAAGGACGGGCTGCTTTGTGGGCCACTGTATAACTGCAAGAACCGAAATATAGGTCGACCCCCCAAATTTAAAATTCTAAAAAAGGAAAAGCGGTATAAACCTATAAAAGATAACCGGTATACAAGACGGGTGTCGACATTTTCCTGTGGTCTTATGAAAGAAAAGTTCGACCTATATACCGGCGTTCACGGTATTACTGCGCGAAGAAATCTGACAGCATATGACACGGGGGTGCCAGCAATTCTGGAATGGCAAAATCTTCCACTCTTTCACAGTGAAGCTGTTTATGGCTAGGCTCTGGCGAATCTCGTCTCCATGGGCATAGGCTTACGTGGGCCGATCCCGAAGATAGTGAATGCCAGGCCAAGCCGCAGCGGCGGTAAAACAGGCGTTAAGAACTCCCCATACGGTAAGGTAGTGCAATACCATACATAAGGTAGTGCAATGCCGGGGCGACCTGCTGCGGAGGAGCAGTTCACCATTAAGGGGCCCACATTCACAGCTTCGCTGGTCATCCTTCTTCAGAGTGGGAGCGCACTGAATTTTTCACGAGAACGTAGCCATGTGCACGGCTCGTGTTGCAACCCATATAGAGTGCCGTAATACATAATGCGAATCATTGCGCAAATCGTTGCAGTCCGAGACGTGCTTTACGCTAACTGGACACAGCACTTGAAACTCTGTCAGCTGGAACCACACGCCGAGTCTGTCGTGCGTGAGAACGCGTCGCGGCGGCCATGGTGTAGCTGTGGCAGCTAATATCCGCTCCACCTATGCGCGAGCAGGGCAACCCGTCTCTGAGTGTAATTTGTGCACGTAGTTTTCAAAAAGCACTCATGTTCAATAGTGGCTTCAAACAAAAATGCTTTCCTCATTTGCTTTTATTAATTTGAACTGTAGTAGCTGTGCTATTACAGCAAAACCCGGGTATAAGAAACAGGCGACTCAACAATATTCAATTTGAGAGTCTGAGTGAAGGGGAGAACCTGCCTAGAACAGATGAAGTGCAAATGACACAGAGCAACAAATCTGCACTGAAAACAAAGAGAGATGACAGCCACTCCATTAGACCTGTTTCAACAATGACACATTCTATGCTCTCATCCATAATATTTCCAGTACACTTCACATCATAACAGTCACAGTGCAGTAAAGGGGGCAAGATAAAAATATTAAATTATATTTAAAAGGTAACGCAACCAAAATGGTTACATGATCACTGCAAGCCAACTATGAGCGTCACGACAGCTGCGAAATAAATAGTCACAGAGGAGCAATTAACACTTTGAATCTACAAAAATACACTAGCAAAGAACCGATTTTTCATGCATTCCTTAGGTGGACCAACCATCTGCCATGTCACAATTTGGCTGACTGTTCCCTACGGCTAGCACACTCTTATATACAAATATCATGCTCAAGGGGTCCGTAAAACAAATGATTATGTGCTCGACTTAGTGTGCTAAGTTACCAGTGTAAGAATACAAACATGGTTCCTGCACAACTATGCTTCCTGGTTAGTTCTCTACAGTTTTCTTAAATCGCTTAAATCCAACACCACAAGGCTGTCTGAATATGCAAGTTTTCAGCGTTGCACATTTCACAAACATCATGCAGATTAGTGCAGTATAGATGACAGAGAATGTCTCACCTATTGCAAGCAAATACTTTACGATCTTTTGAAATTGAACTTATTGAACACACTTGTCCGTATCCAGGCTTGTCAAAAATCAACAAGGCACTTGTGGTGTACTTTTAGCAAGTGAAGAAGTACCATTGCTTTTACAAAAATTAAACAGTGAGAAGTCAAATTCAGGCAACCCAATTTATAACTAAAGCGAAGTAGAAAATGACTGGCTGATTATGTGCTCGGTATAACACTGAAATGCATGATTTTGCCGAGACACTGTGTTTCCAGCCAGAGGTAGACATCACCCACCAGAGTATTGATAAATCAACAAGTGACTTATGCTCAACTGCATGTGTGACAGTGTTATGACCTTTATTGACAAGAAAATGCACAATTCTCCAAGCGCCGTTCCAAGAAGGGATTGACACTTTTTGGACAAGACTAACATAGAAAAAACTAAAATGTCATGCCTTAAGTAACAAAGCAGTAAAAATTGAAACAGCACTAGATGTGGCTACTGCAGCTGATCAAAAAAATAATAGAAAAATAAAGAAAATGGAAAGGCTGAAAACAGCCAGTAAGCATACTACAGTGCAAAACAATGCAAGCTTAGACAGCAACATGCATACTTAGTCAAGGGCCCCCATCGTGTAACCACTGCTGGTCTTAAAACAATGTCTGATAAATGGACAGCTTGTTTACCCGCAAAATACAAGTCTGCACATAAACTGGCCAATATGCCTGGTTCACTGCCAGGTTAACGCCAGCCTTGCCACACACCTCCGATGGAATTGATCAAAAACACAGAGGAGGTGGTTGGTCCATCCGAAGCTGCCAACTCAACCAGCACTAAAGCAAACATCTACATATGTACATATCTATGCCAACATGCACACTGAAGGGGCCGGCAGACAAGAGAAATCACAGGTGTATATATACAGGGCTTCAGCGGCGCATCATGGAGTTGAGAGTCTGGGGAGGCAAGCTGCCACTCAGGTAGCTATAGGTGTACATGGGGTTCTGGGTGGGCTCCTGGTACTGAGGCTGCACCATCTGCATGGGGGCTGGCTGCTGCAAGTAGGGCCCCGCAGGCGTCCCCTGCCGGTAGCCGTTGAGCGCTCCCTGGTAGCCTGAGAGCAGGGGTGCGCGCTGGTAACGTGGCGCGTACTTGGTTGAGCCGGCTGGTGGGGCCGCTGGAGGGGACCCATAGGGTTGGCCGTGAGATAGGGCCCGCGATGCGGCCGGCGCAGCAGGGGGAGTCATGGCGCAGGCTGCGGCAGCTGCGGCGGCGGCGGCTGCACTCTGCCCCGGAGAGCCCGGCGCTATGTCCATTATGCCGTTGGTCAGCTGCTGCAGCTTGGCGAGGCTGCACGAGGCGTTGGAGGCCGGCCCGTAGGCATAGCCGTGTGAGAAACCTCGCTGTGGGGGACCCGAAGCAGCCATCATGCCGCCCACGGGCACACCCATCACATAAGAGGGGGCACCACCCCCGGGTCCAGAGATGCTCATGTAGTTGGAGGCCGGTGGCATAAGCACCATGCCCTGCATCATGCCTGGCACCCCAGCTGAGGCCTGTGCCTGGGCCTGTGCCACGGCTGCCTGAGCCGCCACAAAGGCCCCCTGCGAAAGGGGCGCACTTGTCACCGGCCGGCAGTAGCTCTGCTGCGGTGTCTGCCGATGAGGCTGCGGCTGCTGCCGGTGGTGCGCCTGCGGGGGCCTTGTGTGAGTGCAGTCGGGAAAAGGGCTGCCCAAATGCTCGAGAGGCCCCTGAGGTTCCCCAGCCGCCAGGGATGAGGCAGGAGAATCCAGGCGCCGCTGGCCCATCTCCCGCAACTGACTGACGTCACACAGTGGACTGGCTTCACGCAAGGGATTCATGTCGCGCAGCTGGTTCATGTCGCGAAGCTGGTTCACTTCGTGCCTGTTTGCCTCACGCAACTGGCTTATCTCGCGCAGCTGGCTGGCTTCACGCAACTGGTTGACTTCGCGCAGCTGATTGACTTCGCGTAGCTGGTTAATGTCACGCAGCTGGTTGACCTCGCGCATCTGGGCAACTTCACGCATTTGGCTGACTTCGCGCATTTGGTTCACATCGCGGATCTGATTGATCTGGTTCACTTCGCGCATTTGGCTCACTTCTCGCATCTGGTTTGCCTCGCGCATTTGGTTCACTTCGCGCATCTGGTTCACTTCACGCATCTGGCTCATCTCGCGCATCTGGTTCACTTCGCGCATCTGGCTCACCTCGCGCATCTGGTTGACCTCGCGCATCTGGTTCATTTCGCGTAGCTGATTAATATCACACAACTGATTATTAATGTCACGCAAGTGGTTCACATCGCGTAACTGGCTAACATCTCGCAGCTGATTGATGCGAGATGTTGCTTCTCGCAGATGGTTGACATCTCTCAGCTGGCTGACTTCCCTCAGCTGATTAGGTTCTCTCAGTGCATTCATATCACGCAGCTGGTTCACTTCACGAAGCTGGCCAGCTTCTCGCAATTGTTCCATATCCATTGGAGTGTAACCACCACTAGACATAACACTGCTACTAGAGGAATCTGGAGTGTATACACCAAGACAACTCAGATCTGGTTTTGATGGGGCCGCTAGCCGGCCTGGCCGCATCATCTCCATGCGCGCCGTTTCCATGGGGTCCCCTCGGGGGCCCCTTGTCACCTCCCGCGGCTCCTGGTAGCGATGGGGCTCCACGGGTGGGGTGGCCTTGAGGCTGCTGGCGTCCATGGAGAGGTCATGAGGGGAACAGCCCATCATGCTGGCTGGGCTGTGGCCCAGCATGGAGTCGTAACTGCCTGCATGAGTACCTTCGTCCACACCACAGCTTGACTGATTTGAAAGGCAGGCCTGTTGAGATGGTGGATTAGATCCAGGAGTCTGGGGAGTGATTGGTGTTGGAGGCATTTGCACTTGTGGTGATGGGTTGTCAACCACAATGTCTTGACTCTCTTGGCTGCTTGTGCTTACTACAGAAGCATTATTTGCTATTGCATCACTTGGGAGCAATGTTACTGGAGGCTGAGGCTCCAAAGAGTCTACGAGATCGTTCTCAACACACTCTGGCACACTTGGCACATCTTGATGACTGCCACTTTCTTTTGGGCTCTGTTCAAAGCGGCAGGTTTCAATGACAGCCTCTTGCTGCTCCTTGGGTGTTTGCAATTCCCTATCGTTTTGCTCTTCTGGCTGCACCTCTGGCAGCGACGCAACTAGTACATCTGGACTGTCTTGGGATTTTTCCGCTACTGTTGGCTCTTCTTGTTCTTCACATATGAGCTGCACAGGACTTTCAGCACTCTGAGCTTCTGGAGAGGCCGCCTTATCAACAGCTGCTGCACTGCTATTATCATGCTTAGCTTCTTCAGCGACTGCAGCTTCCTCGTTGCATGCCGTTTCCTCTGGCTTCACACTGCAACTAACGATGTCGCTCTCTCCAGGTGCATCATTTTCAGAGGGCTGCTCCACGGCATCTTCCCTTTCTTGGTTACCTTCACTACTGGCCTCTGCGCTGGTAACGGCTGCAGATGGGTCGGTGCCCTGCTCTTTCACAGGAAGATCACTTGGTGATGATGGCTTAGAGAGAGCGTCTTTTGGAGAACATACATGCTTATCTTCTTCAGTCATGACTGGTATGTGCGTGTTCTCAGCTGAGTCATCAACTATGCTGTTCAAGTCATTGTTCTCTGAATTCACAGCATCTTCTGCCTTAGGAGATTCCACTGTAATGTACTGTTTCTGGGGGAGAAAAAAAAGCAAAATTTCAGATGCAAGGCAATGACCAAGAATCAAGGTTTGTCAATGCAATGAAAATGCCCATTCAGGCATGCCTGCCTGTTCTGCATATTGTCTATGTTTCACCTTTCCACGTAACTTCTGTTGGATGATTTAGGCAGGCACAACAAAAGATGATGTATTACATCTTAAGTTAACCTGTGTTGCAGAGAAAGTATATTCTAATTTTCCTTTGCAAGATATACTAAAAACTAATTTTTCACTTAACGTGACTCAAAAGAAGAGAAAACGCTAATGCAAGTTCAAATTGCACTAAAAACAACCAACAGTACTTACTGACACCAAGCAGCTGGATACTATCACAAGTGACAATACAAAATTCCGACATCTTCGGTCCAAATCTAAAGTATAAAGGACAGTACTCTCGGCAGACTGTGCAGGCAAAATGGGCAACCATTAACTACGATCATGAAACCATGTATACACATAGTTTGAGAAATCTCGAAAACACTTCCACATTCTTTACAAACATCAGATGTGTCTGTTGAAAAGTAATTTTAGTGCATTTCTTGTAGCATCAGCATTGCCTAAAACAATGATCAGTCGAACTGACTAAAAAAATTTTGTTTTATCCAATGATTTTTACTGTATCCAGTAATGCAGAGAATCCAACAGTTTCGAGCAGTGCAACCTTGATGCGGCCACTTCCATCGCAGCGTTGGAGACAGTAGTCTTTGTTGCCGTGTGCCTCTCTGCAAAGCATGCGCCGCCCCAGCTGCTCGTCCCACCCAACCATATTCTAGTACAATCTAGCTATACAGCGAGTTGACGTCGCCATCTTGTTCATCCTTCGAGACAGCCTTTTCTGTTGGATTACACTCAGAAGATCGCAACTCCGCTCAAATTGAGCAAAATACTGAAGAAGCCGTTTTCGAACATCCAAGACAAAGATTGCGTACTGTGACAGTGTATTGGCACGGTGCCAAGCTAGAACCATAAAATTGCTCTTGTTGCACTCTTCGATATCTGTAGAATCCTGTGACATTTCATCCAGCAAGATGTGTGCAGCCAGTTTATTAAAAATGTGATCAAATTATGTTTTCATGAACAATTAATTTAAACATTAATGGCATGGTGAACATAAAAACTGAGTTCATAATTGATATGAGCACATGAAAATACATAATCACTGAAGTTTTGATCAAAACACTTTATGTCTTAAAACCTCTTCCCCCCTTAACCACTTCATCCCATTCAAGCTGTTTTACGTTGGAGCAACTTTGTGCATTAGAAGATGAAAGTAACAAAAGATTTTTGTTATGTCAGCTGGCTGCTGCAGTAAAGCTATTGTTACATGTGGCAGGCTGAGATACTGTATTTATATGATCAAACCCCGCAAGCTCTCATTTGCATGCACTGTATACGTTACAATCAAGGTAGCCCAAGGATATCTTTCCTTGTGTTGTGTAACATTTTTTGAACCACACCTAAGGTATCCATGAATATTGCAATTCAACTGTTTTTTTTTTCAACAACCGTTTGAACAGCCGCATGCTTAAGCTGCAAGTTGCTTGTGTGCTTGCTGGACCTTTTTGTGATTAAATCTATTGGCTCCATTGTTACGCACGCAAAAGCTCCTATACATTTAACCTAGTCCACAATAAAATTTTGCACATTTATATTCACGCTCAAGAAAGTTGGATTGTGAGAAACCACACAGTGCAAGCACAATCCATGAGCCATATCATAAGCGAGTTGGTTTAACGTAATTGAAGAAAAGAGCACTACAATGACGCGGACTAAAAGAAGAACATGTTTGACGGACAGTGCCTGCCTGTCGTACGTTTTCTTCTTTTAGTCCGCGTCTTCGTAGCACTCTTTCCTTCACATTCATAATTGCACTCAAGATGTCAAGGATGGGTTTACTGGAATTGTTGATACAGGGAACCTACCATATTTTTATGTGCATAACCGGCACCAAAAATTTAAGCAAGTTGGGGTGCGGATTATATGTCAATTTTGCCTCTGGCTTTGGAATTTTGCCCCTGGAAAACTCGATCATGATAAGCTGCGCTCAACAGCCAGCACAGTGCAGCAGCATCACTGAAGAGGGAGGGGGGGGGGGGGGGGGCAGTCACAGAGCCTTTGGCCGAAGGTACAATAGGGATGAGCCATGCATCTGTGAATGGAGACTGTTTTTGCGAAGATTTGAGTGTTGTAAGCAGTTATTTGCGTGGCTTATCCGAATAATTCCTTTTTCTTTCTGGGGCTGTTGTAACTTGGGGTGCAGGTCACATATGTAAAAAAAGTACAGTATGTAATTTTTGAAAAAATTTGAGTGTTGTAAGCAGTTATTTTCGCGGCTTATCCAAGCAATTCCTTTTTCTTTCCGAGGCTGTTGTTAATTTGGGGTGCGGGTCACATATGTGGAAAAATGCAGTATATAATTAGTGCCAAGCTTTAAAGAAATATGTGCAACTTCTCGGATAAATAAAGAATGTACCAGGAATGTTTTTGTTCACAAATTTGGTTTTTAACCAGAAAGGGTCAGTGAAAGAAAATTTACCGGACAGCTAAGATGGTAATGGGAGCAGCTGAAAGCCTACATGGGCTCAATGCAAGGAGCCTCGAAAGATGAGGGTCACACATCTGCCTGCTGCCCAAGCAATCTACTTTATTTTCTTATTTGCATCCATTTTGCCTGTCGCTGTGATGAATGCTAGAAGCAGGGAGGAATAGTTGTAGTTGTAAATGGTGAAAAAAAGGCTGGACAATCAAAAAAGTAGGGTGTGTGCAGGTGTCGGGGCCGCCCTAGCCCAAGTCCTTTCAGTCTTTACGCTGTGGACATTGTGGTAGATTTACTTTGCCAAGTATACCGATGCTAACACGGAGTTTATCTACCTTGTCATTTTTTTCTGTATGCATTTGTTGGACCTCTTTAAAAAAAGAGTTCCACTCTATTTGTGCTCAGACATCAACTTCACTCTCTTGATTCCCCCATAGACAAAGCACTGTATAGTCTGTATCCTTACTTTAGACTGCTTTTTGAAAACTTTTGTTACTCCCTGTAGTGGATGCAACAAAAGTATTGAAGAGCATGATTCGCAGTCAACAGCCTGTTTAAGGACGAACAAAATTAGTGAAGCAGACACACACAAAGAGAAAGTGGTGAACTTGACATTGAAAATTATCCACCAAAGAAGGTGGAAGTCCAAGTATATATATACACACTCAAACCTTGTTATAACAAAGTAAATGAAATTCCCCTTGAAATCCCTGTAGAGACCCATGCATTTAAAACATCAATTTAACGAAGTGATAATGTCCCACCCAGTAGATCTAACGAACTAGAGTCATCTCTGAAACAAAAAAAAAAATACCCAACTGTTGCACCTGAAATACATGGCTTTATGCGGGGTTGGGCTCTCATTCGCCGCGGCTGTTGAAAACTCATGCGTCCTCATGTCAAATACAAATACAAATACAAATTTAATCGCATGCATGGCTGTGTAGTAGCTTTGCGGGCCGCAATGCCATCTTCCTATTTTCATGTTTACAATCGCGCACCTCATTGGACACATACTGCAGTATATGACAATTATGGATATAGCATAATTATGGATAATTATGGATATATTTTCCACTGCCACTTCCAACTTTGTTATAACAAGGTTCGAGTATTATACCGTATTTACTCGCATAATGATCGCACCCCGGAATATTGTTGTCAAAATCCGATTTTTAAAAATTTCTCCTGTAATGATCACACCCCGAACATGCCACGGTGATATGTTATGTGCCAAGTCTAGCTAATAATGATCGCGCTTACCATCTCTCAAATGCTACTCGAACGACTCTTCAAGACAAACCAAGCGGTCTCCACGCACCAAACATTCTTAAAGGGACACTAAATGTTACTATGAAGTCAAGTTAAAGTGATAAAGCAATGCTCTAGAACGTCTAAGGCATCAATATAAACGCGAACAGAGCTTTAGTAACCGAGAAATTGAGGTAAATGCATGACACGATTTGAGATCTCCAACAACATTCCGGTACTAGCCCGACGACGAAGGCACTCCTCATCATAATTTGTCACTAGTACTGAACTACTTGTATTAAAAAGATCATTTCCTTAGGTTATAAAACGGAAGAAAATGCTAGTTATCTACTTCTATTTGATTCTAACAAGAAATAACATTTTGACGTTACCCTTCAGTAATATGGTTAGTCGAAAGGTTACGTTTTAACGCGACAGCGTTAAGGAGCTCGTGTCGCAGAAAAGCCGGTGGCGTCGGCATCAGTGGCATTAACCGTGAGCGATAAATCCCAGAAGGCACTTCATAAATAAAAAACATCTTCCAAGATGGGCTGGTGGGAATCGAACCAGGGTCTCCGGAGTGTGAGACGGAGACGCTACCACTCAGCCACGAGTTCGTTCCTTCAAAACGGGACAAAATCGCCTCTAGTGAATGTGGTGTTGCCTTAGAAACGTGCCGTAGAAAGTTATACTGCGGTGCATATCGGTAATTGTGACGATGTAACTTACAGAAGTCGCAGTTTCACGAGTAGCGAAGTACGTTTCCGCTAAATTTCTTCTGCGCTCTGCGCACACGCAGAGCCATCTTGCGGCAAACACAGAAGACCCCCTCCTTGCAATGTACGGCGCTGCCCCGACACGTGGCATGCCACTCGCCCCATAACTGCGTCCACCTTCATGGCGTGTCGGGGCCCGGCTATCTCTGCCGATCGTGACGTTTGGCTGGCGTAGCGCGTTTGGGTAGGCGGTGCGAACGGGATGCGATAACGCTATCGCGTTCCACTCTTGAAGGCGAAGCTTAAGCGTCCACCAATTTTTCGCTCGACTCTGCACGCTCGACTCTGTGCCGCACGCACTTTGGAGTTTCAGCTGTTTCGTTATCGCGTTGTGCTGCGCTGGTTCTGCTGGCTCGCGAAGCTTGCATTTTGAACAAGCAGCAAGAATGCCACGTCCATGTGATGTCATGGGATGCGCGAATTCCGCGGAACACGGCCAAGGGCAGTTGTAGCGGCGAATCCAACATTACTTATCACTGTGTGCCAACGAATGAACCTCTCCATTTGAAGTGGTTAAATGCCGTACCTCTGCCACAGGGCGTTGGCAAAGAGCCGAAAAATCGTATCCTGTGCTCGCTGCACTTTCGTCCAGAGGATTACGAGTTCAACGCTGACTTACTGAAGTCGTGTGGAGTGCTTTTCAAAGCAATGCTTTCCCGTAGAGCTGTTCCCTCGGTCTTGCGTGCATTCTCCGAAGTGCAAGAACAACTGCAGGTCGAAGATGGGGCAGTGAGTGTGGCACTTGGTTTTCACGAAGCAAAAGCTACAAATGTGCGAATGTGTATAGCCATGACATACAGTTGCCGTCGTAGTAGTACGCAACGACGCCGGCAGCGCGAGCCCTCAGCAGCAGGTCATGTTCATCAGTGCTTAAATCGCTGAAGTCAAGCCCAGCATTGCGAGCCAATGTGTCGTTGTCAGGGTCATCCATTGGAACGAGCGTCAAAGTTGGCGTCGTAAAATAAAGAACCAGCTTATCGTCATGCGCTTTCCCTTCCGCTAGCCACCATAGTTCCGCTTACAGTGTACTAGAATAGGGGCAGTGTGCTCACTGCCGCATCTTTGCACCATGTCGCCGTGGCGCACTCAGCGTCGACTGCTCTGGCGCCCGCCAGAGGCACTGCCGCCTGTTTCTACTGAAAACTTCCCCTCGCTTCGAGTGAAGTGTGTTCTGTTGAATCGACGTGCTGTTGACAGCAAGTCCCGCCGGCGTTTTCAGCAGTATCCTCTGTGCTTGCTCTGTGCTTGACGCTTCACTCAATGTGCACTGCGAGTGAGTGAGAATGGCAAGCCGCCGTCGAAATTACTACTTTGCACCCGGGTGCAGAACTGGCTAGAGTTGCGTGAAAGATGCACCAAAGGCGTCTTTTTTCAGCGTTCCATGTGATGAAGAAAGGCAAAAGGAATGGGAGAGGAACCTCCACCATGTAGATAAGACACTGTATGAATCTTGCGTGGTTTGTGAGTTGCACTTCGAACCGCAATTCATAATTAAGGACTTCGTGCACCTTATAAACGGCAAAGAGGTGCGCATTCCTCGTGAGAAGCCACTGCTATCAGAAAATGCTGTTCCCTCGATTCTTCCGAATTTACCACAGTACCTGACAAAGACGACACCGAAGTCCAGGAACAAAAGGAAGAGGTGTGAAAGTGACAAAGTACCTGCGAAGAAAACAAGCCGATGTGCACTGGACAATAACCATTCGGAGTTTTCACCGTCTGCTCCCGGCGCTTCCGGGATAGACCACGACTCAGCACAAGAGAAGGGCGTTATGGCAGAGCTTCAACACTGTCCGTTGTTTCTTTTTGATCTAAAGACTCCTTTCAAGTATTGGAGTTCACATTAACTCCCCAACCTTGACAGCGTGCATTATTGCACGTCGACCAACCTAAAAGAAGGCGTTGTCACGTCCGATAAAGTAGTCGTGTTCCTCTGCGACAGACAACCCGATGTTTACTGCAAGGTATACATGAGGGGACAACTGATTAGGGACTCAGCCTGAAATCTCAGGAACAAGCAGAGAACGTGCTGAAAAGCGTGGATGGGGCAACGTAAAAATGTTTGCTTTAGTACAACACACTTCTGCGCTGCACGCGCCTTACCTGCCAAAAAAATAAAAATGAAGTGGTGGGTAAATTCGGCACGGTGGTGCTGGAAACCCGAATGCGCGGTCGTTGTGGCAAAACCAGACTCGCAATTTTATCTATTACCAGCAGAAAACACGCGAGTGTCCCTTGCTATGGTGACTGCAGCGGCCGTATCAAGCTATTAACAGTGTTAATAGCAAGGTTAGTTCATTCGTGCTTCCGGCAACAAAACATCGCCAATTATCTGTAGATCAACCGCAACAATAGTAATTTAGTTCAGTGCACACTGCGAAGGTGCACCAAAAGAAGCTTCGTGCGTTGCACATCGTGCATTTTACTTTTATTACGGTCAAAACAGCAACGCGCGATAGCCGCTTTACCGCAATGCGTAGGAAAGTTTCAGGTGAAGCTGCGAACCGCGCTGCCTGTCGGCGGCGACACGAAGTGGATCAAGCTCTGCCGCGTTGCGAGCGCACTATAACTTTTCTAGTACACTGTAGCTCCACTTTCGCGCTGCTATCGGCTCTTTCTTGGCTCTGTCTTGGCTCTGTCTCTGGCCGTGCATTTGAGTGTTGTGCAGAAAAGCCATTGCGCTGTCTGCGTGCACTGTTTTACTCACCGACGGCGCGACGTCGTTATGAAACCATGATGTCACCACTCCTCAATCGCAGGGCGGGCGATTTGAACTGCGCTAGAAGTACGCGGACGCTTTAGAACGCATTTTCTCTTAAAATAAGTCTCTTCTTGGCACGAAACAAGCGTTTCGAGGTTTCTGGGATGGTATTTCAACAGTCCACGTTGACTTAATATTGACATTTAGTGTACCTTTAAGTAGATGCCCCATTTCATTACTTTCATCACTTTCCGCACTTCCATGACAAGAAGAGGTACTACCAAACTTGCCTTTATTGTGTGTAGGCTTTATAAAGGTTGTGGTCAACAACAACGGAAAAGGCGCCTTTCGAGTCTTCTCATCTGCACTCGTGGGCCCGCAACAAATCGCGAGCGGCAACGATAGTAGCTACCTTTACCTGATACGTTAGAAGTGTACTCTATTCATACGCCGACGCTTGTAACACAGCTAAAATATTTGCCCTGTAGGGGTTGAAGGTCGGACTCCGGGATGAAAACCCAGAACTTGGGAGTATTTATTTTACATTATGTACAGGGAGATGAGAGTCACGTAACATTCGTACAGTCATTACGGGCCGGCAGCAACTCGGACGCTGCGGCCCGCGGCAAGAAGTTCAAGAGAGGTGAATCAGGGAATCAGGGACTGCTCTGGTCTCTCTGGAACGCTTCTTATAAACCCTTCGAGCACTGGAAGTCGCGTCATGTTCGACCAATCGGAGAGTCCGCTCAGATGACGCCACTTGCAGCCAATGGTTGGCGCCCGTATCGCGTTGTCACACCCGGCGGCTCCCTGCGGTCTTGCCTCGCAGTGGTGCAATGTGCTTCTTCAAAGGAGGAGAAGGGAAGGGGCGCTCATGCTCCATTGTCCGAGGGTTCACCTGCTGCCGGTGCTACGGCCCCTCAGCGTTAGCAATTGTCTTCTTCAAAGGCGATGAAGAGGTACGCTTGGGCCTTCCCGGCATGTCTGGCTGTCACGGCGCATTACCGCCGTCTTGCTTTGGCACCCATTTCACTTCCAACAATGCCGTGCTCTCCCCTCGCTTTCTGGAAAACTCAAGCAGGCAATAGCTACCGGCGGCTTACAAACTTGTTGGCTCGTGCGCTCCTCTGGAATGTCCTTTCCTGCTTCTGCATTCCTCAATTAGCTGTGCTGCGATTCGATGTGGTCTGGGGAACTCGAAGTAGCCTCAGGAAACGGCGCCATATCTAACAGCCCACCCTTAGCGGAAACATGCTGTATTAGGATAGTAGTGAAAACAGAGGTCGCAGTTTCCGCAGCATGCCAGCCATGTGTTTTATTTCAGTGGCAGCTAAGCGCGCCCATCTGTTGCTGTCCCCTCAAAGTGGACATGGCTATGTTCTTGCCGATATTAACAATATCATTCATTACTGATATGGAAGAAACTATTTCAATGCACATAATGTACTAAATATAAGAAAGAAAAAAAAAACGAAAAAAAAAAACGCATTCGGCGCGTTCGGCTTGCTCCGCTAGCTGCCATTTTTGTTTTGGTGTCCCGCACTACATACAGCGGCAGCTGCCCATTTGTTTACCGGTTTTCATCCCGCGGCAAATGCGGGATGAAGAAAAATTTTTTGCGGGAAATTTAACTCGCGTAATGATCGCACCACTGAATTTGCGTCAATTTTTTTTTACAAAAAAGTGCGATCATTATGCGAGTAAATATGGTAATTTTATCAATTTTTATATTTGGAGGCAATAGCTACATACCATTGAAAGTGTC
Source organism: Dermacentor albipictus (assembly GCF_038994185.2). Lineage (NCBI taxonomy): Eukaryota > Metazoa > Arthropoda > Arachnida > Ixodida > Ixodidae > Dermacentor > Dermacentor albipictus. The sequence continues at coordinate 73,677,303 of NC_091821.1, read as the reverse complement.
TAACTCCACTGTTCCAACTTGGCTAGGTAGCATGATTAATATATTTTTGTATGTTAAAGTGCACAAAATCAAACATTTACACTGCTGTGGCCACGACAGCACCGATATCACATACAGTTAAACCTCGATATAACGAACCCCAATATTATAGAACTCTTTATATTAAGAAGTATTTGACTTTCTATAACCTTTGTCTATCGGACACTGCGTATTGAACCTCAGTATAAGTGTGTTTGTACACAATTTCAATATAATGAAATTTTACTGCCCCCCAAAGGAATACAGAGACAATAAATGGAAACTTCTGCAGATGGTCAAATGGTTTAATTACATGCAGCTGCTCGCAAATGCACCGCTCAAACTATGACCGAAGCAGAGCAGCACCATGTGTATAAAGTCTAAGTGCGATAAGATCCTATCATGCCCTGCACTGTGTGCATTGGATGCGAGTGAAAACTTGTGAGGGTGAGCCAAAAAGGATAGTGGTTTGGTGAGCGCAGTCTTCCCATGCGAGCAAGGAGAAAGAGGTGAGCAGCGAGCTTATGGCAACACGATTAAGTGGGTGAAGTGGTGGGGGCAGGTTGGCGTACACCTCCTTTTCTAGTGCGAGTTACGCTTGCATGGCAGTCAGCTTGGCTGAGTAACATGTGCAGGCCGCATGCCCTGTTCTAGCGGTAATCTGCCATACATGCAAAGATTGGGCGAATTCAGATGGTGTGGCATCTTGCGCTGTCTTCCCGCACGTTTAGTGCTGGAGGTTGTACAATCTCGAGTTTTGGAGATGCGCTGAAGAGAGAGGCAGGCGAAGCATTCGCCCCCCGCTCCTGGCATTTTTCATGATAGCATCGTCCTACTGCGGGCGACACCATCAGCCGTGGGGGCAGGCTGGATGCGAAAGTGAGGCTGGCTTCGTTTCGTACTGCAAATGCCAAGGTATCGTCGATACGGCAGGAAACTACCTTTCGTGGTCGACTCTCAAATTCAACAAATTTTTTTTTTTCTTATACAAATTTGCCTTTTCTGATGGCCCAATAATTCAGAAAACATGTAAAAAAAGATGCCCTGGCAAAAGTACTTATTTGCGTGAAAGATTGAATTGCAGTATAACAAAGCAAACTGCCAATTTTATCGACTACATTATATTGAGGTTTAACTGTACAATACAGATTAATTCACTAGACTCCCGAGCTGCCCTGGTGAGATAGGATTTTAATCACAGTAGTACGTGCGAATTACTTCCAGGCTAGTGCCCAAGATGGTTGATGCTGCAGATGCCCTAGTTAATGATAACAATAACCGTATTTACTTGAATCTACTTGCATCGTATTTACCCGAATGTCCGAAGCCAGAAAAAGGAAAAAAAAAAAAACCTTACCTCAAATGTAAGCTGAACAAAAAAGTGAGGACAGCATTGACAAAATGAAAACAGCATTTATTTAATATGAACATGCCGAACTCACTCTACATCATCATTGCTGCTAGCCTTGTACGCTTGCGTAAGTGCGCAAGCTCACGTCCGCACGGCGCGATCTCGGTGAATAGCTCCTGTCTGTAACTGCGCGTGTATCTTCCTTATCGCTGTCATCTCCTCGTTGCGATGCATGCGAAAAGTTGCCCCCTTCAACGATGGACGTTTTTCTCATCAGTGCCGAAGTCCCGCCTAGCTTGAGCATTTGACGATGCCTCTGCGACTAGCGCAACTTTTAGTTTGAAAGCAGCACTATAGTGGCATCACCTGTTTGGTGCCATTACGATAGTGCCACGCCGCACACCGATACGACACAGGTCCAATTGGCGACATCGCTCGTGTCCTTCAGTTGGCTACTGGCGTGGCTAGTAATGGCTATGATGCTGACTTTTCCAGATGGCACCATATTTATGATTTTCAATCACAAACTGGCGAATTTTTTAAAATCTTCGAATCTAAGCCAACCTTAGAGTTTCGTATGATATTTGAAAAAAAAAAATCATCGGCCTAGATTCGAATAAACATGTTAGCAGTCTGCAAAATCCAGGCTGTCTGCCTGGCTCTTGCTTTTGCCTGGCTGTCTGCCAGCACCACATTAGAACAACGCTTAAAACAAATCACCATTACTAAAAAAATCAGGCCCATCTGTTGCGGGGACGCTGGACTCTCTTGCACCCGCTTATTCATTTTCCCTGCATGGTCTAGTACCCATATTGATACTCGCATCTACAGTCGAACCTCGGTATATCGAACAGCGTGGTTATTGCAAAATACAGTCGAACCAGACTATATCGAACCCGTTTACATAGAACGATTCTATATATCGAACAATTTCTGGTCACGGTGTAGTTACAGTGAGTATATATAGTAAAGATTACGCTTGCATTGAACAAATATAGCAGCTACTCCCGATATGTCGAACGTCAAGCAGCAGAAAAGTGCCCCCAGAAGTTCGCTTTCCCTCGTGGTGGCATGGAAACCCAGCGGCGCGGCTCCATCCAACTGCTCTCCCTACCGTGACCGCGCTGCCTCGAGCTGCTCGGGCGAGCCGTCGACATCCCCCCACCGCAATAAATGATCCTGGCCCGCCTGCAGCGCTTGCTCAGACAGCCAATCAGAGGCTCTTGTGCTCTCATTGTGCAAGATGGCGAAAGGGCGAGTTGTCTCGCTGCATTGCAGGTACATTGTGTTTGCGTCTTGTGGCCCTTCTTTTGCAGTGTTGCCGTGATGAAGCGGCAGAATTTGCCTTTCGACGTGAAGCTTGAAATCATAAATCGGGTCGAACACAATGAGAAGTCGGATGTCCCCACAGCGTGCAAGATTCCGAGGACCACTCTCGGCACAATTAGGGCTAAAGCGGCCAGACTCGTGACTCGATGCCCGTGACGCCCGACGCGTACTCACAGCCGTGTACGAGTGGTTCTTAATACATGCTGGTTTCCGCGTTCTCGGTGATGACTGCAAATTTGGATGAAGGCGACGAAGCCGTTGCCATTGTTGCCAAAATTTGGAGCAAGCCGTCAGAATTTCTGGGACAAATCAACGGTGGACAAGTTTGTGAGTGCAGATGATAGTGTCGCGACCATAGGAGAGCCCAAAAACGTAGACGACATCGCTGATAAATCGTACCGAGCAAAAATATAAGTGGGCACAATGAGGAAAGCAACGACGATAATTTGTCCACATCCTTCGAAGTGATTGGTGCACTCGCACTAGTCCGGTGCTTTTGTGCGAATGCGGAAGGTTGCGGCCGCAGCTGTTCCGACTCCTTAGACAATGTGGGGAAGTGCGTACGTCGCAGGCAGCGAAATTACCCAAGCAGAGGAAAATGCAGGACTAATTTATGCAAAACTGTGCTAGTTTCATCAATAAAGTGATCTTATAAATGGTATGCACTTTTATGACATCCAATTATTTAGCAGGCTTATACAGAATTATGCTCTATATTGAACTGATAGGCGTTTTTTGAGAGTTCGATATAGCCGGGTTCGACTGTAGTTTGATATAGCCTGAATTCAATATATCAAATCATGTCAAAAATGAGTAAAAAAAACTTCTGCAAATCAATCAATGAACCAAGGGTGCGATCGGGGAACGTTGTTCGGAGCACGTATTTGGCTATGCTGTGCGCAATTGGCCTAGGCCAATCGCTATACAATCGCTTGCAGTGCAACTGAACACGCGCTCTCTGAACAACGATCTCCGATTGCACCCCAATTTTGGCACAGTAAATGCTCACTTAAAGGTAATTTATTTGGCTGAAAGCACTGCAGCAGTGTAGCCTGCTTCTTATTGACAGCCTTGTGCTTAAACACCGAGTCCTCATCATAGTCTAAACGATCCACAAGCAATAGACCGGCGGCGTTGAAGGGCCACAGCAGCTACAGCCTCAGTTGAAGTCGGGAGCGGGGCAACATCAGCGCTTGCGGGATCAACCTCAGCAGAGTCTCCGTTTGGCCGCGACTTCTGCTGCCATCTCCACGTCGGTCAATCGAAGCATTTTGAAACACGGTCAAGGCTAAACCTCATGAGAACGATTTTGAAAGCGACGAGCGATGGCTTCGAGCGACAAAACGAGCTGTCGCTTTAACAGATCGCTCGGTCTCGTCGCTTGATCGCTTGGTTCTGAAAATCGAGTATTCGTAGCCCAAAAGTGCTATGAGCGACTACGAAGCCAGAACTGGATGTACATCATTCAAGCACTACTAATTGTCATACAGAATGAGCACACGATTGAATTTTTACACCTGAGAAGAACCAGCTGCAAGACCTTCAGAAATATTGTATGCTGCTTTTTACAGTAAAACACAAAATTAATAAAGCAGCCGTCACACCAGTTTTAATGCATATTTGTTGCCCTCCTCTATCGGCAACACCGGGAAGACGTCGATCAAAATTGTCACTCCCATGGGGTACGACTTGTAGGCGACGAGCAAACGCGACAGCCATCTCCATCGCATCGCTTGTTGCTGTCGCACGCAAGATTGCTTGCATGGGGGTTTATACTTTAATAACAAAGTATTAAGCGGCGTCTGCCATGGCATCTATGAGTGAGCCCCCAGTGAGCGCGCGCTCTCGCTTGTCTTTGTGGATGCAAACCGGCAGTCCTCTGGACGAGCAGCAGGCGCAGAGTGCGGCACCTATAGCTGCACCGTGGAGTCAGTGCGACAAATGCAATGCGTCATTGACGTCGTTGAACTAGCCTAGCTGCTTCATACGTACGCCGCTGTGTAAAAATGGTGCCCTCGATGCGATCAGTGTGTGCAACTATAGTATGGTGTACTGGAATAGCTAGCTATACAGTAAAAGCTCGTTAATTCGGATCTCACGAGTCCGGGAAAAATGTCAGAATTAACCTATACCAAATTAATTAATGAAAAGGAAAAACAACAATAAAATAAAGCTGGAGAAACATACCTTTATTTACTGAAGGTATTATGCAATAGTTGTATGCTTTTTCGTGTGGATTCCGGCTGACATCACAATTTTTCTTAACTCTTCCGAGTGGCCAACAGCCTGCAAGCTGTCGGAAGTGCTCAGGCAAACGTCCTCCAATATCAAAAGCGCCTCCGTGACTTCTCGTGAGGTGCGATGAGGTCGCAGCTGCACCTCCTCACATTACTCTTCGTCTGAATCATTGTCTTCTCAGGCACCCGACTCTTCGTCTGAATCATTGTCTTCTCAGGCACCCGTGACATCATCAATAATTTCTTCATCAGTCAGGTGACTAATTGTGGCGACACAATCGTCAATCGCGATGTAGTCCTGAAGGGTCACATCTGTGGGAAGGACAGCATCAAAGGTCAGGCAGTCGTCATCGGTGGACTCGGTGGATGCCTCGTCGGCTATTGCCGCATGCTTGGGCCTCATAAAACTGCTGTGCCAAAAACAGTTGGCGATCACTTGCGGAGCTGTATTTTTCCACATGTGGGCGATGATGTGCACTGCGCCGAGTAAGTCCACTCCATACAGCTTTCCAACTTTTGAGCATAAGACCATTCGCCGTAGCAGATGCTTTCGGTACTTCGATATCGCGTAGTGAATGATACCCTGGTCGATGTGAGTACGAATGGGAGTTAGTGTTTAGAGTTTCGTTAGTGTTAGAGTTTCGGTACTTCGATATCGCGTAGTGAATGATACCCTGGTCGGCTGAAGGGCACATGTAGTGTTGAGCGGCAAAGAAATTACCTTGATGCTCTTCAATTCGACTGTACAGTTATGTGCACTGCAGTTGTCAAGAACCATAATTATCTTGCGGTCCTTAGACGTGAAGTGCCGACCTAACTGCTGCAGCCACCCTAGAAAAATGTCCGAGGTCATGCAAGCCTTCCTGTTCGCTCTGTACTCAGCAGGAAGGCTTTTGATGTTTTTAAAACAACGTGTCTTATGCGCCTTCCCGATGACAAGTGGCAAGCGCTCCGTGCCAGTCATATTGGCGACAAGAAGCAGTTATTCTTTACTTGCACTTCTTGCCACCAACGCACGGGTCCCCTTTGAAGGTCACCACCTTGTTGGGCAGAACTCTGAAAAATAGAGCAGTTTCGCTTGCATTGAACACGTCACTTGGCTCATTAAGGTGATGTGCTCAAGCAGCTTCACATTTTCGCACTGGTTGGTCACGCTTTCGTCAACGCTGGCCTTTTCACCGCACACACTTCTGAAGACGAGTTCGTGTCTCTCCCAAAACTTTGCAAACCAGCCTTCTGAAGCTATGAACGATTCAATGTTCACCACTGCAGTGTACTTCTCACCTTGTGCCAAGATGACAGGTCTGCTCAAAGGCAGATGCGCGATGTGACAGTCAGTAACCCACTGGAGCAAAGCTTCTTCGAGCTGGGGATGAGCTGTGGTTCGCAACCGCTTTTTGATGCATGAAACTTCTCGCTTTCGAAGACTTGAAGAATCTGTTGTTCATTTTTCACGTACCGTATTTACACGATTGTAAGTCGACCCCTTTTTTAAAATTTGAAAGCCTGAAGTTGGGGGGTCGACTTACAATCGAAACCAAAATATGGCCCCGCCAAAAAAAGCGATACAAACAAGAGCTACAACGTAGTTACAATTTTATGTTTGCTCTATGGCCCTACCCGTATCTTTTTGCTATCCCGCGTGTTTGTTCGCTTTTCGGAAGGGTTTTTCAACATTTTTGAGAGTCTTATTACAGTGCATGCAACACTCATGGGGGGGTGTCGATAGTTGATGGAAGCGCCGCTGTTCTCATTTGCGGCGGCACCCTCAGAACGGCGGCGCTTGCGGGGGGTATCGGTAGTTCATGGAAAAGCAGACGCCGCTCGCGGGTTTCTCTTTCTCTATTTAAAGGCATTGGAATTGGATTGACCAACTTTTTGACGTGTTCCACTTGACTGCCGGCTACGTGCTACTTCTATGCTTCCCTAGTCGTCATGAGTGCTGCAGGCCCACTAATCGTTCGGCACTCGTTCACAGCAGCGGGCCGCAATTTCGATGTTTCTAAATGGGTGGTGCGAGAGTGGCGACTGCAGCGAAGCGAAATTTTCACGCTGTGACGGCAAGTGACAAATTTCCCACGCGCCGAAGTCTGGACGCTTTCCGGAGCTGTAGGCTAAGCTTGCGGCGTACGTCGCTGAAATGCGTGATCGGTCCCTGCCATTGAAGTGCGACGTGGTCATGAAACAAGCCCGGACCTTCGCCTTAAGTTTAAGGTTCTGCTCTGCCTTGAGTACGAGTGGCTGGTGGCAGAAGACTGCAAAATTACGCCAACCGGACCTGTCAGAAGAGCCTCCGTGATGGCTGCGTGTGGTTGGGTGCATTTGGCGTGGGCTGCTGTTCTGCAAGATGTCCTGGTGCGGTCGTTTGCCAAATTTGAAATTTCGCTGGACCACGACGTGCTGTGGGAGAGCAACGATGACGATGGCAGCACTAGTGAAGACGAGTAGTCGAGTGACCATATCAGCTACTATTAAATTTTCGTTATCGAATACGCCCTCGGGTATGCTCTATTTTTTTTTTCCCCCGGTCAAGCGATATGGGGGGGTCGACTTACATTTGAGTCGACTTACAATCGTGTAAATACGGTACGTTCCCAACGTGCTCCGCTTCACGTGGTACTTGGTCGTAACGTGCTGTCACGATTCGTCGTTCTTCAAAGCCTGCAAAATTTCCACCTTAGTCTTGAAGTTCTTGGCTTCGTACTTCTGCTGCTTTGCCGGCGTTGCAATCACTGTAGTGCACGATGGTGGTGGCATGCAAAACACGGTCACAACAAAAAACAAGAACTCCGGAAGAAGAGATGATGCCTACTCGACAACACAAGCGAAAATGGCGTCGAAGGTGCAGTGGAGCGAAGAAAGAAGACACTGACGTTCGGCGACGCTGCGATTGATGGCGATGCCTCTCAGGTTTCAGTTTCACTCCTGTGGTGCCAGTGCTGCTTTACCACACTTTCGTGTAGCAGCAGCCGTCAGCATTTGTCCGAATTAAGCGGCGCGGGGCTGAATCAACGAAGGTTTGGTCCCATAGACTAACATGCACTTTGGCGGGGACCAATAGAGCCGTCCGAATTATCCGAATTTCCGTATTAACGGGTGTCAAATTAATGAGGTTTTATTGTAGTGTGCAGCAGTCAGGAACGCCCATCGTGCCACCACTATCTTTGAGTTGCGGGAAAGCTCACCGCCCGTCAACAGAGTGCATGTTGTCTGGGGTGGCGGAGTTTGATATATCCATTTCACGTCCGACCCCGTTCGAAATAAAAAGTAAAAAATGCATGCGATTTTCCAGGTGATATAGAAAGTGTTCAATATACGCAATAATTCTATATATCCATGTTCGATATACCAAGGTTTGACTGTACTTACTCTTGACGACAATCGCTCATGTTCATAGTCATGTGTACTTACACCAACGGGTACCCTCATTCCAGTTCACACTCACGTCTACCCACATTGATATGTATGGGTAGTAGTACTCACTCACGTCACATACGCTCACACTCACCAACACTAACTCCCATTCGTACTCACATCAACTTGTACCAACCGGCCCTCATTCACATTAAAGGGCCCCTCACCAGGCCCCATAGCAAATTTTGGTTATACGCTAGTTGTTACGTGTCCTCTAGGGAACGTTCTGCCGAAAAAATGTTTCAGGCCGGCTGATTAATAGCCGAGATCGAAATATTTCAGTGCTGCGAACTCATGATTTCAGCAGGCGCGCAACACTGCACAGCGAGACTCCCTCTCCGCTTGCCACGTCTAGCCTTCGCAAGCGAAATTCCTTCCCTGCGTTCTCCCATGCCAGACCTCGAGGATTGCGTGACACGTCACGAGCCCCGCCTTCACTTTCTTTTTTCTTTTTTCCGGCGATGCGATTTTCCGCTGGTGGCATTGCACGTGAGCTGCAATTGTTTCGTGCAGCGCACGATTTTGCGTGCTGTGCACAAGCACACATGACTAGCGGTATAATTCAGTGCTACACAAATACTGAGGCAGAACAAGCGGATCGCACAGCATGATAACGCGCTGGAACACGGTAGAAAATGGCATAATTTTGGTGCCTTTGCATGTGACCACATGACCGTGGGAACAAACAGTTGAAGCGGAAGTACATCTCTCTTGCTTTGGTGCGAAGTAAAGCAAATTACACGCATACATTCCGTTTGTGTGTTTTATTATTTCTCTAAACTTCAATTCGTAAATTCAAGCAACATACCACACAAATAAAAGTTGGTGCCTTGAATAATTCTCAAAGTCACGTGTCACCACGAGCGATGTCACACTGCGGACTAGAGTACGTAGGCGTAGGGACGCGAGGAGAAGGAAAAACGGCATTCGGTTTAAAATTTTAGATCTTTCCGAGGCGCGTAGCGATGTAATATTTTGCAGACACGATCATTATCACGCAATGTATACTCTGTGCTTGTCAGCTCAAAATGGCCAGACTTGGTGAGCGGCTCTTTAACACACAGGTGCTCACTCAGGTTCATACGTCCACGCCCGCTCACCGGCACTCACTCACATCCACTCACATGTACTCAGTCGTCTACCTAACAGTCACGTGCACTTACTCACGCTCATACTCGCATTCACTCATACTCTTTGTTGTTCACTCACACTCATGTCTTTGAAATGAGTGCAAGTGAGTTGAGTGAGTGAACTCATGAGTGCGTAGGCCGACTTACGGCAGATTGCACTTTCAAAGCTTGCATCAGTTGCATGTGACGTACATTCAGTCCAGGTGTCTTTCTCTCCCCCTTTTGTGTGCTAATGAAATCTAATAACTTTGATTAGCAGCGAAACTTCATGTTGAGAAAGCTGCTGAATAAGCCTGAAAATCATCAGCCTAAGCAAGTTCTGATCCTTTCTTAGTATTAACAAGCGGAATCATCCTTCAGCCATTCATGCACCTCAACATGCAAGCACACTTGGGTTATTGGGAATATTATGAAAGGCCAAAATGGAAGGGCAACTTGTGGTGGGAGGGTCATGCTGCAGCTCATGGATTTCTCGACAGCTAGGCAGGTCCACAGCAATGTTTCCTTATGGTGCTTAGGGAAGCGCTGAGCTATTTGCCCCACAACAAAGTTTAGGGGAGCTGCTGTCAGAAGGTGTGATTATGGAAACTACTGCCAGAAACTTGTCTCTTTCAAGCACCCTCAAATGAGTAGGAGACAGTCACCTTAGGAGGCCTGCCCCTTCGCAGCATTCTCTTGAGGCGCTTTGTACCCCTCCGTGTAGATGGTCCACTGGAGTTGCTGTTCTCAAATGCTTCCAACACTGGTGGCCTAGGAGCTTCTTCAGGAACAGGGCTCTTGACTGCTCTGACAGTGGGCGGTGGGGCATCCTCTGGAGCCAGCACAGGTGGTGCAGATTCCTCTTTGGAAACCTGCAAAAGGGCCAATGAAGGATTACTGATGGGAAAACGGGAACTCGACTTACTCAATAGTCAGATGTGCAGGGTGCTGTATCTCCTAGGCTCCTAAAGCCCAACAATATCTCGTGGACCTTTAGAGGGACCCTACACCACATGGCTTTACAACATTTGTTTCCCTGCTTGCCATCTCCTATCCCTCTCATTTCATTGCCACAAGTGCATCCAATCAGGCCCGGTGCTGTGCACGCAACACCCAAGATGTGCAAGTTACTCATTTGCAACAAAGTTTTAGGCCGCCATGGTTGCTTAGTGGCTATGGTGTCGGGCTGCTAAGCATGAGGTGGCGGGATCAAATCCTAGCCACGGCGACCACATTTTGATGGGGTTGAAATGCCAAAGCACCCGTGAGCTTATCTTTTGGTGCACGCTAAAGAACCCCAGGTGGTCCAAAATTCCGCAGTCTCCCACTAAGGCGTGCCTCATAATCAGATTGTGGTTTGGCACGTAAAACCCCATAATTTAATTTTTTAAAACAAAGTTTGGTGAATACGAGTGCTACAGCGTCTCTTTCAGTTCACTTAGGATTTCTGTGATGTTACGTGAAAAGAATGACCCGAAAAAACAATGAAAAAAAAAAAAAGAAAAAAAAAAGAAATTGCAGCCATTCCACTCTGTGAATGTGGGCTACCTGCGGAGCTGTAAAAAAGACAAAGCACGCCACTGAGTGTGGAAGTTTACTTGTTTTGGGCTTTTCCCTTCCACATATCTAGAATACTCTGCGAACATGCACAATTGCTACTAATAGCAGCTCAACCTGTCAAGGCGTCCATATTGGAACGCGCCAAGCATCTCAAGACGCTAGCTTGCCCGCAAGGAATTCAGAATGCCGTTCTATGCCGCTTGTTGATGCATGCATCCATGGGGTAATGGTTTCAATGTCGGGCTTCTGTGCCAGAGGCACCATGTTCAAATCTGGCCAGCAGATGATTTTAATAATGTTTGTTTGTTTATTTATTACAACATACTTTGGTGAAAATAACAAATATACAAAGTTGACGAGATGTTTTAAGTCAGAAGGACGAAGTTTAGGCAAATCTATGTAGTTCCCATTATTCCGATGCTGACTGAACTGCCCCGACTGCAGCTCCCGCAGACACTAGTGCCAGAGTTCCCTCTAGTAATTATTGTATGAAGCAATGTATTGGGTGGTTTCTTAGCTTCCTCTTGCTACACCAGGTGTCAGCACATGCCTTACTGGTTTGCTTTGCTTCCTCATAGAGGGCGCAGGAGCTTGGACTGGACATTGAAAAATGCATGAAAGGGTAGACATATGCAGCTCCGCTGTAAAATGACTTGATTTCAGCCAAAAACAAAATGTGAAACATCCTTACAAAATTGCACTGTGCCACAACATGCTAAACTCGCTTAATTCTTTTGCCTTTATTTTGTTACTTCAATATTGAATACTACTCCTGTTAAGTCATACTTTGCCAGTGACACCACTGTATTAATAATGCTGTTTATCATGGCCACAAAAGGTAGTGAAAAAAAATTATGGGTTTTTACATGCCAAAATAACGATCCGATTGTGAGGCATGCCATAGTGGGGGACTCCAGATTAATTTTGACCACCTGGGGTTCTTTAACGTGCACCTAAATCTAAGTACACAGGTATTTTTGCATTTCACCCCCATTGAAATGTGGCCGTCGTGGCCGGGATTTGATCCTGCGACCTCGTGCTTAGCTTCCTCCAATGAGGAAGTTGAAGGTAATTATTTGTTTCTTGGCTTGTATGCATAACTTTCACTGGTCATGATGAAATACTGTTACATGCTATTTGCCCAACTGAGGATACAGCCTTAAAACTTACGATTGTAATAACACATTTCTATTTCTTTTAAATCTTGATTGCCATGCACAAGTTTTCTTTTACTCGGGGACCCAATGCATACTTGGCAACCTGTAAACGTCAGAATTCATGTCAATCCAACAGACATGACAATGAAGGGTGGAAGGGGAATAGCACACATTTAAAAAAATGTTTACCTTGAGCACACACCTTCTGTGGGATACATACCCAACTTATACACACACACACAAACTTCAAACAACTGTGACTGAAAGCCAATGCATTGTTTTTACATCAGTGACTTCCCAGAGCTATTGCTGTTGATATCACCCGTTTCAGGAACTTGTCTGGGCCACGACTTTGTAGAGATGCCTTTTCCTGATGCTAATGCCCATAGCGCTTTTTCACTTTCGTGAGGGGTCAAGAGAAGCTCCGCCCTGGGTGGAGCATCAAACGCGGCCACTCACGAACACGAAAAGTGCCAAAAGGCATTAGCATTGGGAAAAGGTATCACTATACGAAATCGCGGCCCTGAATACACTTATCAAAGCAAATACCCCTCTGATGTCCTTTCACTGACTTCCAAGAGTGTTGTAGAGGATTGACGAGCGAAACCTTTCACAAACAGAATTATTTTACGTAAAACTTGACAAAACATTCGCAATATCATAGAGAGAGAACCAATTCCTCAAGCTTTTTAAAAAAATTGGAGCAGGTATCCCAATTCAAATATTTTTTTTTAGCAGTGCATTATAACTGGGACCCGTAAATCTGCACCTCATAAGAGGCTTTTCAAACAAGGACCCCCTCGTTACTTTTCCTTCACACTCATGCTGCATGCATTCCGTTGAAGTTTCACTTTTGTCCCCTTTGTCTAGTAGCCGACTATCAACACCAATGAAAGCAAGCAAAAACAACACTTGCCTCCACACTGCGGGTACGCCGAGGCCGTAGCTGAGGTTGGCTCTCTACACGGCTGCTTCTTCGCCTGGTTGTAGCGCCCACCAGCTGCTGCTGAGCTGCAACTGGAGACATAGTTGCTGCCTGTGCTGCCTCCTGGGTGCCCGAATCACTGGTGCTTTTCCCCTGCTGTTCAACAACAGGAGCTGCTTCATTTTGCTCCGGAATCTCCATGCCAATGAGACGGACACCACGGCGAGACTTTTTAGGCGGCAGCACCATGCCTTTGTGTCCAGGAATATTCCTGAGGTGGGTTGCCACTGTTTCTGCAGTACGAAGGAATGCATACGCTTTTGGCAGAACCAGCAAACTTAAAGCAACGTTAAAGTGCTCTTCAATGCTATAACATTATATATTAGAAACATGGTTTGTGTCATACAAAATTCTGTTCTTGTTTTTACACGAACGAGGGATTAAAAACTGAAGACTATTTACAATATATATTTATAAAAACAACTGCAGCGTTGGCCATTTCAGCCGACAGCTTGAGACCCAGGAGCAGTTCGTCTTTGTTGGGGCGCCCGCACGCATCGTCAAATAGAAACACGTAATATGTATGTAGCATTATCCCCGGTGGCAGAAGCACCATCCCGATGCATCTAAATATCGGTGCCAACAGGAGAGTAATAAGGTTTAAGACATGCGACATGCACATCAGTGGAATGCAGGGCATATGAGGCACTGGCATTAAGTGAGGCGATTTCATATGTAACTGGAGTCACAGCACGCAGCACTCGACATGGGCCTGTGTACCAAAACAATATTGACACAGCAATGCTAATAATATTGCTACGGGATAGTATTTCCAATGACGAAGAGCCGAGCAGGAAGAAGACGAAGACGACGATTGGAAGCTAGCGCGGGCTGTTGCCTCTTGGCCAACTGCGGCGTATTGCCTTGTAAATATACTTGTAAATAGCTTTTCATCGGTGTCTTCCTACATAACATATCTGGTGGAGGTGGACGTTCCCTGTACCTCGTCATGGAGCTTCGCAGTGGACGGTACGTCGAGCCTTCCTTCATGGCTCCCGGCGACGACAACCAGACTCCGCCGGCTCCTACACCTGCTGCCACTTCGACGACCTACATCACCCTCTCCGCTCCCTGTGTTCCTGGCGTATTCTCGGCTAAAGATGGGGAAGACGTCGAGAACTGGATCAGCCTGTACGAACACGTCAGCCGCAATAACCGGTGGGACCCTACTATCATGCTCGCCAACGTAGTCTTTTACCTCGGTGGCACACCTCGAGTTTGGTATCGGACGCATGAAGATGAGCTGACCAGTTGGGATTCGCTTAAGCAAAAGCTTCGCGACTTGTTCGGCAACCCCTACGGTCACCAACTTGCCGCACAGAAGGCGCTTTCCGGTCGTGTGCAGACGTCAACGGAGCCCTACGTCACGTACATTCAGGACGTCTTGGCTCTATGCCGCAAAGTTGACGCACACATGACTGAGTCCGACAAGGTCTCCCACATCCTCAAAGACATTGCCGATGACGCCTTCAACTTGCTCGTATTTAACAACGTGGCGACGGTGGATGCCGTTATAAAAGAGTGCCGCCGCCTGGAATTCGCTAAAAGCCGACGTATCGACCAACAGTTTGCCCGTCTGCCCAACACCCCAGCGACATCTCCTTGTGCCGACGCTCCTCGTCCCAACAACACTGGCAATGTTACCAGGATTGTCCGGCGTGAGATCGAGGCCGCCTATCCGGCTGCGTTCGACTCCAGCCCCTCCAATGCACCTGCAGTCACTGTTTCCCTGATCCAGGCAGTTGTCCGCCAGGAGTTCGCCAACATGGGTATTCACACCATCTGCTCGGCCCATCGCCCGTAACGATATGTACAAATTAGGCAAAGAAAAATAGGGCTTTTCTTCCTTTTAGTATTGAAATGCCAGCACGAAGAGAACATAATCATGACATTAGCTCTTTCATGAAGATCAGTTTATTTTGGGAGCACTAGAACTGAATTTTGTTAAGAAAATGGTAAACATCTAGTAAGAAAATACGTTTTCGGACACAGTGAGGTTGGGGCCAGCTGGGATGACCACCATCACGGAGTAAGACATATAGGAGGTGAAACTCCCGTCAGCGCGAGCGAGCGCGGGCGACCAGATAAAGTCACAATTGTTGCATGCGCCGACGCTACCCTATGCAGTGGCGGCACCATGCGGCGCGTCGTAGAAGCCGCAGCGGAAAAAAAAAAAAAAAGCAGCGCCCGGCAGGCGGCTCGGCGGCTTCGGCAGCTCCGGCGCTCACTCCGACGGCGCCCGCTCAAAGCAGACGACAACCAGAAGCTGCGTATCATCTTATAGCTGTCATGGAGAACGCGTTCTATTTTTTACTGTGCTCAAATGGCTGAAGCGTTGCAGCAGTTGCTCTTCGGGCTACAAGCGGTAGAGAAGCGCGCGAGAGTGCCCTCAGTAGAAGTCAGGCGCGCGCGGCCGAACGGGAGCAACACGCTCGACCGGTTGCCCTGGCAACCGAAACGGCGGTAATTTCTTCCCATGCCGCCAGGTGCCGCCAGCATGAAAATATATCCGCGGGCTTGTGACCTTTTCTGGTCGCCGCAAACAGCGGAGTTTCCACTCCTAAAGATTTCTTGCTCCGTGACCACCATGCACTAAGGGTCTAGCAGTCACTTTTGGTGGAGGCCAGCAAAAATGGCACCATATCCTAGAAGGCACAAAGGGAACTGCATGTCTTTGCACATCCATGTAATCTTCGCAGAATGGGGTTTTTTACTGCAGACAATACACTTCTGTAGAATGCAACTTTTCGCATGATGCTTGCAGTGAAGTACACATATTATAGTGGTTGGTCTACATAAAGTTTTGATTTTGTTATCTGGGCCACCTCGTTGATGGAACCTAAGAGCACATTCTACTAACGCAGTTGGCATGTAGAATTTGCACCAATGCTGGGAGTAGGCATTTGTCTGAAAGACCAACATCTGGATCAAGCACAGATTCGAGAAAAGGCTGACTATGTCACTTGGACTTATATATCTTTGTTTCGATTGTCAATTACACCCCATTGTATCAAAAATGGTTCAACACTGGCAAATTTTGTAGGATGGACTCCATATAGACAGCTTCGCAGTCATGAGAGGAACAATCTTTATCAGCCCTGTATCAGGAGGCTCACACGCAGTGTGAAGGGCTTTTCCCATGCTGGCTCTTTCTTTGCATGTTCTAGTAGGCTGTAAATCGCTGTCATCTGATTTGTCAGCAACTGCGAGACAATAGAAGTTCAATCGCCTTTCCACAAACTCCTAATACGAAACACCGAGCGTTAATTATAAAATCCAGCCCTTTAAGAACCTTCAAGCATGGTCGTCACTCTAAATGACCACCACCTTCAAAACATGGCAAACTGTAATAATAGAGCCTAGCACTACACTTTTTGCACGACATGAACTTTCCATGCATAAAATATGTTATCCTATGCATGCAACCTAGTAAGGACTGAACATGAGTTCAGGGTGTCTACCAAGTTGACATTTCCAAATCCTCCGAGTTTTCCAGGCTTTCCTTGAGCACCTTTGCAAAATTCCCTGAAGGAGCCCGAACTTTGTTTTATGTCAAGACAGGCTGACACCATATGTTGCCCAATGCTGTCACTCTCCAGTAAGCATGTTGAAAGAAAAAAAAAAGGACTTAATCCAGTTTGAATAGTAAGGAGTAATATTTATTTTATTTAAAAAGAAAACAGAAGGAAGGTGTTAGTAAAATGCACAGCGAAAAAAATGGTAAAGCCCATTCCAAATTGAGTCAAACATCTTGAAATACGAATGAAAAGGAGATGCATAGATAAGTAAATATTTTTGAATATGAGCTATTTCTATCAAGTGAGAGCAAGCCCATCGGTATGAGGCCTGAACTTTGTCACAACTAAGATTCTCTCTCAGCAGCTGGGAAGTCAACCTCAACTGTTCTGCCATACTCTC
Source organism: Dermacentor albipictus (assembly GCF_038994185.2). Lineage (NCBI taxonomy): Eukaryota > Metazoa > Arthropoda > Arachnida > Ixodida > Ixodidae > Dermacentor > Dermacentor albipictus. The sequence continues at coordinate 73,660,225 of NC_091821.1, read as the reverse complement.
AGCCCGTACACGACATCGCAGTGTTGGGTTTCACTGCTTTAAAGAGTTTATTTTGGTTTGAATAAGGGACACCTGCATTTAGGCGTCAGCCAACACGTTGTTTTTTGAGCTCAAGCTCCTTCAAATAGGCGGCACGCTTGCTTTCCCGGTAATTCCTCAATGTGTCGATCCTTTCTGTTCTCACCATCGTTCTGCCACGTGTTCACCACATGGATCATTTGAAGCATCCTCTTGGTCAGTTGTACAGTCAACGTTTGATTTTTCGGACTTCCCAGGGGTCGCAAAAACATCCGAAAAATCGGGCAGTCCGCAAAAATGAATGCATGTCTTTAACTGCCCTTAAGGGCTAAAATTGCCACAGGCATGTGCGAAAAAGCTCTTAAGGCTTGCCAGTACACCTATTAGGCATATCGGTGCTCGTACTGTGACAGGGGATGGGGGTGCACGTGTGTATAATTAAGGAATACATACTGTGCCCCGTGACAATTGCCTCTTCCCACGCTTGTTATGCTTCACCTCACAACACTGTGTACTGAGGCTAAGCTAACTTTCGGAGACTGGAGTTACGCAACGCGCTGTGGTCTGCGAGCTTCGAAGCCAATCACGAGGATTACAAAGGCGGAGTCGGTGCCATTGCTGACAGCGGCTAATTCTTTCAATGAAAAACACGGCACCGCATGGCAAGAAGCTTAATAGCGAACATAGAAGCAGCTAGGCCTAACATTGACGTGGTGATGGCTACGACTGCCAGCGGATCTGCGTGCGAGAGTGCCGATTTGAGGTGGCGAGATAATCAAAATGGCGGCGGTGGTGGTGGCTTTGATTAATGCCATTTCAAGCCTGCAGTGAGGGCAATATACCTTGACTATATGGAGTACGTGGTGGTGCCGCAAAGCCACGCGAATTATCGGGCATGTCCGAAAAATTGGGCATCTGGAAAATCGATGAACTACTCTGCCAATACCTCGTGCCAACGACACAGCGTCAATGACAAGTCGTTGCGATTCCTCTGTTACTGGAGCTAGCATTAACACGACTCTCGTTCCCTTTCAATAAGGTTAAGCTATTTTTCCCTGATAGAAGCACAAATTCCCTGAGTTTTCCCTAATATTTCTAGACTATTCAATTTCCCTGAGAATTCCCAGTTTTCCCGGTTGGTAGACACCCTGGAGTTTCTTTTCCGACAACTAGGCTTGTGTGAATATTCAATATTTTCGAATATTTGGTTGAATATTATGCTATTCGACATTTGCTTTGGCTTGTAATTTCAGCATTCAAAGTTTTTGAAGCATTCGACATGAACGAATATGCATATTTTTCTGTGTATAAGGTGCTCCTATGATTACAACACTCCGGGAAGTAGAAGAAAAATCTGCGCAGTGGTGATCCAGCCAGTTTAGGATTTCAAGCAAGTTCTGGAGCAGAAAAAATGTTATTATGGAGCAGTTTAGGAGCAGCAACACCAGCATTTTGGAGCAGTTTCAGAGCAGAAAACTGTTTTTTTGGAACACTTGGAGTAGTACAGCAGTAATCTGTAGCCATTTGTCAAAGCTTGTTATTACTGTGCAATCAGTAAATGCCTCTGAACAATGAAGCAAGACAAAACCAATGGCAACCAATTATGCTTTGTTACGGTCTGCCTGTGGGGGTAGTGACCTTCGAACCTCTCCCAGCCCGCTGCATCGAATCACTTCGTGAAGCGAACAATGCATCTCCTTCAAACAGCCCCATGGCACCAGCGAGGCTAACCACGTTTGGCGGATCGAATATTGTTAGTTGGTTCGCTGTCGCCTTCACTGGCTAATTGGAGCAAGCAAACTCCTGGAAAAGGGTGTTTTACAGCTCACTCCCACAGACTCTGGTAATCGCCACGGTCATTTGACATACGTGGCTGCTAACTGCGGAGTCAGCTCTGGATTCAAGACGTGCCACCTTGAGTTAAGCGTGACAACCCGTCTACGAGGCCCCTCTCCGCTCGGTGTGTTCAGTGAAACAAAAGTGCAGAAGTGAGTGTGTGAATCCTCACCCTCAAAGGCGTGTCCTTCGACAACATTGAATGCTCCAATTGGACGAAGGTTGGATGGCAGGGAGGACAGAGGGGGTTTTAAGCAGCCGTCTTTAAAAAAGCTCATTGTTGTGCTTCCTTTTCAGTCATGCTAAACTGATGTAATGTATCGTTCCCCACCCTCGATGTAGATATTGTAAATAAATCCCGTATTCCTCGTTCTCGATGAGTCCGACAACGGCATAGGCCAGCTATGCCTTATTACATGCCAGACCGAAACTCTTACAGTAGGTCTCCCCACCCACAGTATATCATGCACGCTATGTTGCAAGCATTTTTACTTCGGTAGACAAGGAACTTAATTTTGTAAACAATAAAATTTTGTAGGCTAAAGAGAACAAAGATATGCACCTAAAGCTCTAAACAGCTCTAAAGCCCTGCCAGTACACTTACTAGGTGTGTCATTGCTCATACTGCAATAGGAGGTTGCAGGTGCAAGTGTGTACAATACGTAACCATACCGTGTCCGGTGACAATTGCCCCGTTCCCACTTTTGGTATGCTTCACCGCGTAACACTACTGTATTGAGGCGAAGCTGACTTTCTAAAACTAACATTATGCAACACATCGTACTTGGTACTTGGACACCATTGGCGAGGATTACAAAGGCGGAATTGGCGCCATTGCTAACAGTGGCGAACTGTTTCAATCAAAAACATGGCGCCGAACACCAAGCTTGGTGGCTAACGTCAAAGTAGCTAGGCCTAGCGTTGCCGCGGTAGTGGCTACGGCTGCCAGCGGATCTGCATGCGAGAGCATCAGTTTGAGGTGACCAGATAATCAATACGGCCACGTAGGTGGCTTCGACAAATGCAGTTTCGGACCTCGGGTCATGGCAAAAAGTCATGAAAACCAGACGGCGAAGTTTTTTTGTGACCGAAATTTCAGACTGTTTTATACATTGACTCTACGGGGTACGACGTGGTGTTGCCGCAAATGCGTCCGAATTTTCGGTCCTGAGCGAAAAATCAGTTGTTCACTGTATTTGAATGTTCACAAATCGTTTTGTACAGTAGAGTAGTCACATAAAACTACTGAAAACATTGCATTGACGCAAAAATGCAAATTATTGCACTTTTGCCCAGTTTGCACAAATTAAACTTAAGTGGGTGCACCAGGAGCAGGCAAGTCGAATTGTAGCAAAATGGCGCAAATGACACAGTTAAACCACCACTGTAAATACGATGCCAGGATAGTTGCAAAAACAGCTTCCCTTTGCGGGTGCCCACGAGTCATCCGCATCATATCTTCAGTTAGCTGCTCTCTTGCCCACCTCCTTTCTGTGATGCTGATGGCAGAGGACTTTGCCCTAAAAGTGGTTCCACGGTAGTGCGGGCTGCACTGCCTCGACCACACCTTGATGCAAAATTCTCGTATAACCTGCATCTTGATTTTACTGCTAAAAAAAAATTATACTTTTGTGCGCTTGCACAACCTCATAGGTTAAGTTCAGGTGTGGACAGAAAGAATCATGCCAAATTTGCACAACACAGCATAAACTGCTGGCATCGTGCAGTCAAGGTCACACTTCATTGCATCATGACGACACATGACAGGCAAATGCGTAATGCTCCAGTGGCCCCAACCACCACAATGGGAAAGGGCCTGTAAACAAATTTTTTGTGCAGCTGGAGTTCTAAGGAATCTTGAACTTGCATTTTTGCATTAAGATATCTGAATAACGGCAATTTGAAAACACACCTATTCTAAAAATGAACCTCTCCCTTTCTGCAACAACCAATATTTCTTATATTTGTCAACGTCTGACTTTGATGACACGGTTTTATGCAAATCCCACAATTTTTCAAACTATTTGCTTCGAAATTCTTCAACGCTAGTTACTACGCGCCTTGACTACGATTTGAACCAAAAAATTGATATACACAAGCCTACGTACGAGACTTTCGGTTTTAGCATTATCACATCATGGAAGTAATCGCGGTTGGGAAAAATTGTTGCCACGTGTAACACTGGATTCCAAAGGCAGTGCGCTACTGCTCTCAAAGTAGCTTTAAAAAGAGCGCCATTTCAAAGCCTACATGTGAGATTCTCACAGTGCTAGAGGAAAAAAATACAGAAAAGGTAGTCACCCCAGGTGACCACCATGCCGAAAGTAGTTTAAAACAGGGAGTAAACACAGCAGAACGATGTGAAGAATGCAGCGCTTCTCAGTTATGGGTGAAAGTTATTATAGCAGCTAAGGCAGAGGCTACAAATAATTACAATATTGCACTACACAGCTAAATCAAATGCGAACTTTTCTTCCAAGCTCATGTCTGCTTCATGCAAAATCTGTTCATATTGCAATACAGCAGTGCTAACAATATGTGCAAAGTAAGCAAAGAAAAGCTAGGTATGCTTTCGTTTTAGGAAAGCATACCTGGCTCATCAGCATCTCTGCAGACTATGCGTGCAACTGGTGGTGTCATTAGACGAAAGTCTCAGAACGTTGTGTCCAAAATTGTTCAATGCGCCGTGGCCACAGCTGGAGAAAAACAGAGACCAATCAGAGCATGTGCATCTAGGCTGCGAGAGGGCTTGTTGCTACACCCCGCGGTGATCACAGCATCTACGCTACGCAGTAGTGTGGCCCTCCGAGATTGCACGGGTGTGTCGCTGAAATCTCTGCGTTCATGCCAAGGAGCCACATGTTAGGTCATGCGCACTTCTGGGGAGTGACAATAGCGCTTTTTTCTTTTCTTTCTTTCTCCTCCCCCTTTTTTCAATTTCAGTATCAGAACTGAGTATATTTTGCAAGCTTTTCATGATGCTTCCACTCGCATTTCTAATGTCAAACATTGCATGGAGGCTCCTCTATACCTACATTATCTTACTTTTTTTGCATAGTCCAAAATGATGTTGCAGTTGGCCTTAAACAAAAACATTTGCATTCCAGCTTCTTCAACATATAAACTCAACAGTGCTTCCTTTATTAAGCAAGATGCCTGCTATGTGAGGACATAAATGTGGTCCCAATTCTTTTCCCTTTCCTTCTCTCTTCTATGGTCAGCTGCAAGCAATTGCAAACTCATCAAAATGATGAGCAATGATTGCGAACAATGTCTGACCAATTGAATGGATTAAAATGATGCTACTACATTCCTGCAAACTGAGTAATGTATTGTGATTTGGAGCAAAAGAGTGCCTTAGAAAAAAATTTAAGCTCCTCAAGCATGCTTAAAACAGCACTGCCTGTGAGCACCGTCTTCGTAATTCTTCTAAAATGCAGGAACCACTGCTTACCCAAAGAACAAGCGATGCAAAAAAAATTTAATTGGTAAAAACTCGTAAAAAAATTGACTTCGACATACAAAATTGTTCCTTATACATCATATAGAAACACATATCGGCTTTACAGTCGCCTTTACCCAAGGTTACAGTTGCTTTTAGCCCAGGTTAGCAACACTTTGCGTCAGTGGATATGTCAAGATCACTCGGGTCTAGCTGAAGAGGCAAAGAAGCTAGTTCACATTCTTTGGCAGTAGAGATTTTCTTTGTTTATTAACAGTCATTTAATTTGTACTTAAGAGGTGCTCACATGGCACTGGACGTCCTTTCGCCGGCTTGTCAACGCACAAGGGTGACTTCTGTCCTGAGAGACCCACAGGTACAGTCATAGTGGAAATATTAAAGGTCTATCTTGTTTCCTTTCTTGCTGTTTGAACAGAAACTTATCGATTTTGCTCATGTTACCTCAACCGAAAAATTGTGATAAAAATAAACTGCACTTAAGGCATTAATTGTTTTGAAGATGAATAATCAGTTGCCCAACCCTAATTGCAGGCCAATTAGAATTTAAAGCTATGGGATTTTTATGCAACTATTTGCCCTGTAAACCTTCAATATGACATCTGTACCTAGACATTTCTTGGCCCTTTACCAGTCATTTTGTGAACAGAAGTGGAAGTTGCAACGCTATCACAAAGCACTAATGGTGACTACTGTGAGCAATAAGGCAAAAACATCAATATAAAAATGTGCATTTATTGTAAAATGTGCATTTAATATAAAATGTAAATGTACAAAATGAGGCATGCTGCAAGACCAAAATCAGTGACACGAATTCTTCAGACAATTTTGGACACATTTGATTCTTACTGTGCGATAAAGCAAGGAGAGAGGGAAATGGAGCAAGTAGTCTGCACCAAGGTAGCTTGGCCGCCCCACTTCCATTCCTATGCAGAGTTGGGGAGAGAGGGCGTAGACCATAATCCTTTCAACAAGCTGACATGATGCAATGCTTCCTTAAATTTATGCCTGAATTCATGCTCAGACAGTCGAGCAAGAAGGACTGCTCTGCCACGGTGAGAGTTGATCCAACATGATTGTAACATGACCACCTGTCCTCCTGATCAACTATGGAATATGTAAAATCTGTTGCAGTCATACGACAGAACAAATTGACGATTCCACCCACAGACAAGTGGGATGTGGCCCAGTGGAACAAATCCCGCGGCTAAGAATTCAGTTCAGTTGAGCTAAAAAGAAATAAGTAAAAATAAATTGTAGGGTTTTACATGCCAAAACTATACACAGTTTCACACTACAAACTACACGGTTTCAAGTGGTCCATCTGCCTCTGTTACTTGGACGACGCGATTATTTTTTCTCCGACTTTTGCGACACAGCTCGAGCGTCTGTCGACGATCCTATCTGTTTTCCGTCAGGTGGGGCTACAACTAAATTCGTCCAAGTGCCATTTCGGTCGTCATGAAATTTTTGTGCTCGGGTATCTCGTCGATTCTTCTGGTGTACGCCCTGATCATGATAAAATATGGGCAGTCAAAGACTTTCCCGGGCCAACATGTGCCAAGGATGTTCGCAACTTCTTGGGCCTTTGCTCCTACTTCCGTCAGTTTGTCCGAAATTTTGCGAATGTTGCGCGCCCTCTCAATCAGCTCCTCAAGAAACACGCTGCATTCATTTGGGGCCCTGAGCAAGCTGGTGCTTTCACCAAGCTCATTGGGCTGCTTACGTCCCCGCCCATTCTCGCTCACTTTGATGTGTCAGCTCCAACAGAAGTTTGTACTGATGCCAGTGGCCACGGTATTGGAGCTATCTTGGCACAGAAACAACAAGGGCGAGAATGTGTTATTGCATACACCAGCTGCCTTCTTTTCTCGGCGGAGAGCAATTATTCTATCACCGAACGCGAGTGTCTGGCTCTCGTTTGGGCAGTGGGTAAATTCCACCCCTATTTGTACGGCCGCCAATTCACAGTCCTCACTGATCACCACGCTCTGTGTTGGCTTTCGTCCCTCAAAGGTCCTTCAGAGCGCCTTGGCCGCTGGGCTCTGCGCTCAGTTGTACATAAGACCGGCCGGTTACATCAAGATGTGGACTGCTTGTCGCGCCATCCTGTCGACCCTCCTGACGTTTCTGCGGCCGGCATACCTGTCACCGTTCTCTCTCTGTCTGCTTTTCATGACATTGGAGCCGAACAATGTCGGGACGCCTCCTTGCAAACACCTTATTCAACGGCTCACTTCAATGACGCCCGATCCTTCCCTTCGCATGTTTGAACTTCAAGATGGTATATTGTACCGCTCTAATATGCGCCCGGACGGCCCTGCCGGACTCTTCGTTGTGCCTGAGCATCTGCGTCAAGACTGTTCTCGCCCAGCTTCATGATGTACGGACTGCAGGTCACCTTGGTGTGTTACGGACTTATCACTGCGTTCATCGGCGCTTCTTTTGGCCTGGTCTATACCGTGACGTCTGCTGTTGTGTCGCTGCGTGATCTTTGTCGATGCAAAAAGAGATCACACTCCCTGCCGGTCGCCTTCAACCACTTAGCGTACCATCAGATCCATTCTTCCGTGTAGATGTTGATCTTTTAGGCTCTTTTCTTACGTCTGCTTCTGGAAACAAGTGGATTGCTGCAGCAACAGACTATGCCACCCGATATGCAATCACACAGGCTCTTCAGACAAGCTGTGCAACCGATGTCGCCGACTTCCACCTAGAAAACATTATCCTTCACCACGGCGCCCCTCGACAGCTCCTCACCGACCGAGGCCGCTACTTTCTTTCTAAAGTTGTCAATGACAATGTACACTCGTGCGCGACAAAACACGAACTTGCTACTGCTTACCATCCACAAACGAACGGTCTAACCGAGCGCCTTAACCGCACCCTTACTGACATGCTGTCCAAGTATGTCTCCGATGACCATCGCAACTGGGACGTTGCGCTGCGGTTCATTACCTTCACCTATAATTCGTCTCGCCATGATACCGCAGGCTTCTCTCCATTCTTCCTCTTGTTTGGCCGCGACCTTACGTTACCTTTCGACACCGTTCTGCCTGCTAGCCTGAATTCCACATCCGAGTACGCCAGTGATCCTCAAAGCACAAGAAGCACGCCATATTGCTTGACGTCGACTTGTGGAGTCGCAGGACAATCAGCGGTGCTTATATGATGCCTGCCATCATGACGTCCATTACACACCGGGCGCCCTGGTTCTCCTTCAGTCGCCGTCGCGACGCGTTGGCCTTTCGGAGAAGTTACTTTCACGCTACTCTGGCCCTTACCGTGTCTTGCGTAAAGTAAGTGATGTCACAAACGAAATCGCCCCTCTTGAGCCAACCGTGGCTCAGCATCGCTCCGACATGGTCCACGTCGCGCATCTCAAGTTGTATCACTCATCCGCCTCCTAACCAGCACCGAGCCGGTGCTTCAGCCGCCAGGGGTCATGTGACACGCTGATGAAAAAGATGTTTTAATCATCGTCGGAAGAAGACTATGTTCTGGTCTTTGCGCACTGTCTACCATCTTGTCAGCCGCTACGATTATTGTAAATATTCTGTAAATACAAGTCTTACTGTTTTTAACCCCGTAACAATATAGTTACGAGGCACGCCGTAGTGCAGGACCATCTGGAGTTCTTTTATGTTTTGTAGCACCAAATGCATGGTAAACAAGCGTTTTTGCATTTTGCGCCCATTGAAATGCATCCGCAGCGGTCGGGAATGCAGTCGAACAGCTCACAATGCAGTTCTGTGTCACTGACACATCTGTTTGTCCCTGAATTGGGTAAATGATATTGTAAGTCATGTGAATATGCCCATAGTAGCATGTTCTTGGGTGAATTTCAAATGTTGTCTGGCGTTACATCTCAACACCACAAAGAGCCACCACCCCTCCATTACGCAATAAACTGAACTAAGGATTAAGGGGGGTGCTACGGAACAACGACAGCGACCTGGGATTCGCAGTTAAGTAGACAACGCCAACCCCCACCAATCCATCAGTGCCTATACAGAGGTCAACGCAGCGTGGACAATGACTTTTGATGGGTCCACAAACGGCCACCACCCCCACTATTACCCGACAGCCTGAACTAAGGATGAAGGGGGGTCCCCATCCAATGCAACGCTACCGAAGAACGACGATACCATGCCCAGGCTCGCAACTGCGGAGTGTTGCGAGCCTGGGCGTAGTATCGCAATGGATTTGATGATTGTGATTTGCTGATGGACAGTCTTCAGGTTCCCTAGTTGACTCGCCTAGGGAAGACGACGGTATTAAAAGCGGAGACTTTTCGAGCAGGGGACAGAGGGTCCTGATGTGAATTGGGACGTTTAACTTGCTCCTGCATAGAGTGGACTTCCGTAAGTGGAGCCTTGTAACCATAGAGTTTCCTACAAAATTACTAGAGGGAACTCTGGCGCTAGTGTCTAAGTGAGCTACAATAGGAACGGTTGTCCCAGCATGGGAATTATGGGAAGTAAATGGATTTGCCTAAACTTCGCCCTTTTGGCTTCAAATGGCTTTGTGACTTTGTAAACTCGTCATTTTCAACAGTGTATTGCATAATAAATAATTAAATAAACATCATTAAAATTGCCCGACGGCAGGGTTCGAACACAGGGACTCTAGTACAGAAGCCTGATATTGAAACCATTAAGCCACGGATGCATGTATCGACAAGCGAATCAAATGCAATTATGAATTTATCGCGGACATGCCGGTGCCTTGAGACGCTTGGCGCGTTTCGATTTGGGCATATAGAAAAGCTCAATCGTTGCAATTAATAGCGATTGTACACGTTCCCGGCGTCTTATGCACTTCGAAGAATATAAATTGCGCTGAAATATACGACAATAAGATTTATATAGCGTAATATACAAAGCCACAAGAACGTCTGAATCCACAAGCACAAAGATCAGACAAATCCATGTACTTCCCATCATTCCCATGGTAGGACAACGACTGCAGCGCCAGAGTTCCCTCTAGTAATTTTTGTAGGAAACTCTATGCTTGTAACGAAGCCAATAAATCCTTTTTCCTTGATTCTTACAACCTCACGTAGCCGTAGATGGGCTTGGTGGATTCTTTGCCCTAACGCCACCCTAAGCCGCAACACTGCCTTTATGAATCTTTAAAGTGGTCCAGAACCATCCCTCTGGCTTGGTGGAAAACCACACTCTGCGGATAGCATACACTGCTGTGAACGTCTTAATCAAGTTTTGCAGTCTTGCGCGGTGCATGGTGCTTGCAAGTGGAGTGCAGTCACCTTTCTCTCAAATATTCTTTTCAACAGAAGCCTGCTCCTCACTCTTTTCTGAATGCTTTATTTCGTAATACATATAGCAGATCCCTATACACGGCTGCTATTGACCAATAGCTGACAGCACTCAAGAACTGTGTTTGGACCAGTGCGCTTCTTCCTACTGTTACTGTGTACATTGTCGCAGTTTAATACAGGCTAAAGTAACTGAAAATCTGCTTTCAAATTTCCATAATTATCGAAATGACCCTGCTTATTGGTGTCGTAGCCGCAGGGCCTTGCTACTTTTGACTAGTTTTGAGCATTCAATTAGCCTATAACCACACGAAACTTAAGATCAGACCACACGCATGCTTGCCAGCACGCTCGCCCCTGGTTGTTCCTGGTTACATGCCTTTGCAAACGTCGCTTCATACTGAGCTGTTGAAAGAGCTTCAAAACGCACAAGTTTGATTTGGCTACTATATGTCGGTCAAGCTGGTGCAGGACAAAGCCAGTCTGCACTATGTAGCAGGGCCAGATTAGAGCATGTGAGAGCGGGCGGCCACTGAAGCCCTGTTGTGCGCAAAGCGAATACTGCACATACACACTGCAGTTGCCTATAGCTACGGTCTGCTACGTAGCATAGATACCGCAACCGCTGTGAGGTGCCGTGATAAGTCTGCTGGCTGAGCACGGCTGAGCATTCTGACCATCATGTCCGATGTCATTGACCATAGAGATGTGTTAGTGTTACCTTCTGTGTGTTGTTTGACAAAAGGGATAGCCATTGTATCAGGTCTAGTGAGATTTAACAATGGTTCTGAGCTTCTCGCCGCAAGAAACAACACCCGAGAAAATTCTCCTTCCTAAAGGCGCCACTTTGGCTTGCGTAGTTGATTCCGAGCCTCTCTGCGTCGTTCCCCTTAAAGCGGCTACCTCTGAAATCACTTATGCTGGACATTGTCCCTCTACTTCCCCTCTTGCAGTCGTAATCAGCCCCAACTTGACCTCTTCGCAGACGCAACAGTTACTTTGTTGAAGAGCTATGCAACTTCATTCGACGCCCATTCTTTGGCATTGGGCCGACGTTCGTCACAACGCATCGCATTCAGACAGGCGGCAGATCCATCGTACGTCGCCAGCCATATCGGGTGTCTCTAGTCGAGCGCAAGATTGAGGAAAATGTCGCCGGCATGCTGCAACGTGAGATAATCCGCCCCTCTGCTAACTCTTGGTCGTCTCCCAACGTTTTGGTCAAAAAGAAAGCTGGCTCCGTGCGATTTTGTGTCAATTACCGAGCGCTCAACAACATTACGCGCAAGGATGTATACCCTATGCCTCACATTGACGATGCCCTCGATTCTCTGCAAGGTGCTGAGTACTTCTCCAGCCTTGATCTGTGTTCAGGTTACTGGCAAATTCCGATGCACGAAGACGACAAAGAAAAGACAGCTTTTGCAACCCCAGATGGCCTTTATGAGTTCAATGTCATGCCCTTCGGCCTCTTCAATGCTCCTGCAACTTTGAGCACATGATTGAAACTGTTCAGCGCGGCCTGAAGTGGAAAACATGCTTGTGCTATCTGGACAATATCGTTATTTTCTCATCTACATTTGCCCAGCACCTGCAACGTCTGGACGAGGTTCTCACATGCCTCGCTAACGCTGGTCTTCTCAACACCAAAAAGTGCCGTTTTGCAAGCAAAACGATCAAGGTGTTAGATCACATTGTGAGCAAGGATGGTATTCGACCTGATCTCGACAAAATTTTGACGGTGCTTTGCTTTCCTCGACCAAAAAAGACAAAAGAACTACGCAGTTTCCTTGGCATCACTTTCTATTGTCGTCGATTTATAAGCGACTTCGATTCTATAGCTGCTTCCTTACACAATCTACTTCGTTCTGGTGCTCCCTTCGTGTGCTCACCGGAATGTGAATCTGCCTTTGACCAGCTGAAGGGCACCCTCACATCTGAACCTGTCCTCTGTCATCTGAACCTGTCCTCTGTCACACGGACGCTAGCGGCTATGGAATTGGTGCTGTCCTCCTCTAGCGAGACACCTCTTTGTGCGAGAGTCGTTGCAAATGCAAGCCGCGTACTCGCACCTGCCGAGAAGAACTATACCATCATCGAGCAGGAATGCCTAGCTGTCGTTTGGTCTGTCCAGAAGTTTCGCCCTCATCTCCACGGCCGGCATTTTATCATCGTTACGGACCATCGCGCCTTATGTTGGCTGTCAACACTCAAGAACTTGTCAGGACGTCTTGGTCGCTGGATTCTTCGTCTGCAAGAATATGACTGAGATCATCTACAAGTCTGGTAAAGAGCACCAAGACGACGACGCTCTTTCTCGCTGCCCGCTTCCTACAGCCGCACTCATCAATGACTCCGCAACCACCTCCAGAGACGCAATCCCTGACGTCTCTTCAACGGCAATTTTGTCCTTTGCCACTCTTGACCATCTCACTTCGGACGACCATGAATCATTTTCGTCTCAACTCGCCGATTTGTACTTTTGACGTTGTGGGGATGCGCGACTCTCGCGCATCCCCAGATATCTTGTTTTCCCCCATCTCCTGCAATCCCGCTTCGCCGCGTGGCCTGCGTTACGCCCGCGGCGGTCGATGTGGTTGAGGCGCAGTACGAGAGATGGCGCAAGTGTTGCGCTGCTAACGCTGCCTCACAGCAGGGTTACTTGGGGGCGCAGGGGGGAACAGGCGGGCTCTTTCCCGGCGGGTCGGCGAACAGCGAGGAGGTCCCGCGAACAGCGCGGACCCATGCTGCTGCGAGACCGCCTCGCGTGGCCTGCCTTCGAACGCGCCACCGTTCACGTGACTGTACATGCGAACGACCAGGCGTTGGGATCCAGCATGGGGCGAACATATTTGCTCGCTATCCGGTCGCGGTGAGTCGGACTTCTAGATTTGTCGCGCGCCCATCGGCATGTTTTGTGGATAGCAACTCGGCTAGCAGGCATTGATCTATGAAAGGTGCAATAAATGCCCTTGTGATTGTTTGCACTACTGTGTTGTCGTTCCTTTGTCCCAAGAGCACGGAGGAGAACCTCGCAACGTATTATAGATCGCCTTCGTGGAACTTCGCGCCCGCCTAACGCCAGGCTCCGTCAACAGCTGACACAATTCAAGCTACAAAACTCCGTGCTGTACCGCCATATCCATCATCCTGATGGACAACGCTGGGTGCCCATACTGCCTCGCTGCCTTCATGCTCGTGCCCTTCAGGCCTTTCATGACGATTTGACTGCTGGCCACCTTGGCATCCAGAAAACTTATGACCACATAAGAAGCCGCTTCTATTGGCATGGCCTGTCTACCAGTGTGGCGAGATACGTCTCTTCCTGCGTCATTTGTCAGCATTGAAAGCGGCCAACATCAGCTCCTGCCGGGCAGCTACTACCGGTCTCGTGTCCTGCGGAACCGTTCGAGGTTGTTGGCATTGATCCCTATGAGCCACTTCCCATGACTCCAGCTGGTACTCAATGGATAGTTAGAGCCGTCGAACACCTCATGCACTATGCCGAAATAGCTTGTGTCAGTTCTGCATCTGCTTCCGAAGTTGCTACCTCCATTCACGGCGCCCCTCGTGTCCTTCTGAACGACCGTGGAAAGACACTTCTTTCAGAACTGGTAGGCAAAGTGCTCAGAGCCTCTGGCACAACTCACAAGACGACTTCAGGTTACCATCCTCAGACCAACAGCCTGACTGAGCGGTTTCATCGTACGCTCTCCGACATGATAGCTGCCTATATTCAACCAGATGACAGAAACTGGGACGCAATTTTGCCATTCGTCACCTTTGCGTATAACACCTCCGTTCAACACACAACCAGTTACTCGCGTCATTCTACCTTGTTTATGGCCGTTCACCTAGTTCCTTTCTCGACGTTTCTTTCTTTTCTGCCCCTGTCAGTCCATCTCCATCTTCCTGCGAAGAATATGTTTCCTGCCTTGACCATTGTCGCCAACGTGCCCGCTTCAACACCGAAGCCAGACAGCAGGATCACAAGGATCATTATGACGCATCTCATCGCGTAGTTTTCTACCAGCCCGGTGATGAAGTGCTGCTATGGACACCAGTTCACACTCCTGGGTTGTGCGAGAAGTTTCAGTCCCGCTTTATTGGCCCATACAAGGTCCTGGAAATGACTTCTCCCGTTAATTATCGTGTGACCCCTGTTCCCTCAACTGACTGCCGTTGCTCCTCTACCGAAGTGGTCCACGTTCCTCGTATGAAGCTGTTCACGCACCGTTCCCCGTACTTCTAGGCTGCGGCCAGGATGGCCGCTCTCGTGCGGGGGAAATTAGTGTGAGCATTTATTGTGCACTTCATCATCTGTGCATTATCATCATCATGTGTGTGCTCCTTTTCATTGTGCGGGTAATCGCATCATCATAGTGAACTGGGCCGAGGGTCCTTTGCCGCATCTCTCAGGCTCAATAAAGGTCGTCCCTTAACTGTGACGTCACAGTATGTAGGTAAGTTAGGTATCATGAGTTAGTTCTTTGCATACATCAATTATATGATGTCAAAATGATAAAATTTTGCTTCAAGCTCACTTAAAGGGCAATTTCTATAGCCTGATTTGGCAATACCAGTAGGAATCGTCTGCGTTTCAGAAGCACTGCGAATCAAAGCGAACGGAAGCATTTACTGGTCAGCAGTTGAGATAAGCAAGAGACTGTTAGAGTACTGATGGAGAAAAAAGAAAGAAGAGATTGATAACTGTTACAGGCACAAGTAGCTGTTCAATACTATATAGACAGCTTCAGTGAAGAACGAAAAGATCAAGATAGGCAAAATGCTAGATTGCAATAGATGTAAAATCTGGTTAGATCAAGGAGGCCATATGACTATGTCACTACCCCTACCTTGTTCAACGGAACGTCAATCAAAATCATAATTATGATCATTCATAGACTTTTCCTCAATAAAGATATTCTCAAAATTTAGCAGGCTGCTTTATTATTCATCAATGTGTGCAATAAACTAAGATTAATGAATTACTCACAACATTTTATATTATGGCCAGTTTTCTCAAAGTATCACCTCTCGAAAAGGCCATATTCCTGCAAGTTTTTAGTTTTTGATGAATATTTCCCCAAATATGCATCATGTTTTTTTATTCAAGTTTATTGCACAGCTCATAGGTAGCCCTACATAAACCCCAAAGAATTATGGGTAGAGCAAAGACATTAATTCTTTTTTTCAGACCTTTACGCCATAATTAGCATTAAAAGAGCCTAACCAGGGAGAGCAGTACCGTAATTTTATCTACCAAAATTAAATTTTTGACTGTAAAGTGTATATACCTTAACTCTTTCGTTACCGCGAGTTAATAGTAGCTTTTTAAAGGTCCCAGAAAAAAAGTTAGCACTACAAATAATATTCCAGCACACATTGCAGCATAGCATATTGTGCATAATGAAATGCTTTTCCAAAAACATACGTGGCCAAACAAACAAATTTATTAGGCAAAACATAAAAATTTTAGAAAGCGGCATTTTTGCTGCCAGTTGATAAAAACATCAAAGTAAATTCAGAATATACATTTCAGAGATAAATAACCCAGGAATACTGTCTGAAAAAATAAACGCTTAGTACACCGCCATCCTTCGGATACAAAAAAGAAACGAAGACTAGTCGATTCATCATGCGGTGAAGCAGTTCCTGGATTTTGTGTAGCATAGGTGCACATTGCACTTTTCCCACAAAACATCTGGTTTTTGTTTAACATTGCGGGCCTCGTAACACATTTTGCAGTTCTGCCGTTTCGGCATTTCCTGAAGATGGTCCGAAGAGAAGACCAAGGAACATACTTCATCAATCAGTCTAGAGTCATGCACCTCTTCCAGGACCGATCAAGCTCAGCATAGCTGGGCAACAAGATTATGTACCCAAGCTTATCTGTTAGCATTTTTGGATATTGTCTTTATCACCTCTGTAGAAAAGAAGAGTAGAAAGGAATCCCACGGCGGGTGTAAACTGTCTTGCGCTGATCCGTGGGGCTGGGCAGAGATGTGCTACAGGCGGCCTTCTTGGTGTGAACAGAAGTTTCTTTGTTGGCGATGGCAGCACAACATAACCAAGCAAAGTATGCACCTTGAAGATAATCGGTAGAGTTCTCAGGTCGTGCAATAAGATTGGCAGATAAGCGCACACAAGGAGACCGTAAAGGAAGCTCGCTGGTGAACAGATGCGGATGTCCTCATGCCAACTCAAAACATTGTCGCTGGCAGAGCTTGAATCTGTTTTGCTGTCATCTTATAACTCAAGTCCTCACCACTAATTGAAGTGCGGGTGCAACGCAGTTTCGCGCACATGACGCTTTCCTCGCGACGAAGCCATGCGGGACGACGCCGGAAGCGACTTTCGGTAACTGTGCAGTGACACTGGCAGCGCCCCGCCCCTTGCCTGGATTTTATGAGAAGGAAAACCGAAACTCTTGGAAACTGGTTGGAAATACAGTCAAACCTCGATATATCGAACATGGATATATCGAATTATTGCGTATATCGAACAATTTCTATATCACATGGAAAATCGCATGCATTTTTAATTCTTTATTTCGAACGGGGCCAGATGTAAAATGGATATATCGAACTCCGCCGCCCCAGACCAAGTGTGCTCTGTTGACAGGAGGCGAGCTTTTCCGCAACACTCTCGAAGATAGCAGCGGTGCGATCGGCGTTCCAGACTGCTGCGTACGACAGCTGCCCACATCGGTTGCGCCGAGGGCGCCATTTGAACGTAGCGGCGTACACACGCGACGGCTTGGAGCCAGCACGGCCGCCTCGATCACGCGCGCACCTATGCGCTCACGGCAGGGCAAGCCGCCTCGATCACGCTCGCACAGCGAGGCTTGCCCCCGCCGTGCGAATTTCTAGTTCCAAATCCATGATACGATTCTGGATTAATTTTGACCACTTGGGAAGCGCTACACATGAACTTTTTTGCATTTCAGCTCCATTGAAATGTGGCACCACCACTGGGATTTGATCAAGATTTTTTGTTGTAGCCATAAACTTTGTGGATAGGACATATATTGTTGTGGCCATGAACTCTGTGCAACCTCATTTGTATAGGGATGCCATTTGTGTGCCTTCTGTTCAACAAGGAACTAAAATAGAAATGTGAAGCGCGTGGTGCTAGCTTTCTGGCATTGCTTTCAATGACTCTGCATGATGTTGCAACCAGTATCCCAGTGTTATTTTTGCACAATGGCCATATATACGTCATGAACTTGTTGCTGAAAGATAGGGCTACACAATGATGCAATTCATATTACCATATTGCTAGGCCATTGAAAGTTAGAGTGAACTCATAGTTTAAATTCGTTTTTCTTAGCTTCATTTTTTAGGACACCACACACTGCCTTATGGGGGACATTCATATGTTCTTTCTAAGTACCAGCGAAATGTTTGGTTGGTATCAATATATTTGTGTCAAATGGATCTAGCCGGTGATGCTATTTATTTATTTCTAATAGTGTCGGCTAAACTTTAATTCCCACCAAATACAAATGAAAATTAGCAAAAATATTACAATTATGTTTACATCTGTTGTTTTTTGCGATTACAAGAGCACTGAGAACAATAAAAATAACATCACCGGCTAGAGCTACTCCCTGGTGTTCTGGCTGTATATAGTCACCGATAGATTTTCCAAACTCCAAAAATTCGGACATGCTCGATTACAGTAGAACCCCGCTGTTACGTTCCTCACTGCTGCGTTTTCCCGGCTGCTACGTCGTTTTCATCCGGTCCCGGCATAGCTTCCATAGGATCCAATGTATAAGGAACCCCGCTGTTACGTAGTAGCTGTGAAAACGTTCCCGCATGATGCGTCGCCACCCGAACCCGCCTGGGCTATAGTAGGCAACCGCTCCAACCGCCATTTTGGCTTTTGACGAGTTTTGACCGGGCTTGGCTATGGAACTGGCTGCAAGAAGCCGCACGCCAGTTCGAGAGGCCGCTACTAGGTGGCCATTCGTGAAAAATGCTCTCACTATCATCACTGTGATTACGGTCACCGCACGGTTTGTTGGATGGGTCAACTCACGGAGGAAGGAAACTCAGGAGAGGCCCTGACGTCACTCTTTGTGAAGCTATAAAGGGAAGCCGGAAGTTGGCATTGCTCCGCCTATCGGGCCAGCTCTCCTCTCTTGTTTACATTTCTCACGAAACCACGCCGCGCTACGCGCAACCGGGCTGCTCGGACGTGCGCGCTCCGCAGCAAGACTAAACAATCGTTACCACGTTAGCATGATTGCGCCAAAGAGGGCAAAATTTCCCGTGGATATTCCTTGGTCTGTTGCCATTGCCGTGGCGCGGTGACGACGAGGAGCACGAGCCGCATGACGCCGGGAAGTTGCGAAATCCTAGCTTTGGAGAAGCGGTGGCGGCTTTGGAACCCCTCCGCAGGTACGTCACACCTCACAGCGACGCTGACAGTAATGCGGCCTTCCAGGCTATTGAGAAACGTGTGGTGATTTCTAGCGAGCGAAAGAAACTGCAAGCCACCATTCTAGACTTTTTAAAGTCCTAAGCGCACTCTGTGGAAATAAATTGTCTATAGTTGAAGCTGCACTGTTTTCATTCATTTTCGGAGCTTTCCTCACTGTTGCGTTTTCCCGGCTCTTACGTTTTTTTCCTCGGTCCGGTGAAAAACGTATGAACAGGGTTTCACTGTATTCGGTCTGCTTCGCGGCACCGCCATTCTCCCCATAGACCATAATGTATAACAACTGATGAAAGTTCGGACACCTTGCAACCTGTCGTCTGATTTTTCGGACACTCCTTGAGCCAACTCGATCGAGAGCACCACGCACCGACTCTGACCGGTGCGTGGTTTGACTTGCTGAACGCCATTCTTGTTTTGAACGGAGCCTCCTTGCTGCCCCACGAAGTGGCGCTATTGCAAATCCCCGCTCATCATCATCGTTTCTGCCTGGTTCGATGGAGTGGCTCTACAGCAGTTCCGGTTTCAGCTTAGTAGGCCATGTCAAGACAATGCAGCAGCTCAGTTGTTTCTTCGCGCGCGACTCTGCGAGTAGGCCACGTTTTTCGTTTGTGCGACTGGTGTCGGCATGGTGGTGTTTGCTTTGTGTGCTGTGTCTAGGTTCCGGTGATCCAACGCGGCATACGGAAACATCGCGTCAAGTGTCTAATGGCGCTGACAGTGCCTGTGCAGACTGCACTGGGGAATGCCAGCAAGCGGGTGCCGGGAGGCCTAAGTTTTCTCACCTTCCAATGTGCTCCCTACCGACGCGGAAAATGTTCTGCCGAGACTTGCGCAGTGGTTGCATTGCGATTCCGGACATTGTCTCATTGGACAGTTTCATAGGTGCTGACACTGCTGTACTGACATGCGCAGAACTCGACGACAGCAAGATCATTCGTCAGGTTTCTGCTGCAACTCCGGACGATGATCGAGTCGGAAGATGACGCACCATGTGCTACGCTGCTGTCACATGCGGAGTGTGTACAAGCAGTGACCGTGCTTTCAGCCGCCTATAGGCTTATCAGGCTTATCTGACTTATTCAGGCTTATCAGGCTTATCTGACTGCGCGTAAACGGAACAGAGTGCAACGGCGCATTCACAATTTATTCAAGCCTACTGCTGAGCCCGAATAAGTGCGTGGAAATAAAGGATTTCATTTTTCCCCCTTAATCTGCTTTTTCGCACACCTGTTTATTCTGACATTTTCGCAGTCCTCGTGAGGTCCGAATAAACGGTCGGCGACTGTACTTTGTTTTTGCTTTTGACAAAGTTCTTGAAATGTCCCATAAGCAATTGACTGAATTTCCGGATTAAAAGCTTTGCATCATTTGTTACAAAATCTAATTACAGGGTGTCTACCAAGTTGACATTTCCAAATTCCCTGAGTTTTCCAGGTTTTCCCTGAGCACCTTTGCGAAATTCCCTGAATGAGCTGCAGAACTTTGTTTTAGACAGGCTGACACCTCATTGCCCGATGCTGTCACTCTCTAGTAAGCATGCTGAAACAAAAAAATGACTTACTCCAGTTTGAATAGTAAGGAGTAATATCTATTTGATTTAAAAAGAAAACAGAAGGAAGGTGTTAGTAAAATGCACAGCGAAAGAAATGGTAAAGCTCATTCCAAATTGAGTCGAACATTTTCAAATATGAATGAAAAGGAGATGCATACATAAGTAAATATTTTTTAATATCAGCTATTTCTATCAACTGATAGCAAGCTCATCTGTATGAGGACCTGAACTTTGTCACAACTAAGGTTCTCTCTCAGCAGCTGGGAAGTCAACCTCAACTGTCCTGACATACTCTCAGCCTGTACACAACATCTCAGTGTTGGGTTTCACTGCTTAAACAATTTATTTTGGTTTGGATGAGGAACACCTGTGTCTCAGCGTCAGCCAACACTTAGTTTTTTTTTAGCTCAAGCTCCTTCAAAAAGGCGGCGGCACCCTTCCTTTCCCGTTAATTCCTCAGTGCGTCGGTCCTTTCTGTTCTCATGCTCCTACTACCACGCTTTCACCACATGGATCATCTGAAGCATCCCCTTGGTCAGTTGTACTGTCAACATTTCATTTTTCGGACTTTCGGCAAAAAAAAAAAACGAAAAAAAGGGCAGTCTGAAAAAAATTAATGCATGTCTTTAACTGCCTTTAAGGGCTAAAATTACCACAGGCACGTCTGAAAAAGCTCTGAAGGCCTGCCAGTACGCTTATTAGGCATATCAGGTCTTGTACTGTGACAGGAGACAGGGTGCACGCATGTGTAATTAAGGAATACATACTGTGTCCCGTGACAATTGCCCCCTTCCCACGCTTGTTATGCTTCACCGCCTAACACTAATGTACTGAGGCGAAGCTAACTTTCGGAGACTGGCATTACGCAACACGCTGTGCTCTGCGAGCTTCAAAGCCAATCGTTAGGATTACAAAGGCGGAGTCGGTGCCATTGGTGATAGTGGCGAATTATTTCAATGAGAAACACGGCACCGCACGGCAAGAAGCTTAATAGCGAACATAGAAGCAGCTAAACCTAACGTTGCCGCGGTCGTGGTTACGGCTGCCAGCGGATCTGCCTGCGAGAGTGCCGGTTCGAGGCGGCGAGATAATCAAAATAGCGGCGGTGGCGGCTTTGATTAATGCCATTTCAGACTTGCAGTCAGTATACATTGACTATATGGAGTACGTGGTGGTGCCGCAAAGCCGTGCAAATTATCGGGCATGTCCGAAAAATCGGGCGTCTAGAAAATCGGTCGTTAACTACTCTGGCAATACATCGTGCCGATGACACGGCGTCAATGACGATTCGTTGCGATTCCTCTGTTACTGGAGCCAGCATTAACACGACTTTCGTTCCCTTTCAATAAAGTTACAGCTAATTTTCCCTGATAGAAGCACAAATTCCCTGAGTTTTCCCCGAGTTTTTCCCGACTGTTCAAATTCCCTGAGAATTCCCGGTTTTCCCGGTTTTCCCGGTTGGTAGACACCCTGAATTAGATATTTGCAATCAGCAGAAAAAAACTGAACGATACTGTTAAATACCATCCAGTTCACTCTAAAATTAACAAAATTGGTTTTGGAACCCACGTCTCCCTTTAACTTGCTAGGAGACATTTCATTACAAAATATTTATGCTAGTGCAGCGTAATCGTGTGCAGCATGCTTTGTTCAAGAGCGTGGCAGAAGGTGACAGCCACGGCTCTTTTCGCTACAACATACGCACATTAGTTCGCAAAAAAGTTCGTCAAAAATCGGAACATCGCCGGAGCGCGAAAATTTAAACTGATTCTGAAAGTTCAGTGCCTGTACTTACTACTGGATGGTCTTAAATGGATAAGAAACGGCTACAACATGTCGAAATTGGCGATGCAAAGCATCGGTCACTGGTGATTGATTTGAATAGGCTTGTAAAATTTTTGTAAAATATTTGCTCACATTATAGGCCTACTACACTATCCAGTTGTACGTTTCTGACAAAAAAACAAAAAAAGAAAGAAAGAAAGGAAAAAAAAAAGGCATTATTGTGTGCGGGGACGCTCCACTTTCACACGTCCCCGATATTGCATTCCCCGCATGGCTCACGTCTCATTATCCGGCTTTGCTGTGTAGCTTTGTCCTGGCTGTGGTCAGTGTGGTTGCAGCATGTTACAAGAGATGGCACGAGAGTTGCACCACTAATGCCACCTAAAAGAGGGGGCATGAGAGAGAGTAGGCTTTTCCTCTTTGACTTGAGGTCGGCGAGCGGCGCGGATGTTTCACGCACGCACCGACATGCTTCGTGCAACCGTCCGGAGAAGGCTCGGAAGCGGCGCACCGTGATGGACGAACACGATCATTCAAACATGACACAGTTGGTGTGACAGTACAATCGAATGATTATACTTTAATGTCCGGCATAGGAACGAACATATTCGCTCCTATCCAGTCATGGCGAGTCCGACTTCCTCGATTTGTTGCATGCCCATCATGTGGCATGTTCTATGGGTAGCGATTCAACTATAAGGCATTAGTGTATGAAAGGTGCAATAAATGCCCTTGCGATTGTCTGCACTACTGTGTTGTTGTTCCTTTGTCCAATGAACATGTTTGAAACCACACATGTGACAGGATAAGTAGAACCAGAGCTATCATAACTCCAAATAATAAAAAAACATTTCATGACACGTTCACAGTGATTATGGCAAAGACTAGATCAGTCAAGGCTGCTATAGGGTTCCAATCAAGCAAAAATAAATGCTCTATGCCATCCTGGAGCAAAGAAACGTGAAAAGATGTTTGGGCCAGTGTTCAGCTGCAAAAAGCAGTGTCGCCCTTTAATAAAAACCTGAGAACATACACTTGGGACTTTATAAATAGAAAAGGGCTACCAAGCAATTACTTGTCACACTTCCATGTAAATATGTGTAAAATGAGTTTGTTGCTATTCGTGTTTCAATTTCGGCTGACAGTAGATACATGTGCAGTGATCGCACAAGATGAAATAAAGTATGCAATGAAGTCTTCACTGACACTGGATATGTTATAGGCATAGTTTTCCGGTTTCAGTGAAATTGCGTAATTATGATCATTATGGTAGTGCTGACAACCTGAATTGTAATTCACTGTTGGTGCTCTCGGCCTCGCACTTATGCAAGCAAGCTCTGGATCACAAGCAGTGGGCCAGGGGTTATTACCAGTCGCAGCTCGTGGTGCTTCCACAGAGGTAGTGGGTGTCTGGGCAGGCTCCTTGGTCCTCAGCCTTCGAGCGGGCGGGTCTTCCCTTGGGGCATCTGGCTCAGCAGCCTTGGCTGCTTCAGAGAGGCGCCTTAGCTTCCGAGCAGGAGTCCTTGGCACCTCCGGGGTCACATCTGCTGGCTCTGAGCCATTCCCTTCCGCACTGTTGACGACTGCCTGAGGTACTCGTGGCACACTGAGAATAAGAAAAAAAGGGGGGGGGGGGGAGTGTCATATCATATGACACATTTAAAATGTGCCACACAGTGCATCAATGTACTTCGGTAAAACTGTTATGATGCCCTAAAATGCATGCCTCCTTACTTTACTTACTGTGTTAATGCCCAGGAAATATACTGAACCAAAAATGGCAGAAATTAATTCACTTGATGTGATGTCCAACGCAATACGTGTGCACTTTCAGGATACTGCCAAGTGTAAATCAGTGTGTTTACCAACTGGGAAAACTGGGAATTCTCAGGGATTTTGAGTAGTCTGGAAATATTCATTACTCATACTCATTTCTGTGTCATGTTTTTCATTGAAAGAATTCGCCGCTGTCAGCAATGGCACCGTCTCCGCCATTGATAAAGGGAAAATGAGACATCCACCCAAACGTAGCTGAGTCCTATAAAGGGAACCCATACGGGTTCCTCGAAAGGAAAGCTTCACAGTTAAAGAAAAATTCGTCCTGGTCCAGGACTCAAACCCGGGACCACTGCATTTCTGGGGCAGCCGCTCTACCATCTCAGCTAACCAGGCGGCTAGCAGATGTCAGGCGAAGTCGAATTTATCAACAACTCAGAAGCAAAGACCCGACTTTGACATAATAGTTTTGCAGAAACCCGCAAGGTGGAAAGAAGTAATTGATAAAGGGAAACTGAGACATGCACCCAAACGTAGCTAAGTGCTGTGCCTTTGTGGTCCTCGCAATTGGCTTTGATGCTTGGAAAGCGCAGTGTGCATCACAAAGCCAGTTCCTGAAAGTCAGCTTCTTCGCAATACAACAATGTTTTGCGGTGAAGCATATGCAAAAGTATTGCGGTGAAGCATAACAAGCGTGAGAAGGGGCAACTGTCATGGGACACACTATGTATTCCTTAATTATACGTACGTGCATCCACCATTTCCTGTTACAGTACGAGCACCAATATGCCTATTAAGTGTACTGGCAGGCCTTAAGAGCTTCTTTTGTATATACCTGTGGCGATTTGAGCCCTTAACTCTTTCGTTGCCACACCTATTCAAACCGATCACCGGTGATCGATGCTTTAAATCGCCGATTTCGACATGTTGGAATCGTTTCTCGTGCACCTTGTGCCATCCAGCGATTAGTCTAGGCAGTGCACTTGTAGAACAAGTTTAAATTTTCCGCTCTGGCGACGTTCCAATTTTTCATGCACCTTTTTGAGAACTAATGTGCATGTGTTGTTGCGAAAGGGGGCGTGGCGGCCACGCTTGAGAAAAAAAAACTGCCACTCGTGGTAATGCAGCATTAACATCAAGTTTTTGTGATCAAAAGACTCCCAGCAAGTCAAATATTGAATCATATTGTTGGCTTTGTTATCCGACGGTGTTGAGTGTTGATAATTACCCGAAAATGACGCCAGCTATTTACTAGTGAGCTTTGACTTGGAGTCCGTGTGGTTTTATTCCATGAAAACGCATTCCTGAAGGTCCGCCACATGTCCAACATGTATACCTGGCCTTTAAAGCCAGTTGGCAGCAGTTTTGGTTTCCCTTCTCTTGTTAAAAACGCCAGAGGACCGCATCCGGTGTTACTATATCATTACAACGCCAGTCGCTCCGGTCGCTGCCATAGCGTTGTCATCCCACGCGACTGCGTTGCACGGAAAGCGTTCTGCTCGAAAGTATTCTACACCCGCAGCTGATTTTAGTGACAAGGATTCGAGCTTCGAGTCGGAAAATGACAGTACCTCTGCTTCAAGCTCTGACAGCGACAATGTTTCCAGTCAGCCCGAGACATCCGCAGCTGCTCACCAGTGAGTTACCTTTACGGCCTTGAGCAGTCACCAGCGTCGCGCGCACTTATCTGCCGACCTTTTTGCACCAGCTTAGAGCTATTCTTGTTATCTGCAGGGTCCGTAGGTCGCTAGGCCAGGATGTGCTGCCACCGGCTCTGAAGAAACTTCAGTTCACGCCAACAAGGCCGCCCGGAGCACACCTCGGCCCAGCACTTCGGAGCAGCGCAAGACGTTTTACAATGGCGCGCGATTTCTTCCTCTTATTCTTCACCGCAGAAGTGATACATACTATCTCCAAGAACACGAACAAATATGCTTGGATGCATATTTTGGAGCTTCCAAGCTATGCTGAAAGAGATCGGACATGGAAAGAAGTGACTCCCAATGAACTAGTGCTGTTCATTGGGCTGCTCATTTATATGGGCATTGTGAATGTGCCACGCATCCACCTTTACTGGAATACCTTTCAGGGCTTCTTTCACGAAACGTTATGCCAAGGAGACGGTTTTCTGTACTTCTGCGCTCTGCAAGTGTCACTAATCCGGAGGTGACTACTGTAGCTTTGCACGGCAAGCTGCACCGCATATTGTGGCTTCTGCAACACGTGAATACTACTTCAGGAGAACTTTTTCAACCTGCGCGGAACCTCTGTGGATGAAAGAATGGTCAAATCGAAAGGAAGATTGGGTATTCGGCAATACATGCGGGACAAAATTGTAACAAATTGATACAAATTGTGGAGGTGCTTGCCGATTCACAGACTGGCTATTCCGTTCAATTTTAAGTGTACGCAGGCAAACGGGAACAGCTAGTGCAAGTGGACTTGCATTTGATGTGGTGATGCAACTGTGCAGTAACTACCTCAATCAAGGATACGTTATCTACATGGATAACTTTTACACATCTGCGTCTCTCTTTGCTCACCTGCTAAATCAGAAAACCCTCGCTTGTGGCACGACACGTAAAGATCGTTGGTGCTTCCCACCTGAACTGAAGGACGTGTCGTGGGAGAAGAAGGCAAAGAGAGGTGATGTACGGTGGCTCCAATGGGACAACATCCTCTATTTGCAATGGAAGGACAGGAAGGTTGCCCACATGATGTCTACAGCGCGCACTGCCAACAGGCATGTTACAGCCACAAGAAAAGAGAGAAGAGGAGGCGTGTGGACTATCATACCAATCGAGAAGCCGCTACTAATTGACGACTAATTGTGGGTTGCTTTGTGTTGATAAGTCGGATCAGCTGATTGCATCTTGTAACGTTTTGATGAAGTGCGTGAGGTGGTGGAAAGCACTCTTCTTTCATTGTACTGACATCGCTGTTGTGAATAGCTTCATTATTTTTCAAGAGCACCGCCAGCAACACCTCTTGACACCGGAATTTCAAAGGAGCACCCACTTCGACCAGCTTTTCAGATGGAGCTCACCCAACAGCTCCTCGAGCTTGATGATGAAGAGGTTGCCACCCAAGTAGATCCTGTCCCAAAAGAAGTGCCGCACTATCCGCAAAAGATGCTGAAAAGGCGAA